>NW_028145482.1:1230000-1610000 GCF_977016875.1 Pavona decussata
CTCGACGTTCACCAATCTTTACTTCGACTTCGTCTCGGGGAATATTCACCAATACTTACTTCGCCTTCGGCGAATAATTGTTAAATATTAATTATCAACCAAAAATCGATTTCCCCTGGATTTCCGTCATACATTTACTATAATTTTAGACTCGGTAACTCGAACCCTCGATAACTCGAAGCAATTTTCCTTCCCCGTTGATTTTGTATATAATTTACCCTCGATAACGCGAACCATGTTTGCCAAGCCGTGACGGTTAAAAAAAAAACGGTACTGGCTGCAGTCCATATGTTCGAGTTTATTTTGAGGCAACCTTTAATGTTACCGGATACTTTCGCAGGTATCCTTCGCGAAAAAAAAGCATTTGCGCGCTGTCTTAAATGCAACAACCATAAACTATATATCACTACAAACATAATGAAACGGTACTATCCGGTAAAAATTATTTCGCTTTGATTTTTTCTACAAAAGTGTGTGAGGCTTTTTCGATATTCCTTTTGGTTGCTTCGCAATTTTACTGTCAATTTTGATGATCAAAAATTCACCGATACGTTTTACGACGAAGGTCATTCCGGGAGATCAATTTTACAAAACGAAAATCCCTCACACAGTTTTTTTGCCCGGTGTCTTGGGAATCTTCGGGCCAAATTTCAAGGCAATCCATCAAATCCTTGTACCGTATAAATTACTTTAAAGAAAGCACACTCGCGTAAAAACGAAGTAGGTTTTTTCCGCTTCTGAAGATTTACAAACATTTCACGCCCTTGCTGCGCCATATTTCAACACTGTGGATGCCGCCGACGTCGAAAGCCAATAGAATTACAGGAGACCCACTGCTGAGTTCCCTGAGATTACTGGTGTCGCGCCGGAAAATGTTGAGTGCGTGACTGCAATTCTACTACCAGTCAGAATTTCTCCAATTTCCTTGCGAAATGCCGGGTAGAAAAAATTCTTCGAAGAAAAGGAAAACTGCAGTGGCCTCGACGGTGAGCCCCATCGATTCGAAAGAACAGCTGCAGGCAGAAATGCGGTTACTGGGGTACGTTGAAGGGCTATTTATATATACATTATCCATGCGAATAAATTGCCGTCGCAAACTTGCAGTTCAATATCCGAGTTTTTCTGCTTTGCAGGTTAGTCTCAGGTTTGATGGAGATATTTTCAACTGCAGCCTGGAGGCCAGCGTTGAGCGCAATATGTGGGAAAGGAAAGAGCCTCAAATAACTCGATATCGATTATTCTGATTATTGTACCTGGGCTTACGCGCTACGCGCTTATGCGGTTTCGGCAAGAATTTTTCGCCATCCTTCATCGGAAACTTTATTCTTTTTCTTAGGACCAGTTTTCTTCTTAGTTTTCGACCACGGACTCTTTTCTTTCTTATTTTTCGCCATACACGATACGCAAAACGAACACAAGCGAAAACTTGATGTGAATAAATCACAAGTTGCAAACGTAAACAAAAGGAAGAGAGGCGACACAAAATGAACGACTCCGGATGTTTTACCGCAAAAAACATCACGGGAAGCCCTGACGCTGACACATTTTAATTGGCTTATAGCAGTCTGGCGGGTGTTAGAATTTCATTTGAAAAAACTTTCTTGTTGATAATTCGCGCATGCCTCAAGATTTATAATATATATTTTTTTTGAAAATGAAGCGAGACTAGTAATGTTTAATTTGACCTCAAAATTTTTTTTGGCAAAAAAACCACTCTCGAAGGAATCCAGTAACCTTAATTACAGGTGGAACAATTTTTTCACCTGGACGTGCAACCAATCAGAGCACGCTATAAAGTTTTTGTTCAAACAACCTTGTTCGGCACATGCAGCAAAATATTGCCATGACAGTAATCATTATTTGCACCGTTTTCTTGATTTTGTGCCTTCGGTGGCTTTGTTTGATGTTAGCTGTGAGACGTCAAGTCGTACAGATCATATGCCAATTCAAGAGGTTGATGGGCAACTGGGTAAGCCACAAGTAAAAACTGGTTAACCACAATGTTAATTAATAACGTTGCTACGTCTTGAGCACTCCCCCACAGCGCATCAAACTTACTTCCCTCTTTGCTGAACATTTACTCACGTTGTGGACTAAACAAGCCAACAAAAGAACGTTAAAATAACCTTTTAGCGAAATACTTGTTGTGTGGATAGAACTGAATACTGTAATTGAAGTTGAAACCTAAAAGCTCATTTAATTGGACCGATTTAGCCCAATTTTAGCAATGATCATAGGCTCTTATTGACAACTCGTGAATGCAAAGCAATATATTATATTAATGTAGCCATTGCATCTGGGCATCATATATTTATTTTGCACCTTTTTTTACAACAGGATTCTTGTTCACTAAGAAAAAGATAATTGTGAGACGTCATGCCGGCCAGTTTGAACAACTGGAACGAATGTATAATTCCTTGGAATTCTTTTAATTATGACCCCATGCATTCCACGGTAAATCGAAAGCAAATCGAGGACGCCGGCCGTAACTCAAGCTAAATCAGAAGAACTGAACCAGGTTTTATAATAACAAATATAGAGTAGCGGTCTCTGGTTAAAATGACTTGTAAAAGATTGTGAACTTTCGGTGGCCTGTCTGTTACCTTCGACGGTTAAAAATGATGTGTGAAAGAGAAACATAAATTTAAATATAACGAATAGCATGCACTCGTAAATTAAGAACTAAAAAGATATGTTAAAAAAATGTTGCAACATATTTTAACTGATGTATTTTTAGTTCTTAATTTATGCGTACTATCCGTTATATTTCAATTTCTCAATATGTTTCACTTTTCCGGCACCATTTTTATCCGTCGAAGGTAGCAAACAGGCCACCGAACGCTGTAATCATTTTTACAAATCATTTTGACCTGGCAGATACCTCTGCTTTATTTGATTTTGCTCTGAGTCGCTCAACAACAGATATCTCCAGCCAACTGATATTAGATTTCCCAACCCTGAACGTTCTTGCTTTTTATTTTATTATTATTATTATTTTTTTTTGGCAACTTGGGCCTGAATTTTAAGTTCTAAAGATGTTCTTAAGTTATCTTTTATAGTATTACAACAAATTTATGCGGACGTGGCGAAGGCACCTATCAAAGAGCATATGTGCAGTAGTATGAAGTCAAGTTTCTTGTGACATGTTCTTTTGCGTGGCTTACATGTACTCTAGTGCTGGGTACAAGGTTTTGCGGCAGCCGACTCTAGCTAACTCTCGGTAAATTTGGCTTTACAAAGAGTATTGAACACAGAGGCTCGCAAAGTGACATTAAGGTACCAGATTTTGCGGCGAAAATACGGAAAACCATCATGCATGTGTAGCGAGTGTAATTGAAAAATACAGTCGAACCTCCCGTAAGCGACCACCCATAATGTCAAGGATATGTGGTCGCTTACGGGAGGTGGTCGCTTACCAGAGGTCAGACCACAGGGGGGTCTAAATTTCGGGTAATTTACATATGGTATAAATTGCGGAGGCCTAACCCTTTTGCCAGTGCTTATCGAAACCGAAAGTAGTAACTTTTCTTTAGACTGCCTGATTTAGGAGCAAACAGTAAACGGCATTTTTGCAAGGTCAAATTTCAAGCTTACAACGTCCTACATCTACAACTTTCGCTTTTGTTTGTTTGTTACATAATCCAGTTGGCGTTCTTTATCGCCGCAATTTTTCTGTTAAGTAATACAAGGTTGAGAGAGAGTCATCACCGGTGATGCATGTATATGCATGCTATTTACAAGATCAGAGAGTTTCTGTCCTACAAGGGATTCAACCTGATTAAAGTTTATTTCAGTGGACACTATAGTGCATGTGTATTTTATCAAACGCGCAGAAGAGTTCTAAAAACAAGTCAAGTCTTCTTCTTTATGCTCCGAAAGAGTGACTGACGAGAACTTTGAGAAAGTCTAGAAAAGTACATACACCTTCGTGTTCATTTGAGCGATTCAATCATTCAAATTCCCTGGGAGTTTAGCTGAGTGCCCAAGTGACGGTTTACAAAAATCTGTGGCAGTGCGCAGTACAGATTTTTTGAATCAGACGAATCAAGCTGAATTTCGCCCCTCAACAGCAAGAACAACAACAACAAAAAAATAAATCGACCGACAGATTATAATCTTGTAATCTATTAAACGGGTCGATAAATCGGTACGATTGCGATAAAGGCATGAGTGCTGAACGTGATAGGTCATTCAAACTGAGATGGCGAAAGCCGGAGACATGCAGCTGGCAAGTTGCACAGTTTCTGTCAACTAGAACATAACAATTGTTGTTTACCACACAGTTTTAACCTTTTTTCTTTTTCTAAAATCTTGTACCTTTCAGATGCCTTCAGCGGGATACCTGAAGAACTGTAAATGGATTATTGCTTGAGCAAGTTCAATTAATATAGATTAGACTGGTTGTAGTGGTGAGATGTTTTCATTGCCATCATGGAAGACTGACAAAAGATACGGTTTCCCCTCTGGAGGCTTAACAAACAATCAGAGAATCAGAGGAATGCCGGCAACTGAAACTATACTAGACTGCGATACTTGAAATATGCAGTGGATAACAAGCAAGGTTTTTGAACATTGAAACCAGGCGGAACTCCAGAATTTTCAATCTCCCAAGAAAAAAAAAAGCTAAACACTCAAGGAATACTCAGTAAAATCTCCTCCAGCCCGCTGGGCTCAGTTGGCGGAGATTTCAAGGGCAGTTTCCACTCTTTGATGGCCGGGGGAGAAATACAGCCATTTTTCTATCGTAGTTTCACCTTGTTTCCCTTTTTTTTATGATATTCAAGGTCTGGGGCCACCTGTTCGTCCATGTTTTCTGTTTTGATAAATTTTCTGCTAAGCAACCGGCTACAGCAACGCCGGCGAAAACGTCTTTTCCGGAAAAAAATAAATTCACTGCGTTACTCGTGGAACTACTTCGCATTCATTCCGGCGTCGCGTTTAATTTGTGCAAAGTCCGGACTGTGTATGTCCAGAAACCGATTGGCTGTAACGCTGTTCAAGTTAAGAAAGAATTGAAAAAAATGTCTTTTTTATGCTCACGTTGGCCACAAACCTTGAATTTGGTCATCTCTGATCTCGTTGTCGTTTTGCAAGAAACTGATGATGTATCAAAGTTTACAGCGTATGTGAAAGCGATTGTTGTGCTTATTGAAACTTTTTGACGTCACGTCAGTTCCGTTATGTCACCTTTGAGGTTGCTGGAGTTGTCCTTATTTTCGTGTTGCTCTGAATGCCCGTATGTTATTGACACTAGATCGCTAACTAACACAACTGATAACTGCATAAATATATTTTTCTCTAATCATGAGTAGTTGGCCTATTGCATGTAGCCGGCTGTAATCAACTTTAGTTCAGGTCTATATGGAGAAAAGTTGTCCCGAGAAAGAGGGTCACCCTCCCAGCCGAGTAACCTCAGCGAGCGTTTATATGAGAAAAAAAAAGTTGACCCCTTTGCCCGAGCCAACAGCGCTTGCGCGTGCTCTCGCCTTGACGGAGTTGACCCGACTGCGAGTGGGCGAGCCAAAGTATTTATATCGAGAAAAGTTGGCCCAGCTTCCAGTTTCTTGTGTAAACAGTTCGCCAACTGAGTTTTGTAAGGAAATGAAGGAAAAGTTGGCTCGCCCAGGGTAGCTCGGGTAGGCGAGTGACTCTTCTACTCGGGACAACTTTTCTCCATATAGGCGGGGCCTTAGTTTGTCCTAAAGATCGCGCGCAAATTTCACGGGGGTGGTCGTGAGCCGTGCAAGGACTTGAAATCTTTTGTCACGTTCCTGCCTTCGCTGCCCATAAAATCGGTGAAGTACTTGTTGTGTAGATTTGAATAAGACCTAGCCTGTGAAGAGACTCCCAAGTGGGGTATAGGGCGCAAAGAAAAATCAGCGGGGCGAGAGCTTTATCTTCGCCCTATACCCCACTTGGGAGCCTGTTCACAGGCTAAATAAGACCATAAGTTCAGAAATCATGAATCACCACTACCGTTCCACTGATAACTGATCCATTGTGCTATATTAAAATGATTATAGAAGGTGTACTTTCCATTCTTACGTGGCAGCAAACCGCTCTAGCCGATGTAAAATGATGGGAGGCAGACTTGAGAATATACGAATCTGATTGGCTAAACGGCCACTGATCGTGAACGATTACAGTACGATTCTGCGCGGTGGAATAACAATGATTCGGTATCAGTGGGAAATTTATGGGTTCATGGGTTCACTGCGATGAGCACAGCTTCAAATCTGTACAACCTGAAATAACAGTCATTGGTACTCTCTGTTGGAGGAAGGAATCAGACACCTATTTGCATGAACCAATGTATGACAAAAATGATGGATCAGAGAATTAACTCTGCAGTGTGTGTTAAAGAGCTAAAGTGAACCCATTGGGGCTTTCAATCATTCAAAAAGAAGATCATCAAAGAACTGACCATATAATGCAAAGCTGATACACGATCTTGGTTTTTCCATTTGAGTCGGCTTCATCTACATGCATCTTAGTTCTCTCATCTTCAACGAGGAAAGCGAAAATGAGAAATCTAATCTAATCTATAAATAAATAAACAACTATCGCATTTATATACGCAACTTGAGTAGCTGCGAAAAGAAAGCCTGAAATAAAATTCAAACTTGAATGCAGGGATCAATGACCTCTGAGAATTCATTTTTTTTTTTCAGGTTTTCTTTCAATTCTTTTCTTACAAGGCTGCAATGATCATTCACTTTTTCGTTCTTTTTTTCCGCAGTTCAGATATGTGTATTTCATATACAATCTTTAATAGTTTGGCAATACAAAGAACAAGTATTGACAGGAAAACTCTACTAAACAGGACCTAAGTTCCTCACTGAAGGGTTACCTAAAGCCGCTACATTAACTAAAAGTTCAGTAAACAGCTGCTAAAGCAAAAAGTAAGCGCATACATATATACTACCAGCCTGTTATTTGAAAAGTCAGTCGTTAAAAATTGCCTGATGAGTGTGGTCCGATAACTTCGAACCATACGAAACAGTATTGTCGCAATAAACGATGAAGACCGGCCTGAAGCCTGAACTTCTGTCAAGAATTATATTTAATTTCCAATATATTATTGATCGGAATTTGCAGTAGGGATTTATTTAGGCTTCGCGATCGTTAACCTTTGTTCACCGTGTTGTTTCTCTCCTCCACAGAAAAAAAAAAAAAAACTCTTCCGTCAAACTGAAAGAGCGAAACTGAGTCGCAAACGGGGAGAAAACCCGGAACATTATTTCACTCTCTCCGGTCCCTTATTTGTCTAAGGGTCTATATTTCTCTCAAGCAACTTATCCGTCAGCGGGAATGAAATTGCTTGTCGAAAACCTAACAAAACAGTTTTCCACTCCACTTCATTAACAGGATTAGTCGTTTTAGACCTTGATCTGAGCTGTGGAGATATGTGAACGCGTTGAAAAATCGTGCGACTTACATCAGGTGATTGTGTGAGCCCGCGATACCAGCCAACACAATAGAACTCCAAGATGGAGGTGAAAAATTGCCACGAAAGAGTTCTCTCTCGAATATTTCACGTATCGTTAACAACAGGCATTGTCCTTATTCTAGTTCTCAAAGATACAGGTAATTTGGGTAATTTTCTTCTATCAGAAGTAGTCATGTGAAGTTTTTAAGTCTAATTTCACGATATCTTGACAGAATTAAGACGGGCTTGTTTCAGTGGCAACTGGTTGTATGTCGCTGGCTTCTTCTCGCTTTGCTTCATCGGGTTTATTTTCTACTTTGTCTCAAGCTGTATGGATCCTGGTTTTGCAGAAATTAGCGGCGAAAAGAGTATAATGGTTACATTTGAGGTAAGTTCTCTCGGCGTTTTTCCATATCAAAGCCGGGCAATTTTCCGGTCTTCTGGAAGCTCAGATGAGTGTAGAGATTCAAATGAATAAAATTAAATGTAAGCTTTTGTTGACAAAATACACGGTCAGTTACAAAG
Source organism: Pavona decussata (assembly GCF_977016875.1). NCBI lineage: Eukaryota > Metazoa > Cnidaria > Anthozoa > Scleractinia > Agariciidae > Pavona > Pavona decussata. The sequence goes on from NW_028145482.1 coordinate 1,237,955, forward strand.
TTTGTGCTTGATCTTATTCTGGAAGTATACCACCACTCTTGCTTATAGACTGATTAAGATATTTTACTTCGATGTTACATGTACCAAGATAAACTATCCTTTACATTGGAAAGTAACCAAACTAACATGTACGTAAATGATATGTGTCAAACTTTTAAGCTGACGCTTCGTAAAGTCGTTTATCTTCGTTTATCTCAGATCGCAGACAGAAACACGTTTCTCTGGATACTGTTGTGAAATAAAATATAAATCAAAACGGACTCATCAAGTAATATGTAGAGGGATAAATTGCCTGAAGCGTACAGTCAATGTCATGTAAATTCCGTTTCCTGCTCTCAGCTGTTTACCAGGAACACGTTTAAAGAGAACGAAAACAATCATTTCACGTTCACAAGAAACTATGGCAATTCAAAGTTCACAAAAATACACTTTCTGATGTCTTAAATGATTAAAATGTTTGCACTCCTTTAAGGACAAAAAGGGGATTTCATTTCATTTCAAAATGGTGGGGGTAATCTTTGCAAACTTTTAGAAAAACACCCTAAAAGTTTCCAGAATATTATTTTGTTGCTGTTACTCAGAATTCATTGCTCTCTCCTAAAAAGTACTAAATCAGTTGACTGGCAAATAGTTCCTGACATTATTTTTTGGCTCACTACCTAATGACTCTAATTGGTCGTCCTTTTAGATTTTTGCACCCTTATTGATACCTATTGATACCTCTCATTTTTTTATATGGGAAACCCCTCACAGATTTCATTCCATGATTGTTGTGATACAACTGTACAAACACTTTTTTGCATGAGAAGTCACAATAGATTAATTTGGAGGGTGAGAAGAAGTTTTTAAAACATTTGTCAAGATTATAACTGATGGTCAGTATAGGTCATAAATTGGTGTGGCAAAACACTGAAATTTCCTTTTTAGGGAAGTGAGTTTTCATTTGGGGTTGGATGATGCTTTTGATCTGAGCCCTCATAGTGTAAATGGCTAAATTTTGTTTTTCTTTTCCAAACCCTGCTTGTTGTAAGGTCGCTGGGCTTTTGAAGAATTACTCTTTATTTTGGTAACAAAATCACATTATGATAACTGCATCCTGTTTATTTGAGTGTTACCTTGACATTTTAAATGTAGAAAGCAGAAACAGAAAATGATTCGGAAAGTCAATCAGATGGAGAAGATGCTGAGGAATCTTGCAAGATTTTAGCCACACCTCCTTTGGGTGGATCTAGATTGCGACGCTGTGGATATTGTGCAATATTACAACCTCTGAGAGCTAAGCACTGTGAAGACTGTGGCCGCTGTGTGCGGCGATATGATCACCACTGCCCCTGGCTTGGAAATTGTGTAGGGGAAAGAAATCACAGATTCTTCTGGTGTTTTCTTCTGACGCAGTGTGCGCTCATTGCATGGGCTACTGAAATTACTTGGTAAGACTTCAGTTATGGATTATTTGGTTCGTTATCCCATTAAGTTGAAATGTATTTGACTTGTATCATGACGTCACTTTCTACACTGTAGTCTTTTTGAGGGCTCAATTTTTTTGAGTGAAACATTTTTTTTACTGCAATGCTAGCAGATTAAAGGGAGGGGTTCCCATTTTAGTGCATGTGCATGAATCTAAATGCTCTTTTCTCTTTCTTATCAACTTTATGGCCTTAAAAATCCCACTCACATGTACTTCAGTAATCACATTCTATAATTGTTAGTCTAAGCAAAATGACTGATGACCAAAATTCACAGAAAAAGTTAGTGGATTGTACTCATATTGTCGATATTGAATTCAGCGTTGACCCGTCAGATTTTTATTTCCACAGTTGATGTGTTTGCAGTTATTTGCATGTGAAATAACGCAGTCACATGGAAAAAATACCACCCAAAGTTACGTATTCCCTTCCGAATGGTTCTTAAACAACAAATTAAATTAAACAGGCTTGGGTCATAGCAAGCAAAGGCGAAAAAGTATTTTGATTCATGGACATGCGCAGAACCGTGAACCCCTCCCTTTTTAAAGCACAATCAAAAGCCCCAGAAGAATATCCAGGCTTCTTTTGCTAGACTTAGAAACCCTAAGCCTCAGGGTGTTTTTTTCTTTTGGTTCATGTAGTTCTTTAACTCTTATACATACTGGCAAGAAAATAGATCACGATCTGCAACAATTAATGTGAGATGAACTTACTATTTAAGCTCCAGTGGGATTTTTTAACAACTACATGTACAATCTCTGATGCAATAACTGCGTCTTTTGTGGCATCTTCTTGTTCACAAGACAAAGATGGGATATTTAAGGTTTAAAAGATTTAGTGCATAGAACTTTTTTTTGTGTGTGTGTGGATTCAAAGTTAATTAAAGAACCATTCATTATTTATCAGCAAGGGGGGGTCGGGAGGGGTGGGGGGGTGAGAGGGGATGGGTGAGAAATTGGAGTGACTTACATTTTCGCCAGTGTGAAAAGGGGGCTCCTGCAGTACTTGCTGAGTTGTGGAGGGGGGCCTTGGCAATGTCTCAAACAAACAAGCAAAATATACAAGTCATACAGAGTATACAAAACCCCAGTATTTTGGTGAAATCAAGAAGCATTACTTAAAATTACAATGTACAATTTTTATTTATTTGGTATTGCCATTTCCTGAATAGACAATAGTTTGGTAGATTTTTGTAGATGGTCTTTGAAGTAACTTAAAGCTTGTGCTGGGATACATTAGAGTCAAATTACTATTAACTTGTAAAAGAAACAATTGTTCCTTGATCCTGTCATATTAAATCAAACAAAAAGGTTTCGTTTTCAGGATTGAAAATTTATGTTGAAATACAAGCTTTCGAGCTCATATCCAATGTCACAATTCAATGTCAGAGACTCCGAATCGAAAGCTTGTATTTCAACATAAATTTTCGATCCTGAAAATGAAACCTTGTTGTTTAATTTACTATTAACTTGTTTATGAAAAATGGTATTGAGAACCTAAAATAAAATGTAAATTACAGCAGTGCAACAGTAACCAAACAATGTTTGAACTCTAGTTAACTACAACTGCAGCAGTGGATCAACACTTCTACTATGTTAAAAACACTGTAAGATAACACTAATTACACAGTCCAAACTATGATTCTTGTGTTTACAATTATTATGTGGACCTTAATAAGAGAGGTGGTAGAAGCTATCACACAGTGACATAAAAATGAGCAAAGCCTTGCCTCGCCAAAATGCACCAAAACAAAGAAATAACAATTTTATAATAAACTGGCCAAAGCCGTACAGTTCTCATAACACAGAAATGACCTCATAAACATGCAACACTGGTAACCGCTTAATCAAGTCCTTCAAATCATAATAAAACAACCACAGTGTCTCATTATTTTGCTTGGACAATGACATCAAGGAAGGATTTGCTAGCTCCAGTGACACTTCTCCACAACACACAGTGGCACAGAGGGGCAGGTTCTTGGAAAGGGGTTTAGTTAGAATAAAACAATACATACACAAGCCTCAAGCTCAGGTTTCTGAGCTCTGAGAGTAGTGCTGGATGGGATGCTACATGTACATGTAGTCCACTGTAAGGTATTACATGTATAAACCCCCAACATTTTGTCACCAATACTCATACCATTTATACACCTGGGTGGGAAGAGACAACATGGGACAAAGTTTCTTTTCAAAGGAAATGACCAAACCACAAACAACTGACCTTAAGATTTTAGATAAATTAGTCCAATGTGCTGACCACTACACACTACACCATGGGGTACCCGTGAAAAATGGGGACATTGATACTATAATCTAACAACTACATAGTTTAGATAAATTTTATAGTGTTGGGTAAGGAGGGGGGATTAAAATTCAGTTAAAATTTCGTTTTATTAAGGAAGGGGGGGGGGGGGCATGAAAAAAATAAGAAAGTTTTCTTATTTCTTACCCATATTCCCTGCCCTCCAATAAATGATGAATGACCCCTAACATCTTTCTAAATGTAACCTGTACTTACTTACTAGTGGTGGAGCCCTCCCTTCTCCCCCCCCCCCCCCTTCCTTTTTTATTGTCCTGTTTCCTGAGCCCTCACCTTACATGAAATCTGAAAGTGCCTATTGCTACTTATGTGTCCTGTGCTGTATAATAATTAATCCCAAATATTTATTTATTTATTTGCCCTTAGGTATGCTTTTGTACACAAGAAGACATGGTTGGACTGGTTCCTGGCCAATGGTTTCCTGATTCTCGCCATGTTCGTTCTTTGTCTCACTTTTATTGTAGTTTCCCTCCTTTTTTGCTGTCATTCATATCTAATGTTTACAGCCCAGACAACATGGGAATACATGTCCCGCTCAAGAATTTCATATCTAAAGACCCTGAGTGAGGATGTAAATCCTTTTGATCAAGGAGTGTTCTGTAATGTGTACAGCTTTCTGTGTAGGTGCAGGGTGCAAAAGTGGGAGGTCTTGTTACGACAAAGAGATCGCTGGGCATAGATGTTGCATAAAAAAGATGTTTGGTTAATTTATGGCTAAGGTAAAAATTTATTTTCAGTATAAATACATGGCAGTTGTGCTCTTTGTATTTTGGTGTTATTGGTCCCATGATTAGTGGGGTGTATCTCAATTTTGCCAAATCTGCCCAGCTGGTATTGCACCAGCACATAGGCCACACCTTTTAAGTACTGTAAGGGGCTTAGTTTCTAAACAAACTGTTGTGCTGCAGTTTGTGAGTGAACAAGGGAAATGGATGTGTGGTTAAATTGTCAACAGCTGATAAGGTAGTTTGACCACCGAAAGAGGTTTCAAGGGTAAGCCCTTCGTCAGAGTGACTTGAATTTCGAATTTGCTCTGATAAAGGGCAATCGCTTCAAACTCCAGCTCTCAAATCTCTTTACAGTGGTCAAATTACCTTACCAAGTCTGTTGCTAAGACCAAACGTTCATGCACACTTTTAAGTAAGTGAGTTCTGCCTTTTTTAACCGTTAGCAAAATAAAAGATCTCTATGTTGCCAACAGCACATAGTGCCTTGTAACTACATGTAGGTCTTTTAATGTCTGCTCATTGACAGCATAACTTTGTCACCACCTTCACATTTGTGAAAATTATGGCTGATTTTCTTCCAAGTTCATCAGAGTTGATGTAATATACGAGACACACTGATCATCAGGGCCCAGTTGTTTGAAAGCCAATTAAAGCTAATCTCCGATTTAAAGTTAACCGAAGTTTGCATCTCGCTCGTTAAAAATGTTTTTAAAGCTGACTTTGAGCTAAAGGTAAAGAAAAGTCTAAGTCAAAACTGAAGAGGAAAAAATGTTTATTGGTTAATAATTAAATTTGAATCAAATTTCACGTTAACCCAGGATTAGCTTAATCGGGCTTTGAACAACTGGTCCCAGCTTTCTAATTGTATTGAAAATATGATACGTCACTTTTTCTCATTTGATGTGATTGGCTGGCAATGACATCTTTATTATTTTATTATTAATGAGCAGCCTCAAAAGTGTAGCATTTTCTGGATCAAGAGTTATCATTTTTAATCAACTGGGCCTAACTGTGTATAAGTCATGTGACACTTACACTCCAATACACAAATTTTTCATAATGAGAAGAATAACATTGGTAATGAATTCTTAAGTTATTTTTATGAGATGAAAATTATTTCATTATGGGTTGCTACAAACCCCACCCCACCCTGAACCCCTGGAATTTACCGAAGATTAACAACAACTAATCTTATTGTAGACAGCTAGAAGAAAAGGTCCTCTTTTAGTTTAGACTGTTACCAGTAGTTTGTGTTTTGAGTCAAACAGTGAATACTGGGAGAGAGATTTTGCAAGTATGCATATGTATTTACTATGTCAAATAGTTTCACTGTAATGTCCCCCTGATCAATAGGATAATTAAATATGCATGAGGGTTGACTGAGTGAATGTTACCACAATATTTTGTTGTTGTTAATGATACCAAATTCATGGTTGAAAATCAGTTTTATTTTTGTAAGAGTCAAGGGCATGTTTTAAAATGCCGTGTACATAGTTCAGTCTGTTGCAAATGGAAAAATAATGTGTTTGTATATAAGAAAATGTAAAGTGTATGCATATATTAAATTATCACCACAGGTCACCATAGTATAGGTGATCTCTGAAGTAATTATTATTGAACTAAACAAATCTCAAGAATTTAATATAAAATACTACAACGTAGACACTGTAATGTATTGTAATTATGTAGAGTGTGCAAGTTAACTGAAATATTTAAGATTAAAATTTACAGTTCAGATTTCATTGTGGAGTCTTAAGTATAAATGCACGACTTCATCTGTTCGTTCTTTTACAAGGAAAGACAACATTTTACAGGGGACAAAATCCCATTCCCCGAATAGATCCTCTTGTTTTGGGGAACGTTGTACCTGAGTAATTCCAACCATAACGGTAAATAATTTAAGTATAAACTTCCGACAAATTTAAAGATCATCAACTGTTCTGATTTGTTTTCAGGGTTCGTACTGGTCATGGAAAACATGTAAAGTCATGGAATTTTAGAATTTCATTTTCCAGGCCTGGAAAGTCATGAAATTTAGGTGTGGGTCATGGAAAGTCATGGAAAATGATGTTTATAAAAAAGTGCAAAATAAATTGGGTTTGTTTGCGAAGAAAATAGTGAAAACGTACCCAGAATGAAAGATGATTTCCAAGAAAATGGTCAAATTTAGGTCATTGAAAACTTGGAGAAGTCATGGAAAAGGTCATGGAAAGTCATGGAATTTCAAAAGCTCAAAAGAGTACGAACCCTGGTTTTTAAGGGTGGAGGATTGTGCACGGTTTATTCTTGGCGTTGTCGAAAAAAAACCCCGTTTTTTTTCTTTTTCTAAAAAACAGAACATATGTGAAATTACCTGAACATCGTCGAGTAAATTGAGCAATTGCCCTTCCGAATAATTGCAAATGAAGTCTTGACCAACTGCAGTCGCCAACTGAGATTTTCCTTCTGGGGCACTTCTGAACGTTTCCCATGTTTTGAAAGTTCGAAGGAGACTTTTCCTTACAATCTAATCGGACTTTCTGTCCTGAGGGTGTTTTCATCTGCTGACGTCACCAGTTTGCTTGCTTTCAGTGAATAGAGCGGTTTTCGATTGAGTGATGCGTTTGCTTTGCTTTTGCATTACTGTGCTCTGTGATTGGTTAACATAACTCGCGCCACTTTCTCAACTAACTCAACCAATGGGAATCCAAACCAAAACCAATCGTGTTTTCGTCGCACGCGTTTTCCTGCGCTTGGCGCCAGTTACATGTATTTGCTTCGAATTCTGATTGGCTCGTTGTATTGTTTACATCTGTTGCGATTAGCCAGAGTAATTACTTTGGTTTTGGTTTTACGACACTCAATTGAAAACCGCTCTCATCGCCATTTGTATTCATCTAATCTTTGACTGGGTATTAGTCGCTCCGTGTCGTGTGCGCGTAGTGACGTGGAGTTTGAGTGAAAGAGAGGGTGTATTCGAGTTTGTGTCGAGATCAAAACGGGTCAACTCCTGCCTCGCTTCTATTAAAAGGCCAGGTCGCTAAACAACTGCGCTTCTCGAGCTGGGAACCGAGCTTAACGCCAGTGGCTTGGGACTCATCTTTGGGCCATTCTCCAGTTGTTCATAGAGCAGATAACTTCATCCAGTGGGTAAAGAGCTATCTAGTGGATGAAATGCATTAGTTGGAGTACACTGTATCAGCTAGATAGCGACAATCTCGTACCCAGAGTCCTCAGGCTCTTTGGCCAGCGGCTGGTTGCCAGAAGAGACTCTGGGGTAACCACAGGATTCATAAAACAGTGCAAGCCGTTACGGGGCAGCAAATAAAAAAAATGACCTTTTTTCTCCAGTCTCTCCTGGCGACCACTAGCCTCCCACACAGTCGTTTTTAGGGGACTCGATTCCTCTAAAAATCGACTGCGTGGTAGGCTAGGCGACCACCCGCTTACCAAAAAGCCTGAAGGGTACGAGATTGATTATACACTAGAAAAATGTGTCCACTGGCGCTTAGCCTGCGTTGCAGCCGGACTTGTCACTCAAGACCTATAGAGAACTCGATATGTCAGGGATTGTATAGACTGTCTGCGACGCAGGCAACCGGCGCTGAACCAAACTCGTTCCCAGGGTCCGCGTCATGTTTGATTGCGCGCCAATGATGACTGGCGGTGATTTGAGTGTTCTCAGTGAAATCATGCTGCTGTGAAGAGCGGTGAATTTGAAAAGAAATGACAGATATAGAGCAAAGTGCTGACCTCCCCACACTGAGGTAAGAAATCGTGCTAGGTAGAACTACGCAAACGGCTCTAAAACTGGCCGTCAACCCACCTGTGTGAACTTTGTTTCCTGTCGGTACAAATTCCGAACGTAGCTTGCTCTCATGATATCACGAAGGGGAACACTAAACTATGCCGGATACGTATTTTGGAATATCCAGCTCCATTTTTTGCCAGCCCAAATCTCCTTCGCAAATCGGAATTGAGCGAAAAACGTTAGGAACCAAGCAATCGTCATAACCAGGATCCGTCAAATCTTACTTAGAACACTCCACGCGAAAGTGCGTAGAGATCAATTGTACTGGAAAAAGTTAATTATTAATATGCGGCTATTGGCATAAACAAACCCTAATCAAATTTTCTCCTTTCAGTTAGGGAAAAAAGGGGCAAAGAGAATATTCGGCCGTAAATGTCACCGAATTAAACCGAAGCAATTCACGTATGATTTGAAGTTGGCTTCACCACCACGACAAAACAAAAAAAAATGATGTTTAATAATGTGAACGGCATTTGCAAGCGTATTCCCCTGAGTCACCCGGAGCGCCGCACTATTTTTGTTTTGCAATTTTATAATTTGAAAATCAGTAAATGTCAAAGACAGATACAGCGTCTCCGTAAGACGTGTTACCATGGCCGGCGCGGGGCGAGTTCAAAGACAAAATCTTTCCCTAGTTACTTCCCACGTTTGCGTGCTTTACCCCATAAACTGGCGTTTTAAAGTTCTTTAACTATCCTGATATATGCCACGTTCAGCCTGGGTTGATTTACTTCATCCTTAATTGTGCGTATTTTTGTGGCCGGAAAGCTACTTGATACTTGCGTGAGAAGTTGTTCAATATCCATGACAATATATTTGCTTCGCAGCTGTGTTGTCCCTCGAAGCGTTTGGAATTAACCCAGATATGGGGGTGTCGACGTACACCTGGTTAAAATTTGTAGTTTGGTTACACACCGAGATCTATTGGTACCTTTAAAAATAAGGTCCTAAAAAATATGTTAAAGGAACTGTAACTACTCAAGGTGCTAGAATCGGTACTTCTTGTTATTTGAACCACGCTGCCAATTTATTATTTATTCTTACAAGAACGTCCAATTTGGGGGCTGAGGTCAAAATTAAAAAAACATTCTTAATAGACTCTTAGCCTGGGTACGTTCTTAAATTTAAGTTAATCTCAGCCTCAAAGTTCTTATATATAAGAAAAAGTGTATCGCACCAATCAGAATCCCGATCCCGCTTCACGAGGAGACAGCAGTTGCCATGGTGGCGGAAGCCTGGCTGCACTAGTAGGTTCACTTGCTATTATATTTCGTCTCACTTCCCGGCCGACAACGAAGACAATTCTTCCAGGCCCTGCAAAATGCCCGGTGACCTACGGCCGCTTTCCACCATACTCATTTACGCAGTTGTTTCTCACCACACTGTTTAAGGTTGATATGCCGCTCTCTCCTCAGACTCAATTTAAAGCCGGCATCGCGCTTCCGCAGGGCGTACCACATTCTGCTGTCGCCTACACAACTTACGACTTCCTAAAACGGGCGTTTTCCGGCTTGGCTGCAGTTACAGAAAAGTGTCGATAATGGAGCGAATACAAAAATGAAATAAAACAATTTACCGAGGTAAAAAATAAGGAAAATCTTGAATTTTCCGGTAACGGGCCATCGTGGGAAAATGCCGCGGTCCGTGACGTTAGTTTGTCGTGCGTGTGCCGAATGATAAAATGCCTCTCTTCTTTCCGTGTTCACTCATATTAGAGATTCCCTCGAGAGAGGAAGACGAGAAGTTGTACTGATCTACCTGGACAACGACATTGCCTAAACGGGTCGGCCCTACCCGCAATCAGATTGTAGATGGAAAACGTCACATGTGAAAGGTATGCCGCCATTTTGTAGGAATTCGCCGAAGGTCTGGCACAACCAGTATACTATAGTCGTTTTAATTTGCACATTCTGGTCCAGAAATGATCGGCTCTGGGCTGTTGGATTTCGTCTCGGATACTAACCCACGAGCTATAGGGCATTTGTTTTTATTTATTTATTTATTTATTTATTTATTTTTAGTTATTTGTTTATTGGATAATGACATTGCGCGCTTGAAGGGAATGACGATGACATAACGGCCCGTTCAGGGTTATGAAATTTCCTAGTGACAGTGATGAATATAAGTATTCTAAAACTTCACCATGGAAATTAAAATACTTTTGAACGCCAGCGTATACCCGAGGAATGGGTGATGGCAATGATGAAATCTCAACTTTTGCAGATAGCTTCGACCGCAACTACTAGCAGTTAAAATTTCAACCATTTCTCACTGTTATTCGTTGTTACATTTCTAGACTCCTACTCTCGGTTAAATAATGAAGTAGACTCCTACTCTCGGTTAAATAATGTAGCCCGGTATCAAGTTCCCAGTTTCGCTACCCACGGCTCAGCCGGATCATTGAAATGTCATCTAGAACCTTTCGAGCCAACGGCACTTTTCAGTACTCAGTCACCTCTTTCGCCTTACGTTCTATAATCGCAGGAGCGAAGGCAGTTGAAAACTGCCCATCTCAGTGACCCTACTCTCACTTTATAGACTAGCCCATTAAGGCTTGTCAGTGACCCTATATGCAAGCAAGAAGCTAGCCATTCGCTTCTTAGCCGTCCCTTCCCTCCCCCCCCCCCCCCCCTGCCCTCCAGTACCACCCGCGCCAGTGGTAATTTAAGCGGTGTTTCACAAGGCCGCTCTTCTGCAACTTGCAACGCAATCATCATGGCTTGGCTTCGCGAACGAAGATTTATGAGGTTTGTCCACGTTGTTGTCGACTGCAGGCACGCTCGTGGCTGACCAGACCGATGCGGGAGAGACAGGGCCGCGAGCAGTATCTGCAGGGAAACTAAAGTAATGTCAGGTGTGGTGGTGGAGGCGGCGCGGGCCTTCCTCCTCTGTCTTTTGTCTTTAAGTGAGCTTCTTCTGTCCGCTTCGAACTGGGCAGCAGCTTGGTGGATTGTGTGGCGCCAGGCCACACGGTCAGCAGCAAGGTCAGACCACTGCTTGTGGTCGATGTTGCAGGTAGTAAGCGACTTCTTCAGGTCGTCCTTGAATCGCTTCTTTGGAGCCCCTCTCCGGCTCACGATGGCTAGTGGAGAGTTCGCCGAACAAGACGATCTTTGGAAGGCGATGGTCTTCCATTCTGGAAACATGACCAGCCCAACGGAGCTGGTACTTCAAGATCATGGCTTCGATGCTGGAAACCTCCGCCTGCTCTAGGACTTGGACGTTGATGATGAAGTCGCTCCAATGGATGTTGAGGATGGTGCGCAGGCAGCGCTTGTGGAAGCGCTCGAGGAGGTGGATGTGGCTGCGGTAAGTGACCCAGGTCTCAGACCCGTAGAGTAGAGTGAAGAGAACAACAGCCCTATAGACACGGATCTTTGTTTGGTTTTTCAGACTTCTGTGGTCCCACACTCGTTTGTATGTAGAGTCTCCCGAAGGAGCTGTTGGCCTTTGCTAGTCTATTGTCTATTTCCTTGTCGATCTTGGCATCAGATTAGATGGTTGAATCAAGATAGGTGAACTGCTGAGTGGTTTTCAGTTCAGTGTCGCCAATGCTGATGTGCAACGCAATGCTTATGAAAAAAATTGCGTTCATCTGCAAGTTGTAGAAAGTATGGTAAACGCTGCAACGTTTATCGCGAAGTACTTTGCTAAAAGTAGGAGATTATAGTCAATTATAGTCTTCTTTGACTTATTGTAGCGGTAAAAACTGCAAAACAGGGACCAGTTTAATGTAGGTAACTAACGATCTGGGTCCTTGTCATAATACGCTTACGCAGCAAGCGCCGTAAACATAAGGCATTATTAGCAGTATGAAAGAAATGTGATGGTATATTTCCAGCCTGGTGAATGAATGAGAATGATGTATTATTCTAGGCTGGAAATATGCCATCACATTTCTTTCATATACCACACGTTCGACATTCAAATCCTAGCAGTATGCAGGATGTTTGCCCCATGAACCTAGTTTAATGGCCTTAGCTTATTTTCCGAGTATGTCTGAGTCACTTTCTACAATAATACATCATTCTCACTATTAGCAGTCTTTAACGATGATTTTTTTTCGCTCGTTTTCGAACTCTTTATTGAGTTTCTTTTTGTGTGCGCACTGGCGGCTGAGACCAACGTCCCACAGTTGTAACTGTACAAGTGCAAAAGCTTCATTGAGTTTGCTCCATGGTTTTTCGTTGCGTGCCGGCGGAGCGACAAGTTACGAACTGAGTGGGTGTTCTGTCCAATGCGCAATTTCGTGCTTAGCCTGCCTTCCGTTGCATATTGTAAGAAACTTTGCCAAGTGCAACAGCACGTACATCGCTATAGCCCTCCCGCCTAGCCTGCCAATCGTGTCATCTGTATCCTGGAACCGCGGGAAATCCTATTCAAATATTTTGAGATGTTTTTGTATGCTGAAATCACACCATGACAACAACTGAATCAGAACCATTTAAGGGCGACTTCATTATAATTTTTTTAGACAATAGTTTCATGCAGTATTTTTGCGGTTTGTTTCATTTATACGTTGCCGTCAAGTTGTTTCATCATTCTCCAGAGTTCGATCGCAATACCGAAAGAGAAGAGCATCGGAATATGGTCGCCTTACCGAAACGAACATAGCACCATTCGCTGCATGCTGCAAAACCACTCTAGATAGCAATGGGAATCAATATAATAATAAGCTGAACTGTCAATAAATTTAACAATTGAGTTAACCTAATATTAATGTATTCAAATTTTCATGTGGATTGACACGTTTGTACCGCCCACGTCGTGACGTCATTTCAATTACGTCGACTGTGTTATACGTTACGGATAACGCATACATTATTTTATAGTCTTCGGTGTTATGGTCGTTACTGGGCAGCTTCATCAGCAACAACGAAGTTTGATAGCGTCGGAATAACCCTGCCAGCAGATTGGAGAAGTCACGGGCAAAAGTCAGCCCTTCCCCGAACGAGGGGAAGTGGTTAAAACGTGGCCTTTCTAGGTAAGTTGGCGCCTGTTCGCGTGACTTTAACATGCCAAATTTTTTTGAGCAACTTCTGAGGTCATTCCATGACACAGCTCAGTGCAATTCCAAACAAACACAATCATTGTAGTTTGCCGGTTAGCTGTACGTGAAGTTATGGTGCTTCTATGGCCGATGTAGCATTTCTACTTCAATCTGGACTACAAATAATTTGTTATTACTGTTTTGATCCTTCTAAATCAATATCGCGCCGGCGGTGCTTGCATTGATGAACAACACGGAGTCAATTCAACCGCCTGCGAGGAGCGAACGCGTGTTTCAACCGTTTTTTGCGTCAGGACAATGTATTACAAGGTTGATATTATAACTTTTGTAACCATTATCAGTAAAACGAGTAATCACGAGAAAATTGTCAATGAACATGTTGTGATCGTCGGATAAATATTTTATGAAACGGTTTCGGAATTTGGGCAATGTCAAGAGCCAAGAGCCGAAGTTTTTGCGATCAACGTATTTGAAGATGTAGTTAAAATAATCCGACCAAATTGGGTGCTTCGCTTGGAGATCCTTGCAACCGTAACGATAGAAAGCGCGCGTTTTTGTATAATGTGTTGAAATTATTTAACGAATTTCTATGGTAGATCAAATAACTCGCATTTTAGTTATTACTTGGCTTCTGAGCGGAAGACAACAAATATCGTCACGAAAATTCTAACTTTCGTAGCGGCCTCAATGCAATTCGTATACAGCAATAGAGCAAATCGCCAGTGCCCTGAATCTTTAGTCGATTGTTCAAAGCAATACTGACAAGCGGTGGGAAATTATCATCACGTATTGTAATATCCTGTTCTTTGATTATTTTATGCTAGTTATGCTCGTTGTTTTGATTGACCTTTGTGTCGAGTGAGCCCAGAGTTAATTATAATATTCACTTCAAGTATTGCCACTCTTTTTTTAATAGACGCAAAATTCGATACTTGCAAAGCATATGACGAGACGAGAAATCTTTGTTTGTCATCCCATCTTGTCGATAATCTCCCAACGCGCTTACTTTAAAATTGGCGTCGATGTTGATCAGTTGATCCTGACTAATCAGCCTCGGAAAGATCAGACTAGAATGGGCACGAATAAAGCGTTCTTTAATAGACCTTATTTGGAATCGATCTTCCACTTCTTCGTTGACTTGTGTCAAGGCGCATAGAAAACACAATTGTACCACAAAGTAAACAAACACATCTTTATTAGGGCGTACGGCATCATCTGTGGTTTTCTTGTAGACATTCGATTATAGGTCTTTTTCCAAGTGTTCAGATTGTTGAGAAAGGTTTGGGGCAAGTAGATTGAAAATAGACACGTTTTCAGGGACAACAGGAAAACGCTGAACCCTTTTACTCCTTTCCCTCGATGCTCACTAACATATAGCATATATGTCCACAGTTTATTGTTCGCCGCTGGGTTTCAGCATTTCCCAAAACAATCGGGTCAAGCTGGGGTCGCTCGCTCAAGTATCGTCTGATCAGTCAACCCAAATTACCCAATGGGCTGATTTTTTAAAACGACGTCTGAATGTTAGCTTACGTCTAACTTTTGTCTGCACGACCTGTACACGAAGGAACTTCAGCCCAAAATTTAAACTTCGTTCAAAATCAAGAATTTTTAAGAAGAATAGGCTTGGCGTATACGTACGAAACGATTGGGGAGGGGGGGGGGGGGGTATGTATGCAGTTCACTTTGTTAAGATGTCCACTGCGGTGAGAGTGTAATAGACCCATTCCGGCGAGCTATTGCTCCATTTTAAATCTCTCAGCGTGTGGCTTTTCTTTGGGTTTTATTTTCAAACTCGCGGAAATTCTTATAGCGCGTTCTTTGGGGTCTATTTCGGAACAGGAACACATGCACGGAATAAACGGTATTCATGTGCTTTGGGGTCTAAACGAAACATTTTATTTAGAATAAGAGGAATTGCTTTCTCTTGAGAAAGTTTTCAGGTTAGTATTGCGTTATTTTGGGATTTGATAAATTATATTCTTTTGTGCCTGGAACGGAATAAGAATAGCCTGAGTTGTGACAAATGAATGCGCCACTTGATAGATAAAAGGAACGATTCAATTCTCTCGAGAACTTATACCATAATCAGTAATGGGCTATTGTACTATTGCGCAAGTAGGAAGAACACAAAGATAACTTCTTTTGTTCTTGGCCGCCAGGCAATAAAAAATGGACATCAATATTACCTTATTAAAGTCTTTATTGACCGTAATAAGTATTATGTAAATTCAGTATATTAGAGCTTGCAAGCGTTCTACCCTTGTTTGACTACGGAGACATTATCTGGGGCGATAAGGATAACAAGACCTTTTACAAAATAACGCAGCCGAGGTTTTACTTGACCTTCCACCAACCGAGCTCATCTACCCGTGTTTCCTTGGCGTGTTCAAACCAATTGGGGGAAGCAGACATTTCTTTTTCCATCTGTCCATGATTGGACCAACTTGGACGCAATCCTTATAGAAACGGTCTTCATTGTTTTGCTGGTTTAATGTTCACTCACCAAGTTTTTCTTCTTTGTTTTAAAAGTATTCCATTTATTCCCACCTTATTATGTAATTTGAATACTTTATATTTCATTTATTTATATCAAACAATTTCCTTGTGTTGATATATTACATCACAACAATACCCATTATTATTATTATTATTATTATTATTATTATTATTATTATTATTGTTATTATTATTATTATTATTATTATTATTATTATTGGTGATTATGATGATGACAAATAATGGTGGTGACGATGGTGATCAGTTGACGGTGGGGAATAGACTCCAGGACCACATTCAGGGTAGAAACGTTTATGCAAACGTTTGTGGGTTTTACCCTTTAAAAGACATTCCTCAGTCGAACTCCTTAGTCCTGAACCTGTAGATGAAACACTCAAGTGACCATTCTATTGGAGCTGATGACTGCAGTGTGTTATTTGTTTAAGATGCTTATTTTGTTTTGTATGTTATATCCAGCCAGCGTGTGTTGTACTCTTATCGGAGAGAAAGTCTCGTCGGCGAGGATGGCGAACCTGAACTTCAGCCCATCCCAGGATCCTTCAGTGGAAGGGTACCACAGATCGTGGAGTTGGTCACGGTGGGTTATAATGCATGGGATGTACGATACTGCTAGTACTATGTTCTGGGGATTTATATATTTATTAAATCACATTGACAAGTATACCGGAATAGGTTTGATGTCTACGGAAGTCAGGCAGGTGTTGACGAGAAAATGTTGTTTATATTTAGCTTGTCGAGCTTTAACAGACCAATTGACAAGTTCCTCCACGTTAAGTCTTATTATGGTGGTGATGATGATGACGATAAGGAGGACGACAACAATGATGACAATGATACTAATGGTGATGATGGTGGTGGTGATGATAATGATGATGATGATGATGATGATGATGATGATGATGATGATGATGATGATGATGATGATGATGATGATGATGATGATGATGATGATGATGTTAAAAAAGAAGTACTCCCATGCCATTTTCTGGCCAGAATAATCCCAAAACAAAGTACCCTAGCTTAGTAAATGTTAGGTATTTGTTTCTTTTCGTAGAGAGGCCATCATTTCTTCCAGAAGCGTATGGAATCACTCGCAAGCACCGTGTTTAAGTGTAGTTTCTTTGGTGCACCTTTTGTTGCTATAACTGACCATGAAGGAATACACTGTATGTTCGACCCAAGATTGGTGAGTATTTTCCGGAGATGGACGAAAATATCTGTAATGTACGAAAACTGTTTAACATACATCGGGATTGTATAGTGCAATATGCAGTAAGTTCAATGGAAGCCACTGCTAGTGCCATCCAGTCTTGCTCTACACGAGCAAGTTTACCTCGACCAGTTTTTGGATAATTTTGGCTTGCTCATAAAAGTAAAATGGTTTTCAGTAGACGTGTTCAAAAACTGGAATGCATTCCACTTCTTGAGCAAGAGACTTGGTAAAGAAAGTCTTGTTTAATTTTGTCGTGTACGCGAGAATAAAATCGTGCTAGCCGCAGACTTTTCAAGGCGAACTTGCTCGTGTCCGACGGGCCTAACTTAAATGGGGGATGGAAAGAACAGTCTGCAATTTTGCGAACAAAAAAGGTTTAATGTCATGACGTTTAAATGCACATTTCCAAACTGTCTTTAGACTCGTGAAATTACATTCTCTCCTTATAGGTGGAGAAGGAGCAAGGATTTGGAAATTTTCGGTTTAACCAGGCCCTGCTTGGAGACCACGTACCTTCCATGTTTGAAAATGGCGAGAGGCATAGACAACAGAAGTCGTTTTTGATGGCAGTCACACAGAACATGCTCAGAATGGGCCGGCTGATTCCTAACATCATGGACATCATGCCCGAGCATCTCATCAAATGGAATTTTAAAGAAGGTAGTTCAGTGACCAAGTTGGGTAGACATGTTTATTGCCTGTTTCAAACGTCGTGCTGTCAAGCTGTCGGCTGTGAGTTCGACCCTGGAGCAACTTGGATTCAAATTTAAATAAAATAAATAAATTTCGATTTATTTCAGTCGAACTGACTTAAAAGCTGTAAAACAAATGGTGTGAAAATGAAATTGAAAGTTGTTGTAAAAAAAAAAAAGTCCAGACCAAAATCTAAACTTTATTAATAATTTATGAATTCAGGGGCGGGGGTGTGTGGGTCATGGCAGTTGCACGACGTTTGAAACCAAGTCGGGCTGGTCACATGTAACACGATAGAGCTTGCCCTGCTAAACGAAGACAGTGCCACGACTTGGTCGTCAAGGTCTGACTGAATGTGACCCATCTAGTTCGGCTCTTCTGTCCTGAGCACCACGTCTGAACTGAAACCAGCCTGGCTTTTCTTGCAAGTTTATTTTTCCGTTCTTCTTCTTGTACAACATATGTGGCCACGGAAGGAAGTCAGTGATCGCAGTACAATACCTTCCCAAACTGCTTTACTCAACCGTCGTGAAAACGCGATAGGCTTCAGACATGGTCCTGACCGCTCTGAATTGATTCCAGCTCCCTAGGTCTTAACATTGATCAGTCAGGTTATTGTTGTGATGAAATATATCAAACACAAGGGAAAGTGTTTCATTCAATTTCCAAACACCGAAAAGTGGTTTGAGAAAACGAGGGGGAGTCGAGCTTTTCTTAGTCAATTTCAAGGTGTTTGGAAATAGAATGAAACACTGTTTCTAGTGTTTGATATACCACGTAGCTTCTCCAACCATAAATAATTTTTGGAGAAAATCAAAGCAAACGTTCACCAAATTTTATGATGATTAAGCCCCCTCGCCAAACCTCCCTCGGTAGTGAATTCCTTTGTTTTCTCTTCATAATTTTATTTATTAATGAGTTTGAGGATACATAATGAAACCGTACTCTTTGTTTTCTTTGTTTTGTTGCACATGCAGGTCAGGGTGCAACAAGCCAAGAGGAGTGGGAAGAACGGATACTTCATCTTTCTATGGACGTGCTCAGTGAATCCTTGTTGGGGATAAGATTAAGTGGACATAGCTTTCTGCAGTGGAGATTTGAAGTTCTGAAGGAGGAAAAGTAAGTCAAAGTTAGGATTCCATAGACAGCACCTGATAAACAAGGTCTATCCAAGTCGAATTCTTTTTTGTCACGATATCAATGAGAGTTATGGTTTTACGCCTGTCTCAAATATTGAAAGAAAACATTTCAAACGCAGTGTCTTCGTGTTTATTGGACGCGCTCCTAAACATAGTGTATTTTTCAAACTCCCAGTGTCTAGATTAACGCGCAAGTTGACTTGGAAGCGGTGTTCAAACCTTTAGTGGCGAAATTCATTAGTATCCACAAGAGAGGATGAAGGTATATTGACCGAGTTATGGCATTGCATGTGTGCCATCATGACAACACTGCCATATATAAGTGAAGGGATTAATTACCGTCGCTTTGAATGTGTTATCTTGTTTGGTAGTCGGGGTGGCCCAGTGGTTAGGGCGCCGGACTTGTAAATAAATCCGGATGCCCCGAGTGCAAGTCCCGCTCTGACTACTTAGATTTGTTTCACGGTAACTCCGTTTTCAAATCCAAGACCACGCTTTCTAAATAGCCAACTGGTTTGCCTCCCACCAGTTGGGATTTTTAACAAATATTATGTTCAGTTTATATATAGTTATTTCACTGATTTATAGTGTCCCCAATTAGCGCTATAGTGCTAAATACTTCGACACTTAAATGAAGTCTTCTTGTTGTTGTTGTTTTCGTTATCTTTAAACAGGACGTGCTTCGGTAGACCTACAGGGAAGTACAAGAAAGCACTGCACGCATTTAACCACTTAAAGGATGCCATAGCAAATGCACCTGATATCGATTCAGTCTTCAAAGAAGCCGAGAAGTTTAATCTGACGGAAGATGAGGCAGTGTTAGAGATTCTTTGGATGCTGAAGTGAGTCGGGTTAAAAATGTTCCTCTTCTTTCCAATTCAGTGTTTTTGTAGTAATGTTTAAAACACGAGCAGCAGTGTTTGAACGGCTTCAAAGACATTGCTGGAAAAGCGTGTGTCAAGAGAGTTCATAACAATGATGCTTTGTAAACGTTGGAAATTAGCATACAGAAAAACATTAAACACCGCATACAAATAAGGAGGAGGTTTTATCGGGCTTTAAAACCACTGCACGTGATGTTTTATCGACCATTTGATAGATCAATGGGCTTATGAATTATTAATGACGTTTTGAAGCTGGCATCCTGGCATTGAAGGGGCGGGGAGAAATTTCCCACAAAACAGCACAATTCTCGGTTAGCGTGTCATTTTTAATTACTAGGTAAGGTTGAAAAACTGTTGAGAAATTAATTAGCCACGCTAACTTTAGCCAAAATGTGACGTTTCCTAAAGATCTACTGCAAGCTTGATGAAATATAGAAGTTTCAGTTTTAGAAATGTACGGCTTACGGGCTGCCACTGCCCGGACGTCATACATTTCTTTGAAATTGTTTTAATTTTTAAATTGTAATATTTCCTCGAGTTAGAATCCGACCTCCACGAAGCTTTTTGCTACAATCGATGTGACCAATTCATTTCTGAACTCTGAATGTCATGCCAACGAATTGTACTTTTAGCTACTTTTGGTCTAACATTGTAGACTCGCTGATTATAATGGCCAAATTACCTCAGCAAAGAGGTGATGCTCATTCTCTGTCTCTCTTCTTTTAAAGCTTTAATGCCGCCCCCGGTACTGGTGCAGCCATGCGTTCAGCGGCTGCTCGTTTGTCCATCATGACGATCGAGGAACGGAAAGAGCTGAAGACAGAGATCAGAGAGGCCCTGGGACCGATTGGACTGAATCTAAAAACACTCCACAAGATGAAAAAATTAGACAACTTCGTTTGTGAGGTAAGTAAGCACACAGCATAAGATTACCTTTCTGCTTTGCGCGCAGACGCAAACGCACAGTCCATGAAGATTAAATCGTGGAGTCTGATTAGTTGCATAAGAGGTTTATATTTTGTCTTCTGGACCGAAATGTTTTTGTCTGGAATGTTCACGCAGGTTAACCTTACCAAATGGCGTTTTCTCATTCAGAAAAGTAAGAAGAATCTTATTGACCAATAGCGCTTGTCCCAAATGTAGAACATTAATATTAACTTTAGTAGTTGTTGTTTGTTTGTGTATTTTTGTTGTTGTTGTTGTTGTTGTTCGCTCAGAGACGTAGTCGAGGTCCACCTCTGAGCAAAGAAAAGAACGCGGCCGATGTTTTAATACATGGACCTCACGCTTGGCCAACAGCAATCAAATGAAAAACTCTTCCTTTTCAATTCCTTGAGTTTCTTGTCCGTAATCTACGCTTGAGGTTTCTTGGAAAGTTGCGGCAGAGATATAACAAATAATTAATGTACTTTTCTGTCACAGATTCTCAGGATGTATCCCCCTGTTGCTTTATATTTTGGAGTCGCCAGGTAAGAATTACCTGCTTTGATGTAACAGTTACACGCTAAACAACGCAGCAAGGAAATCATGATGACCTTTAAAATCTTGAATTACAAGGCGGGCAATAAAAACAGTGTATATATCCCGGGCTAAATTACGGACGTTTCTAGCGAGATCTCAAGTAGGGAGATGGGGGTAATCTTATGCCTGGTTTTCACAATTGCTACCGCAAAGGACAAGTTCAGCAGTAAGAGCAATAGCCACTGAGGAACGCAAGCACAAGGAGCAAAAAGGCTCAACTTTGTTTGTTCCTTTGTTTATCAAAGAGGCGAATCACAAGTTACAAGCAGATTCAGCGAACCGCGAAAGACAAACCCAACACTACTGAATATACCTTTCTTTCCTTAGTTCTAGTTTTATATAGCTTAAAGCTATATAGTTTTTCAAGCCTTAATTGTCTTGATTGTGTTTTATACTGTAATCTGACCTGCGATACCAATGTTCTCGATACGTGCAACGTGCTTTTTTTTTCTGTTTTTCTCGAACTGGTGCAGAGTAGAGCGTGAGTGTGAGAGCAACGACGAAAAAGTCTTTAAAATCTCTTTTGTGGGACGTATTTTCTGAATGTAGACGAGAGATTGCCCAAAGTAAGATGCACCAAGCATGGTCTTAGGTCTTTTCGGTACTTCGTTGCAAAGACATGGAATGCGCTGCCGGACTCGATTAGCGCCATGGCCGGCACAAGGGAATTTTCAAGAAGTATTCGTCATGCAGCATTTTAAAATTGTTATTATCGTGGTTAGCTTTTGAAATTGTAAATTTTAATTTGTACTCATACATGTATTGATACATGAATGATTGGATTTCCTGGATATTTTAGATTTTTAAATTTTTAGACTTTAGATTGTTAGCTAATTTTTGCCTTTCTTTTTGTTTTTGTAATTTTATCTGTTTATTTGTGGGCTTCCTGTAAAGTAGATAGGTGAGTTGAGTGCCACGTAAAATAAAGTTCTTATCTTATCTTATCTTATGCATTGAATTGATTAGAATTGTGTTTCGATCGTCATTATAGGAGACACTTTATCATGAAGTCTAGAACTGGAACTTACAAAATTCAGAAGGGACAGAAAATTGTCGCCAATTGCCATCTAGCTCAGAGAGATAAGGACGTGTTTACTGTTCCTGGTTGTAAGGGGGTAGATGAGTTTGACCCTTCCAGATTCAACCTGAAGGTTAGTGGAACATCCTTAGGATTTTGTTATTTATTTTTATTGTTGTTGTTGTTGTTCTTGTTGCCACTGTTGCTGCTACTGTTTTTATTGCACCGATGAAAGACAAAGACTCTGGTTACCATCGTACTCGAACTCTTTCCTAAGGTTTGCATGATAGAACACATGTCAAACATAATGAAAATAATCACAACTGATCGATCGAAACAGACGTAAACGAAGCTATGAACAAAAATAAAAGTATAAAGGATGTCCTTTGTTAACTCTTGGTAACATCATACAACAAGGTGCTTGTAGGGGCGAGCACATAAACTTAACGAATGGAAAATAGCATGTTTCATAAAACCATATTTCAGAAGACAAACCACTTTCCTATATTCAAGCGTGGCCGCGAAGTTAAACTCGCGAATACCGTGAATTAACTCGTGCTGGCGGTCAGAGCGGGACTTGAACCCGGAACCTCTGGATTTCAATTCCGTTGCCCAGCAACCACTCGGCAACACTGCATCCGCTTGCAACAGTAACATCTACCAGGAAAGAGCATACCCTCTGTGCGAGAATTATGTGCCCAGGCAGCGGCTGATCTTAAAACAGTCCTAATGATCTAGCTTACAGACCACTCTCTGGAAAGACTCGAGAGTTGCAGCTGAGGCCAGATCGGCGGACAAATTGTTCCACTGTTTGAGAGTTCTAGGAATTAGGCTATGTTGGATACGATACATCTTGTTCTTTAAGGGTTAGTAAAATCATTTAGCATTTACCACAATAAAAATTGTGGATAGTCTTTAAAGTTTCAGCACCCCAACTAAAAGTTAGTCTTGAGTCAGGACCTAATTAAATGTGAATAAGATCCCATTCCCTAAAGCTTTCTTCAACTTAAATTTCAGCTTAAGCGTCGGAAACAGATCCAACTGAATTAGCTTACACACTGAAATATGTCTTAAAAGGCCATAAAACGATCTGGGAACACAGGAGACATATTTTAAGCATTTTCAGGCTTGAATTCTCCCTTTGGGTGTCGCTGACAAATCTGTACAATGCTTCCTTCCTTGAGATTTCTTTCACACCCTTTGTTGTAGAGAGATGTGATGTATGTGATTGCTCCCTGGAATCATACCATTGAAGACAGTTTGTCTTTTCCTTTGCAGGGCCTTAAATCCAAGCTGATTTGCGCTCACGGTCCATTATCTGACCCACCCTCGGCTGACAACCATAAGTGTACAGGAACGGTTAGTCATTTTAACTTTTGTGTTCAACATTCCAGACTAATTTAGCAATCCGTAATGAAGGCCACCCCACAGCGGCTATATTTTCTCTTCCCCATCCTCAAACAATTCATCCTATCATTAGCAATTCTAGGCAGTTTTTGGTTAGCTTTGTATAGCGATTCGTTTAGCTTTGTAATTTAACTGAAGATGGCTCATGTTCAAGCCGAAACGTGTCTCATTTTAAACTTAAAAGCGTTATTAGAATCATTTCTCTTCTTGACACCTCCCAAAACAACTTTGATTTCGACAAATGATCAGTCATTATGCGCGAAGAAGGTGGCCCTTGTATATGAGATTATTATAGCCAACTCGGCGCTACGCGCCTCGTTGGCTATCTATCATCTCATATCCAACGCGCGCTCGTGGAATAATTAGGGACTTTACGCAAACACGACCCCGACGGCAACGAAAACGTCAATAAAGAAAAGGCTTAACGAGTTAAACAATGCTGTGCACGTGCATTACAAATTTTGATACATTTCGTCAAACACAAACAACAACGTGAAATGCCCAAATTCAAGGTTTTTCGGAGAGCGTGAGCACAAGACAGTAAATTTTCATTCTCTGTGCTAACTTGAAGACCGTTCCCACCAATTCTGTTACTGGATAGTTCGGCCAGATTGTAGAATTTGAACGAATTGGAATAAGCGCAGAGTAGCACAAGTAACACGAACTTGTATTTTCAAGTGACGTTTTCGTTGGCGTTGCCGTCGTGGTTGCGTAAAGTCCCCATTGTTAATTGTACACAGGCGTGGTCCTTTCTGCACCTTCGTGCGGCCTTGTGGTCGGTCGCTTGGAGTTAACCAACCTCGTACCCAGAGTCCTCAGGCTCTTTGACCAGCGGTTGGTCGCCAGGAGAGTCGACAAAAATTTAAATTTTTTTATTGGCTGCCCTGTAACAGCCTGCATTGTTTTACCGCAGAAACAATATCGTACCCAGAGTCCCCTGGCTTTTTGGTCAGCGGGTGGTCGCCAGTAGAGACTCTGGGGAACTGGAATTATTTAAATTTTTTTATTGGCTGTCCCGTAACGGCTCGTGACGGCTTCCATTGTTTTACCTCAGAAGACCTGCGGTATTAAAAATTCCAGTACCCCAGAGTCTCTCCTGGTGATTATCCGCTGACCAAAAAGCCAGAGGACTCTGGGTACGAGATTTTTCTTTACCACGGTGACACTACTGTTTAGTGGTGTTTACAGTGCCTTGTCACTTCAGGAGTCAACGGTCTGTCGAATGAGAAGGCTGTGGCTTTCGGGAATTTTTGATCCAATGGGAATTTGGAATTGTTGTATTTTAAGCCGGAGTACTCGAAGAAAAGCCGCTCGGAGCAAGAACGTAAAATTTTAGTTTTATCACTAGCAAACTTTTCTTATTATCGCTTGCTTACTTTTACTTTCAGAACGTTGGATACGTCACAATCAAATGTTTTGTTATGTACCTCATCATGTTCTGCGACTGGAGTTTAGAAGACAAGCCTTACTGGACAGATAAATCGTAAGATATCTCTCATCTACGAGGGCTTTGTCATTTAAAGAGCTTAAAGGGGAAGTATCACGCAAATTTGCTGTCATTTCAAAACCCCAAAATGTCTGTCCGTCAGCAGAAACAAAGAAATAATTGTCAAGTTTGTTATAAATTACTACACCAGTGCAATGAAATTATTAGTGCCTGTCGATTAGTTTCTCTGGCCAGAGACAGGGTAGGCCGGTATGGATTGAAACTTGAAAAATGTTAGGCTAATGTTTTTCAAGTTCTCGCATTTTTGTTTCCAAAATGCGCTAGAACAGATCATGAGTTGTTCCTTTCAAGAATTGAGTTGATTTCTTTCCTCTCGTCATTCTAAATTATTTGGTAGCTGATTGAAGGTCTTATTTCATCATTTTAAACAAAAGATACCAAAGACCCCATGATACTTCCCATTTTAACATGACTGATACGTAGGCAGGACATTTTACATAGATACGCGTACTGGACAATAGTCAATTCATTTTTATCTTAGGGTTGCCAAATCAGGTGCAGTAACGGAGGCACAAATTTTTGTCTAATAAATGGAAAGGATTTATAGTATACGTATATGCGTGTTATACATTTAAGTGCATTTCGTTTTATTTCAGACTTGTACGTTATGGAAATCCAGACGAACCTATTCGGCTGAAATACTTTAAATACACAAGGGATAAGGTAAAGATAATACGTGTCATTGTGTTCTGTTTTCCTCAGTATACCGTACCGCATCGTATCGTATACCGAGAGCCTGGGATATGCTCAGAAATACAGTGGGCAAGCCTCTACCTGATCAGCCATACAGGTGATGAGAAGAACAGAAATGATCACAAAAGATAAATTCGGTTTTATAGAAATTCTCTCAACTAGTGCCATAAGAGCTATCTGGAAAACAAGGAGGACGGATTAAGTAAACACAACCTAAACCAAAACCAGGCATACTGGTCATTGGCTTACGAGGGTATTTTTTAGGTGTGATCGGTTGCACGATTTTTGTTTCCTGTTCAGACCAGTTCGTTTTGGCATTCGCTGTTGTTTATCTGCGCGATCCGGCGGTAAATCGGTTTAAAATGTTATTGTATTTCATTTTATTAGGAAGAGCTGTTGCTGCCTGACCAGCCAGACTCCTCCAGTAGCGATGAAGAGCCCGATGGTCCTACTGGTGTTAGCGAGTGTCCTGTGGTGGAGCCAGATGAAGACGGAAACTGTCCTGTTTAAAAGCGCACGAGAGTAACAGTTAAATCTTGAGCGACAGTTGTGTCAGTAGTGAAACGATGAAGTGCGTGGAAAATCTGAGTTGAAAGTCATTTGAAGCCGAGGCAGCTGCAGTGAGACGGAAGCTTTCATAGAGCCATACAGCGAATGAAGACCTTCAAAGACTATTTACTACCAGAATTTGTTAATCGATAAGCGTCAGTGGTCAAATGAAAACAGGGTAAAAACTTAAAGCAATGTAATATATTTTTCTACTATAACAATTAATTTTGAAGTTATCGCTGTCGACTTTAGAGCTAATCCTACAGCTTTCAACGCTGCACTTCATTGTCAAAGCACATTTCATATTTGTAAATTTTTGTTTGTTTTACGCTTGTTTTTTCTCGAAACTCGGTATTTTCATCCCCAACGATAACCTTCATGCCGCGATCAAGCTTCATTTAGGAGAAGCAAAAACTTAAGTCTAGGGAAAGCTTCATTGCGTGCTGAAATTTTTTACTAAACAATAACATTGCGTGCATTCGTGTATGTTAATAATTTTGCTTGGTTGTTGTGACACGGTTCGATGTAACACTGCGCGTAGATTTGCCAGGTTACTCCAGTACATCCATTTACGAAGCTCCTTTTCATGTTGTTCGAGGCGGTGAGTAAACTTTTACCCAAAGGTAAATTGCGGAAATTTCACGATTTGTCACGCGATCACTGGTAAAGACCTTAAAAATCTTTACTTTGAACAAAAATGCTCCTGGATTTTCTTATGGCACCAACTAAACGAGTCACAAAGTTGATTGACGACTTGAAACCTTGCTTATTTTGGGCCTTCGTCAAGTAGCGGATTAAGGCGACGTCATGACACATCGTCATATTGTTCTTTCTGATTCTCACAGACTTTATTTTTTTGTACGACATCCCAGCCGAGCGCGATCATGGAAATCGAATACGAGCCAGTTTGTTACAGGATAAATGGGGGATTTCAAGGTAATTCAATCTTCATAAAATTTGACCGTAACTATAACCAAGGTCTGCACAATCCGGCAGACTTGCTATCTTGTGCTTTGTTGAACCAGTCTAAGTTATTGACATATTTAATTTTATGATCTGTTTAAGGTACAGCCCAGCTTTATATACTTATTAATAACTTAAGTCTAACTGAGATTAATAAAGAGGTGTACTATTTTACCAATGTCGTGTACGATGTGTATGATATCCTGACGAACTTACTCCGTCCCGCTGTAAAATCAGTCTGTCCGCCTTTTGCTCCAAGTTCCTATATAGAAGTTTTGTAGTCAGTTGAACCCTAGTGAAAAGTATAGAACGAAACCAGCTCAACTCAATTGATAAACAAAACATCTGTTGTCACCACAGTTTCTGTACAAACTATCCTCTTTTATAAACAGTACTAACTAGTTGATAAAACTCAATTCAGTACAATTCTGACAATCATGGCTAACCAATTTCTCAATTGAGTGCTTTCGAAGAGTGTGAATTACGTAATACTTGATACTAACCGTGAGTTACACCGGAAAAGTGGCTCCAAATATCAAAGCGAGTTCTTGCCACAACTGACTTTGATGAATCTGAAAAACTGAACTTCTTTGACTCTTGCTATTCAGTATAATTATAATAATAGCGGTATCCTGTAATTTCCTGTTTATAAAAGTGAGCAGGTGACCCTTGGGTCATGTTGCATTAATCATCGGAAATATATCCCGGATGTACGTTGGGCCACTACTACTATTCAGTATTATAATAAAAGTGGTATCCTGCAATTTCCTGTTTATAAAAGTGAGCAGATTAGCCAAGGTCAGGGTGTATAGGAAGTATTTCACAAGTTTAATTCCGCTGATTATAATCTCGTACGTTGTCAGAAAATAGCCCTTTTCACGGTTAACTCTGCTCATTTGAATTACTATGAAATCTAGCATGTATGTGTACAAATGAGAAAAATTAACCGTGAAAAGGGCTATTGCACCAATAGCCCTTTTCACGGTTAATGTTTCTCATTTGCATTACAATGTCATCCAACGTGGATGCGAGGCAATTTCGGGCTAAAACTACAAAATAGCCCGAAATTGCCTCACATACATGCTAGATTTCATAGTAATTCAAATGAGCAGAGTTAACCGTGAAAAGGGCTATTCAGGTATACCTCTAATTGCCTCGATTATAGCTTGCATAATTTCTCGTGAAACGAAAATAAAGAGTTTAATTTCTTTCGTTTCCACAGTCAAACCTCCAAAGTTCTAATCCAGTTTGAATCCTTGGCTGGAGCGATAAGGTTTGGTCATTCCAATAAGAGATTCTGCACAACACTTTCATCAAGTTTGGCGCTGTTTGCCCTACTGTGTAAGCTGTTTCTAACTTTTGAGTCTGTCAGAATGAAATCATAAAGTGTGCCATTATCATCATAATAGCCACCAAGCAGTTCATTAACTTATGTTTGGTCACTGTGTGAAGCCTGTTGATAAATTATGAAATCGTATATTGAGACCGTTCCAGCGAAAGTTACCGAGGAATTCTTTCAGTTTTGCCCTGGAGAGAGAGCTGCTTCTAGTTAATTGTGTGCAAACGGGGTGTTCTATCTTAAAAAGTACAGAGAGAAGGAACCTTGCTTAAGATCAAGTCTGAGCAAACTTAAGTTGATGAGTGAGGAAGAGCGTTAATTCTGAAGTCACTCTATAGCCAGTACTACAAAGTCAAAATCTGCAAAATGATATAAAGAATGTGCCGTTTGTAGCTCTCTGATTCTGCGGTGTAAAATTGCGTCTTCCGGTGCCGTGTTCGGAAGCCAACTGAAGCGAAAAAAGTTAACTCAGCGACTGAAATTACAGTTTACCTCCGTTTACACACAGGAGCAATAAGGCAAGAATAACCACTTACATAGTGCAGTTATACATGTAGTAGACTCCCTCCATCTCAAGCACTAACTAGCACTCGAGGGGAACACAAAGTGTTGAAGAAAGCGGGGGTACAAGATAACGTTAGCTGTAAACACTATCAAGGGAAAGGAGTTTGGGTTCGCGTGAGCGGCGAAAGCTAGAGCCAAGCAGAGTAATTTATTGTACACTATATGCCTTCCAGTAGAGCAAATATATCGTGCTGGGAACTAATGTGCTGATGTAGCAATCGACTTATCGACGCGTCTATTCGAGAACAATGGGTGGAAGTAAATGTAGTTATTAACTGTTACGAATTCGAAATGTGCAGTAGCACTGGAATGCGGAAAGTTGAACTAACTGAAAAGCAAAGAGTTCCAGAATAAAAGCAGTTTCTTTATTTTGTTGTTGTTATTTTTCGACCCGAGAAATATAGACTTTTTTTCTAACAAGTTACTAGCGGTGTGAACCCCATGTATGCAAGAGTAAGTCTTTTCGATTGTTTTTATATTAATAAATAGGCCTAAATACGCTTAACTTTGATTTTCATTGGTGTAGGCATAGTTACGCAATCACTAGCCTGCGTATTTCCGGCTGCCGCTTCTATCCACCAGAGAGAAGCGTATTTGCGGCTGTCGCCTCTCTCCACCGGAGAGAAGCGACAGCCGGAAATACGCTTCTCTCCACCGGAGAGAAACGACAACCGGAAATACGTCTGCGTTCGCAGGCTACACCATCACAAGTGCGAGCATAATTTCGAGAACCAGGGTTAACTTCTTAAATAATCGGAAAATAGAAAATACAGGATTTGCACAAGGTTGACCACAAGTCTGGATGGACATCTAACTTCCTTCCCATTTTAATTATTAAACAATATCGTTGTGCGTATCGTTTTATCGCTAGCTGCAAGATAGAACAGACGTTTTTTCCGGCTTTTGTGAAAAGGGGCCTTCTTTCGCAGGCTAGCTTATCACGTGTTTCACCGGAAAACATAAGAATAAGGTGTATGTAGTTAACATTAACTGTTACAAGTTTCAAGCACTTAGGTGTGTATCACCCCTAAGTTCAATTGAGCCAAGCCAAATCCAGGAGTTCCAGTTCCAAAGCAGTTTGTTTATTTCATGAATGATCGGATGTTGTTGTTGTTGTTGTAACGCCCACCAGTGATCCTACAGCCTCTGTTGTTTCAGTCTTTGAGTTGTTCGTATGTTAATAAATCGTACAGTAAGATGCCGGTAACTTTTCTCCCATTGGTTAGTGGGTCTAGGAACGCAATCAAAGGTGTGGGCATATTTTCAAGAACAAGGGGAAAATTAAGATTAACGAAAATGTCGAATCCACCTAACATTGGTCTTAAGTCAAGGATCGACGGTGTTCTTTTAGTCCTTTTTAGTTGATTGAACTATTTTTCCAAAACTCTAGACAGCAATGAATCATCTATACAGTGCTCTACGTTTGTCAACAACACAATATCAAGGTGTTGCAGTCTGCCGTGATGTTATGCCAATCAGCTTATCGTGCTTAGAAAACAATGAGGAACTGTAGTTAACTATAACAGCCTCCGAGCATACTGGGGTCCGTCAGAATGTGAGGAAGTTTAATTTGAGCCAAGCTGAAGCCGAAGGAGCACCAGTCCAAAAGCAGTTTGTTCAGCTATTTTATCAAGGATAGCTGTTTTTGAACTGTTCGCAGTTATAAAATAAACCCATTTTTCTAACATTTACTGATGAACCTCCTACGCCTCCACAGCTCCTATTGTTGAAGTTTTTTTGGTTGTTATTTATATGTTGATAAATAAATACGCTAGACTGTCCTCACTGACTGTCTGTCACCAACTGACTGTCCTCACCCCTATACTAGGGAACTTAAGCAATTAACGACAACGGCGACGGCAACGACAACGCCGCAAAACAATAGGTTTAATGAGCCAAAAAACTCGCTCTGAACGTGCGTTTTAAATTTTGGTACATTTCTTTGCCGTCCTGTGCAAAAGAAATGACCAAATTTAAGGCTTTTTGGAGAACGTGAACACACTACGGTGAATTTTTCATTCTCTTTCTTAACTTGTACGCCACTCCTACCAATTTGGTTCCTGGATAGTCTGTTCAAGTTTCTGTAGAAGTTGAACGAGTTGAAATAATGGCGAAGTAGTGCAAATGAAGTAAAGTTATATTTTCGAGTGACGTTTTCAATGGCGTTGCCGTTGTCGCTGCTTAAGTTCCGTACTGTCGCTACTGTCCCCAGCTAATTATAATGAGGGTTTATAGCTGTAGAGCTCTTTGCCCTATACCCCACTTGGGAGCCTGTTCATAGGCTATTAATCAGCTGTTGTAATGCCTGAGCCTCTGTCGGTTCGTCGGACCAACTGACCGGGAAATTTTTATTTACTGTATAAGTGCCTAGATAATCTTATTGGCTATGATTATCATTTGGTTAGCAATAGCTAGCAATGCAATCTTTCATGATTTTAATATGCGTTCACGGATAAGTTACTCGTCGACCCTTGGCCAATCGAAGTTGGGGTCAGTGGAGGTCGACGTAACTTCTCAGTTTTGCAACAAATGACTATAACGCTTTAGAATTATCTGTGAGAGAGTCTAGCTCTCTAAAAATGTTCAAACGTAGACTTTTAGGATCTTGTATCGGTATCCAATTGTTGTATATACAATAAATATATTGGTTTTTTGTATTCTGATATTTTTTCCTACTCAAGCAGTTTAATTAAGGCCTGGGTCAAGGGCTTTTAAGAGGAAAAATGGTTTATTCTAGATAACTTTAACAAATTCAATGGCACTGAACTGAAATTTGGAAGATAAAAAGATCTCATCATTCTGAAAATTTCTAGGCATAATAAGTAGTGCTATAGATCACGTGACATGTCACGTGATCATTTTTGTGAAAAAAGCAAAGATTTGACAGGTAGGCGACGGTTTTAAGAGAAAACATCAAACAAAAACGCGTTTCTAATAAAGATTAAATATCTCCATCGCTTCACGTTTGGAATGATCGTCCATTGTTCTCCAGAAAAAAATTATCAGGGCAAAGCTCATTTTCTAGTCCACAATTCAACCTTTGATTGTTAATTTCTCCAATTTAAAAACTTGAGGACAGTCATTCCAAACGTAGAAAGTTAAATATTTTAAATCTGTTTCGGAAACACTAATTCAGTTATCTTTATAAAGAAAACTCGCCGCCATATCGCCGATTTACGAAATTTTCATTTTTTGGTCACGTGATGTGTCACGTGATCAAAATTATACGTTAAGGCGAAAGAAAACATCAAGTTTACTATTCAGGGAAAATTTCATCCTGTTCTAGGCAGACAAACCGAAGATATAGGGGATCATTCATAATTTCTCAACACCCTTCAAACCCAGGCCTTAAACTGCTTGAGTACTTAGTTATAATTTTTTTTACAGAACCCTATCGAAAACAACCTTTGGGTAATTATTATTATTATTATTATTATTATTATTATTATTATTATTATTATTGTTGTTGTTGTTACTATTGTAGATTTTTATTTTCACGTTTTCTTGGGCGTAGTTACGCAATCACAGCATATCTTCAAGAAAAATGGTTAACTCGAAAATAGCGGATCTACACGAGTTTAACACAAGGATCGAAATCTTCCTTTCCTTTTAATTTTAATAAATTAAATTACGCTTGACGTTGCCCATTTCAAAAGGCAGCATTGAATTTCGGCTTTTGTGTGGTCGATTGTTCATTTGTTCGTCACGGTTTTGGAAACGGCAAACTACAAAAGTATCTTCGACGCGTGTGGGTTGCTTACGCAACAAGTGTCTACTGAATTATACATTTCCTTTGTTCTTTGCGGATGTATTCTGTTGTGGCAGCATCTTTATGCAAATTCATATGGGTGTTTTAGCATGTCAAAGTCGTCACCAATAAACAAATTATAAATCGCGCATCAATTTGGCCTGTTATAAGATCTAAACAATGAAAACATCGCTGAATCTCAGTTGATCGCGACAAATTAACAACGTTTCAAACTTGAGGTAAGGGGAAAGGGTTCGGATGTGAACCACGCAGGAATTTCAGCGCAATGTGTCAATTGCCTTAGCTTTGTTCTCTTACTCTATGACTTGACAAGGGCAAACAAGATGCCCGACATTTCAAGTGCGTTTTGCGATTTTCTTTCTGCAGCTAGCCAGCTCCAAAGAAAGCCATGCAAGTTTCCCCTATTTCTGACGCAAGAGAAGTACCCGGCAAGGACAATTGGAAACTTCTCCACGTTGCCGAACTAATCATAGTAAGTTGAAATGCCGAAAGAAACTCAGTGATGTATATTTGCATCTTTGCCGTTGTTCGAGCAAACGGCAGTAAAGGAAGTTGCATCTCCGTGATCTCTTTGACAGAACTTAGAATTAAGTGCCAACAGCACACGTTTCTTAACAAACGGTCCGTTGCTATTTACAGAGGCCAATTTTGTGGCCATCTAGATGATGTATAAACTCTATTTTACGTTTTCTGTCGTAAAATCATTGAACGGTAAAAGATACCACGATATAGGCAGCTCAACTGTCTAAATTCGACTTTTGATTCAATATCAACATCACCACAACAGTACTGGTAGAAACACTGTAAGGTGTTGGAGCTGTCTGTTGTCCCAAACTGACTGGATATCGCGGGGAAAACTATGGTCGAAATTTAAGGGGGCCTTATAACATTCTTTCGCAACGACGGTATTCAAAACAACACAATGCATCGAACTTATTTCTTTACAAGTTAAAGAAAAGCAGTTTGTGTACTTTTGAACCTTAAACAAACCAAGAATAAGTCAACGAACAATCCATCACATCCTTTCGATAAGCTCTAACCATTGGCCGTTAGCAATGTGCCCGCATTATTATAAAGAAATGCCAAGTTGAGTTCTCAGTTTCCAATCGCTTTTATTGAATGTGTACGCGTGTCTTAGTCACCCTGACCAAGCATCCTGACTTACAGTGAGTCAAGCGCTCATGATTTATATTTCTTCCTTTTCTTTGCGACGACAAAGCCCTGCAGGGGAAGTAATCATGAGAAGTAAGATGGTGACGTTTGTTAGTGAGTATAAAACAGCCATTTACTTAACTCACTGAAATTTGGTGCATTTGCGTCATTTCCTGACCATGAAGTGCATGGTGAAGTTAGTTATCCGGCCTGAAATTTTCTTGCACTGACAGGCAAATATTACAATTACCACTATCCATGTTCTACGGAAAAATAAAGTGACGTTGTTATTGACCTCTCTGAAAAGTAGACAACAAAGTTGACCAAAATAAGACCTGATTTATAGCCAGGTCGTCATTTCAGTCGTGGATACAGTTCAGTTCAAATCTGCACCCTATAGGATTCGTCTTCAACAACTCAGGCTTTCAAAGTTAAAATTTAAGCGCACTTCTTGTTCTCTGTGTGGCTTTTGGAATGGTTTAGCATAATTTTAGCCAGCTTTTCTGCCCCTGAATAACTTGGACGCGACTAAAATGGCGACTTATAAATTGGCCTAGATTTTATTGTTTAGTTACAAGACGCAAACTGCTGGGATGATGTTTTTTTTTTACCCTGAGTTAAATGCTCGAATTGAAAACTTTTCACGCTCTGCTGCTTTTTTGCTATTGACAGTTATTCTTTCCAGAAGGATTAAACTGCATTGTATGTTTTCTGTTGCGACATGTGATCAGATTTTAGCACGGATTCGTTGCATACTGATTCTCGTAAAACACGCAAGCGAAATCACCAACAAATAGATACGGTTGGCATAGCAACCGTAGAAAATGACAATATCACAATAAACTTTCGAGTGACAAATTCTAAGAGAGACTAACAATTCCGTAGTTGTTGTGCGTATAACATCATCTGTTTCAGCCCGCTCTGCAGTAAAACGATATGGAAGATTTAAAGAGGGCCAGTGATTGTTTGTCCGTGAATCAGTCGATGGATCATATCGTCATCAACCGAATCAAAAATCCTTTTGCGCAGTTAACTTTGTGAAACATGACGTATGTTGGTACACAAAGCAATATAAGTCCTTAAAGAAGCATTCCGATTTCCGCACCCAAGCGGACAGTTTCTGTTATATATTGTTAAGGTCGCCTCAGGTCAATAAATCGTTTCTTCGTTTATTTTTCTTCTGTCACTGCAAATAACTTTTATTTACAGTGTACCGTTGAACTCCTCAAAGTTTTATTTTTTCTTTAATTAGACACCAGTTTATCCCAGCATCAAGTTTTAGTAATTAATGAAAGATACTTTGTTCTACTCTGTGAGTGAAAAACGTGCTAAGTACAATAGACAACAGAGAACCAAACAATATCATGATAAAGATTGGTGCAGTCAGACATGTAAATTACGTTGACTCTCCGGCGAAACTTAATCCCATAATCAGTAAAAGTCTAGTAGACGTCAGGATACATGGTTTATTCAAAGAGTAACTTATAACCTTGTCTAGTCTGGTTGAAACAAGATAAAGAGAGATTTCAACATGATATGCAACGCATTATAAGAATATAAGTAGACTGCGAGTTAAGTGCAGTGAAAAAGACTTCAGCACGGAGTTCCGTTTTATTCCGTAATTTTTTTCATAGGAAAGGATAATTTCGACTGTAATGAATTAAACTTGATTCTATAACTACATCTTGAGAGATGTGTGGTGATTCGGGTACTGAGAAAAATTTCGGTCATTCAACCCGCTTAAACCCTTTCTAGTGAAAGAAAAGCCAACTGCAAGAAAACTCAAGACAAGTGACCGTTACACGGGTCACATTTACGATGGGACTTACTGGGGCTCACTGACTAGAACCAGGTGTTTGCTAAAATTAAACCAACGGGAGAATCAAAAGGTAACCGAATTTGGATCGACTGAAGTGTATGTGAAGAAAATATGCTGTGGGAAAAAGAAAAAGGGCTCACTTAGCCAGTTGCTTGTCATCATGTATCAAAAACGAACTACAAACATGACAGACGTGACAGAGTCTGGGAAGTTCTACAAATGTGAGCAAACTTGTCAGACAAATTGGACTAAATTTGATATTTTCACGCCAAAATGAGATCACCCAGGAAACAGTCTCAACCTCGTCTTTCATAGCTTCCTTCCCTTCTATCTTTTAAAGCTTTCAATCCCGTTTAAGAGATCTCAAGAGCAGACTAGGTCTCGTCAACGATTAAAATAGCGTCGCGGCCATTACTTTGATAAGGTTTGTTTCATTAGACTGAGGAAATGTGTCACTTGTACCACTCATCGACATTCAAATTCTAGCCGGCAGTGTGCAGGACGTTTGTCACATGAACTTACAATAGTGTAATGGCCTAGCTCCCATGAGTCTCTTGTAGCTCAGTAGCCTGCGCAACAAGCGTTTCCGAGGGGTCCAGTTCTGCGTTCGTCGTTCGGTTTGGCCAATTTTCCCACAGTCATAGGTTCGACTCCCCCCCCCATTGATGGGTACACCAACATGGCGGCAATGCAAACCACCTATTGGAAGAACTCGGATTTTCTTTCTCCGGGTATGCCTGTCTCACTGACTGAAAAAATCATCTATATTTGTTTGATTTGTAGAAGGGTCATGGCTACTTCTACAAGAGACGAGATGAGTACAAAAGCTCGGTGTTTAGAATCAACATGGGTGTCAAAGGTATTCACATCTGTGATAGAAAGGCGATGAAAATCCTTTTTGACATGGACATGGTAAGCGAACTTTTTTTTTTTATTTTTTCTCAGCTTTGTTAACACTAAATGCATTTTTTAATTTTGACGAATAACACAGCACTTTCAATCGCTCTTGGTTGAAAATGGTTGTGCTATGTAACAGGTTGTTTAATGCCCTCTATCTCTTGAGGAAAACTAAATTCCAATAACAACAATGCATCAATAGAAAACTGACAGCATTTACCGAGTAATGAGCAAAAATGATAAATACAATATAAGAAATCGACAAAGTAACTCATAAACTCGAAAAATAAGTAGATTTAAATTTTAACATACTTTAGACTCCTTAACGACAGAAAACGCCAACCGCTGTTATTTTTCCACAGTTCTAAAACTCTGGCAAACGGAAATCGTTGCCGTTACGAACACTATACCTATGCTTCTCTTGATACTAGATAAGTTTCACATTCATAAAATTTTAAGTCCTCTCTATATCGAAAAAGGAAACCATGTAACCTTGTATAATAAGTCAGTATTAACAAGTAAGCAACTTTAGCAAGTAACAGTAACAAGGAAAGAATCTATGGCCCTTTACTTTGTAAAATATCTTAAAACTTTCAACTCTTCTTACTTCCAGATCTATAAAGAACCAGCGTTTGGAAGACTACAATACAACATTTGCCTGTTGGATGGCTACACACCTTCAATGTTCTCAAATGGAATTCCTCACGAGAAACAAAAGACATTCTTAATCCAGATTTGCAAAATAGCTCAGCAGAGCAAAATATTTGATGCGAGCGTGAAGCTCTTCAAAGAATATTGCAATACATGGCAAAACGCAGGTGAATATATATTTTCTTCGACTGTACAACAGCCTACCAGACAAACGACCAAACCAGAACAATAATTACTAGTTTTTGTCAAGCCTGCATGTTGTTTGTTTACCTCACATCTGGTTGATTTTGTTTTCGTGGATCAAAAAAGACTGCAAAACAGACCGAATTAAATATTTATCGCCTTGATTCACCCTACGAGAACACGCGGTCTTTGAACAGCCTAAAGCGACCTTAGAAATGGAAATTGAGACTGGGTTCTGGCGTACGACTGTTTTGCTTCTTGAATAAATGAAATTCCAATGGTACAATTCTAATTCACATTGGAAATACGCTAGAAATTAAATTGTTAAAGTAACAAACTCCATGATGTATATATTATTTTTAGAATTCTTGTTCGATGACCTGCTTATGTTATAATGTTTTTCTTCTTCTTCTTCTTCTTCTTCTTCTTCTTCTTCTTCTTCTTCTTCTTCTTCTTCTTCTTCTTCTTCTTCTTCTTCTTCTTCTTCGTTTTTCTTTTGGCTTTGTCTCACAATGTAAACTGGTTGCACGCTCTTTATTTGACTGCAGATGCCCAGTTGAAATGCACCTGGGAATTAAGTATCATGAACCTGACAAGTGACATTTTCACTGAAGCTTTTTTTGGCACCAGAGTAGACCAAATGGCCATGTACAAATTTCTTAAAGGAAGCTGGGGAAAAGGAAGGTTTGTGGTCTTGATCACCGACAGGTGTTACCATTTCAATGACTTCTGTGAACGTACTTAGCAAGGACCACTTAAACAAACAGGCGCAATTTGTAGCTTGATCTTTGTCTTGACCAGGATCAGCATTGGATTATATAAAACAACTTGAAGAATGTAAAACTGATCATACAGCTAGTATTTTAACCTTAAATATTGCCCAAAATTCTGGTTATAGATAGTGCGCCCCTTTGTGAGGGCCTAGAAAGACTGAAAGATAATGAAAACAAACAGAATTGTTTGTTTACGTTTGTACTGTCACTTACAAGCAAACAATACTGAAACAGAGAAAAACAAAACAATTTACTACTATTTATTTTGAAAATGTGGTATTTTCTAATACGGTAGTGGAGTATATCGCGTCATACTACACTCTTTTTTTTTTGTATAAGAATATTGTTTTATCGGGCCCAAGTTGGATATTCTTACTTTTTCTGCCGATGTTAGGCTGAAAATATTCTTGTGAATATTCTTAGATTATAGCGTATGACACACATATGTATTTATGTGTCGTTCATAGAACTGTCATTAGCATCGAACATTTGGCTAGTGCAGGCTTTTATCGTTTTATTGGTTAGTTTTCCTTTTAGAGCAAGGACGAATTTTATGCGGGGTAGTTAAAAACATGTAATTGTAATTTTGTATTTACAAATTTTCAACACAAAAAATTATATTCTTTTCAAAATCTCAGCTTCGGGTTTATTATTAAAATACTCTCAAAATTTCGTAAATTTCAGCCTCGATATTCTAATAAAATAAATTCTTATAAAAAGAAAAGAGAGGGTTATCATTAGGTTACTAAAACACGCAGTATCCTTTGTTGAGTATGTCGCAAACATTTCTATATTTTTGTCTTTATTCACCGGGTAAAACCACTTTTGTTTTCATCTTACCTAGAACATTGAATAAAGCAATGGAAGGCGCTCGCCAGTTGAAACAGGCCTTTCGAGATAGTCCTGCTGTCGCGGAAATTCTCAAAATGGGAGTCGATGCAGGAATCACAGAGGAGCAAGCCTTGATGGATGTTTTGTTTATGCTCAAGTAAGAATTCTAAGTCATGCAAGAAACACGTTTGTTACTCCGCCGGCTAAGCTAATTCAGTTAAAGAATAGACTCTACTTTCCGTTGTGTGAAATTAAGAGTGCACAAACTTAGCTGTAGTCCACTTTCCTTTAAACATAATCCTTTTTTCCTAACATTTTAACCACATTTACTCAAACAGCTACATTTGAGGTAAATCCGATTTTCTTTCAAACCCTAAGCCTGTTAAAAACAGTCAAAAAAGCCGTAAATATCACCTCTGGAAAGGCAAAGCCGCCCACGCAAACTGAAAATACAACTTCAGTTTTTTCCTCTCTCAGGCTCTCCGTTATTCTCTTGAGCCACTTTTCATATACATGTGGGCCCGGTAAACGGGCTAACCTAGTGAGTGGGACGAATTTTTGTCTTAATTTGGCTGGTATATGGGGAATTTTAGCCCGGTTACCGAAGTTAAAAAGGCGCGCCGTTCTTCGCTTTGGCCTTCTTTTCCTTTGAACCTTTATCGAAATCATCCGGAAGCTGTGAAACAACCACAAGCGGCATGGCCGAGCGGTTAGAGCGCAGGATATAAAATCGTGACCCTTTAACTCCCGCGCGCTCTAGCCCGCTTGCTGGAGTTGTTCTTGGTAGCCCCGAGTTCAACTCTTCGGCTGCGCTTGTAATAGCCAACTAGTGCTGCTCTACCTCCTGCCAGTTGGGAATTGTAACCTGTTCTGTTCACTGTCGCTCGAAGCGTCAGTCAACTTAGTTGATACAATCGATATTCGTTTCCAATGCCCCAACGAAGTGGCACCACAGTTTCTTTGGAAACTAACACCCTTGCCCTTCAGGATTAAGCTGACGACGCGGCTTACTCAGTATCGTTTCTTTTCAGTTTTAATTCGTATGGTGGCGTATCGGGTGCGCTGCGAACCTGCATCGCCCGCTTCTATGTACTGGAACAGGACTACAAACAGAGAATGAAAAACGAAATCAAAACAGTACTGTCAAACAAAGAATTATCAGAAGAGGCTTTCAAAGAAATGCCACTCCTAAATAACTTCATCCTCGAGGTACTGCGCATGCACCCACCCGTGCCAGTGTTCTTCGGCAGAGCAAGGTTAGTGTGAGAAGGATCTGCATTATGAATTGAGCACTCTACAACACTAGAAACGGAGACATGGTCAATATGAAAGCTTTTTATTGTCAAACTTGTTTCAGTCCTAAGGGAAATATTATGACGCCATTTCATTTTGTGGGGAGGCAGGGATGGCGTAGTGGTGAGAGCACTCGCCTCCCATCAGTCTGGCTCGGGTTCAATTCCCGGACTCGGCGTCATATGGGGTTGAGTTTCATGTTGGTTCTTGGTCTTTGCCCCAAGAGGTTTTTCTCCCAGTACTACGGTTTTCCCCTCTCCTCAAAAAACCAACACTTCTAAATTCCAATTCGATCTGGAGAGTGTCCCAAGTTAATGCTCTATTCTAAATGCATTGACACTTAAATTAAGTGATTAATTAATTTATTTATTTCTATTTAACAAAAGAACAGGCGCATAAAAAGTGGAACTTTAAGTAATACCAGTCCTTTAACTCAGTGATTACATTCAATTTAGAAACATGAATCTTTTTTTTCCAGGTTTTTTGCTTTTAATTGTGATAAGACTTACTTAAAACTTACTTTTGCGCTCCCTTCTTCAAAGATTACATGCATGAAGTTTAGTACACGAAATTCTCCTTGCTGTCTCTTATCATTCAAGATACTGCCTAATCGATGAAAAAACTGATGATTCATCTGTCGCTTTATTACCAACAGAGATGACTTCATCCTCGATTCAGAGTGCGGACAATTCATCGTAAGAAAAGACCAGCTTCTTGTGGGAAATGTGCATATGGCGCATAGAGACGGCACCATCTTCGATCAGCCGGAGAAATTTTTACCTGCTCGGTTTGAAAACGAAGTAAGTTCATTTAAAAGACCATTGACTATTTTTTTTTTTTTTTTTTCGAAAAAGGCTGAAATAATTATTTTGAATTCTTGACCTGCATTTTGTAGAGTAAAGGAGATTAAAAAGGCCCTAAGGTCATTTTTGCTGGTATTTTGTTTTCCAGTCGTTAGTAAATCATCTCATATATGGGTATGGACCTTTCAATCAAGAGGCCACGCCCCAAAATCATCGCTGTCCAGGACAGGTAATACACATGTATATTTTTAAAACAATTATCCCATAAGCGTGCGTTGAATATGAGATGATAGATAGCCAACGAGGCGCGTTAGTAGCGCCGAGTAGGCCATAATTATCTCATATCCACCCAGCGTGAGTGGAATAATCGTGTTATTAAAAACAATCAAGGAATATTGCTAGCTCTTGCTGATTTCGCTTTGTAAGAACAACCAGGAGACATTTAATGGTCGCTATTTCCCGGGCATGGTATAATGGCTCATATACTATGGCCGCTATGCCAATCAAATGCCTGGAGTTGCATTATACAACGATCTAGTTTTTAACAATAATGATTAGTTTATTTGTAATCCACGATGATTCATTGTTTACCGCTTATAGACGGCTCTTTTTTGTATAAAGCTAAATTCAAGTTAAAAATCTTATCTTACCCATTTCACCAAAGCTAATAAGATACAATTTTAAATGAATTACTCTCTGTGGATTTTTAATCCTTTCCTTGTCTAGAGATTGAGACCACACCGCTACTTCCTCAACTCAATCAGCCATCGTAATCTAGTACTTGAAGTTTGCAACCGTTTACTTAGACGCTAGATAACGTGCTTTATTATACAACTGAGTTGGGTTGGCGTTGCACTTTTGCCTTTTGAGTCTAGAAAACACAAAACGTAATCAAGCACATAATCAGTGTTTGATAATTTTCTATGTCGCTGGTAATCGAGAACGAAATCGTGGAACAGTGTTACTTATTATCACAGTAACTTATATTATAACGTATTTTCTCTTGTTTTAACTATCTCCAGGGCATCACCCTGACAGTGTTACTTATTATAACTTATATTATGACGTATTTTCTCTTGTTTTAACTATCTCCAGGGCATCACCCTGACAGTGTTACTTATTATAACTTATATTATAACGTATTTTCTCTTGTTTTAACTATCTCCAGGGCATCACCCTGACAGTTCTCAAGGTTTGTTTGGTGAACCTTGCTCTCCACTGCGAATATGCACTGACCAGTTTTCCCAAGTGGACAGGCAAAAAGTAAATCCTTCTTGTGTTTTAGTTCCCTTATGTTTTCAAAAAATTCAACACTGAAATTTCAAATGAAGGGTGAATCAGAAAAGCAACTTTTTTCCCAGTGGGACAGCTTGGATTATTAAGTTGTCTTCATATTTAGCTATGGAGCTGATGAACTCCGAAATTTTTGAATTCACTTAATTTCGTCCCATTGGTAATGTCTAAAGAAGCAACTCATTTGTGAACTCCAAGAGCCCAATAAAGTCCATGATACTGCCCCTGTGGAAAAAAAAAACCACAGTGATGGGTCTTCTTCTTTGTAGATTGAGAAGAGTTGGTTGTCCAGACAAGGAAATCAAGCTTTTGTATTTTAAGTACACACCTTGCGAGGTAAGAGCTCATCATTGAAGAAATACATTGCATTGCTTAACTTACCTCGCCTACATCAAAATTTAAAATTACTGTGATGAAGGTCTATTACAATAATACAATAAAAACAGTTAAGTGTAAAGGAATATTAAATAACTGCACATTTCCGGTCAGCGAGAAGGTAAAAGAACTGTTGCCTTGATAATCAACGATAGATTACTCTCCTATCAGACAGCGTCTACTGGTACACCGGCACATTTGATCCGATTTAAGTTTTTATTTTGATCTTGCTTTCATCCATTAGGTTGGCGTTAAGAGTTTACAAGTTGAAGAAGTGTCAGGAGAAAATTAAGCCATACATCGCCAATCACGGCTGCTTTCAGATCAGTAGGAAAGACTGTTAAACGATGCAGGCGACACAAAGACGGCGATAGAGAGAGGAGAACACAGGAACACTCCTCGTGGCTCATAGAGGTCTATCTCATTACAGCTCCAGAGATTGCAAATATTTATGAACGATTTCATTGACGTGGTCGCCAGTAGTTTTCGCACTAAATGACGTCACTTCAGTAGGAACACCAGAATTCACATTTACACCACAGGGCACTCACCACAGCAATTTCGTGAGATATTTGATTGCTTAATATAATGAGAACGAGAGGGGCTTGGACTGGGCACCTATCCTGGAATTGATTAACTAGTCCTAAGCTACATGTGTACAAATTTTGGCACTTTTGTCCAGTCTGTCACGATCATTCTGCTAAACCACTAGACTATAAGCGCAACATAAGAACCCGAACTCGAAGCAAACATGGAATGTCACTATTTGTAGAGAAGCGACGTTCGCTGTGCTCGATTGCCGTTAGCTTTGCCTCTAGAAATAGGAAACAAGACGAGTAATTAACTTGAAAGTGAGCTACAAAGTGGAGATAAACTATTACTCCCTCAGTCAAAACTGAATCAAGCGCCACGTGTATATAACACCACTGCAAACAGATTACCAACAAAGGCACAAAATTAAACGATATTTTAAAATATTTCACTATTACGAAAATTATCCCGACACATGCATATCCGCCCTCACTTATTCACAACAAAAATGTACAGTGATTCTTGGACTTGCGTACTACCGCGTTCGCACTTCAAGCAGTACTCATC
Source organism: Pavona decussata (assembly GCF_977016875.1). Lineage (NCBI taxonomy): Eukaryota > Metazoa > Cnidaria > Anthozoa > Scleractinia > Agariciidae > Pavona > Pavona decussata. The sequence goes on from NW_028145482.1 coordinate 1,282,216, forward strand.
AATCAGTATTGTAAAACTGAGTTATGTAAGACAAATAAAAATTGTTTTCTCAAAGAAAAAAAAAATCAAATGATTTCTGGATTTGTAAGCCATAGCCTGTTTCTTGACCATAGCCTATTGTCTTTTAGTGACAGATTTACTTGGTGGATCTATTTTTTTTTCTTTTTTTAACCTGCCTAACTTGTTTCGTATAATCATTAGACAGGATCGACTCAAACATCGCTTTACATAAAGCAATAGGCAAGCTTTGCATTGTTTAAAATGCTTAGAGAGCCAAATAAAATGATCATGTCATAAACGACTTGTGCAACAACACTGAGTTGGAGAGGAGGGGGACAAATTTTCTATTTAAAGTCTAACAAACTTGGACATTTAATCTCGAACAATTTCCCCTCGCCCTCCTCAATGTCGAGAGATCCGGATCATGCAAGTATTTTACATTTTAAAGACGGTACCTATTAGTACTAATTAATTAGTATCAATTAATTTTTGCACTGTTCATGGTTATGCACAAAAAGCAGATCTTGGGAAAGGCTCCTGGAATCCAAAAGGAAATTTGAAGGGAACAAAAATTTTTTCAGGTATAATTATGCAACAATACGTGTAGCATTCTTCTCCAAATTGAAGCTTTAATAACTTATCCCTAATTTTCCTTTTGCATCGCAACATCCGTAACTAAGATCTGTTTTTCCCACTTGGCCATAAACCGTGCAAAAAATATCTGTTTTAGTAGGTACCGTCCTTACGAAACCCAAGTTTCACGGGTCATCCCAAGATGCGCAGTACGCATGCGCAGTAGGAAAAGGAGGCACCATTCTCGTCCCCAAAGCTGCGATTCTTGGCGCTGGCCAAAAGGATCGGGGCTCTGATGCGAGAATGAGGGATACTCACAATGAATCGGCGTCCAACTGACCCATCGTGTGTGGATTTCATCCGAGCAACACTGAGAACTATCACTCAAGTTGGTCGAAGACAACGAGACCAAATTTTCCATATCCTCAATACTAAACCCTGCTTGAGAAATATCGACACCAAGTATTGGTTGTTTCGATACCGTTCAATACTAATCACGTGACCACTTGCCAGGAAACTTCTTCTGCCTCTGCGCGCGTTGCGTTCCTATGTTTGTCTCAAAGTCAAAGTACGAAGAGGAGGGGGAAGCACCATATTTGCTAGACTTGCTACAAGTCGACCACATAAGTCATATAAAAACGTTCTTCGTAGCGAGCGAAGCGAGCTTCAACGAGGTCGCACAGCGACCGAGCGAGCGACGAAGTCGCGAGGTCAGGAAAAAAAATTTATAGGACTTTTAGAAAGTCTACATATTTGCGTAATGAATACACTACACAGAACGGGAAAACAAATATGTATAATATTACAGGTTTTGTATACTACACGTAATTCCATTGCCTTTGAATTGTGATATTCTCCTAAGTAAAAACTTGTATTTTGACTATATATTTTCTAAAAAAGATTATTAGGCGGTGACCGCGAGAAACTGAAAATATTGAGCTAACATACAGACGTTTGTTTAATTTGTTTTGTTTTGCTTTTTTTCGTTTGTATTTAGCTAGCAACTATAGATTCAGTCAAGCTTATCAGCACACTCTAGATGATTTCTCCTAAGGGCGAGAGGAAAAGGATGGCCAAAGGGAGATAAGGCTATCTTGACATTTAGTATTTTAAAAGCTCTCCCGAGTGAGCCTCTGAACACGCTCAAGCTATTTCTCACGGCTACGATTTTGCTTTTCTTTCTTTCGTTTCTAAACTGACATAAGCGGTAACAGACCTATCAGTGTTGAGCCCGAGGTGCGAGGAGCTCGGCTAGATGTAGGGCATTCGACTTTTCACCTAAATCCCTGGAATGGATCAAATAACGTGAAATTGATAATTTCCCTTTCAAGCGCAAGGTAAAACGCCGAATACCCCCACTCTACCCCTCCATAAATATGAGCCCTCCAAAAGTCAGGTCCTGCAATACTGCCAATAATAAGCCCCATCCCAATCCCGAATCTAAGCCCATTGACTATTAGGGTCAGCTGTTTTATGCTGTTAACGTATTGTTTATGGCCCAACCGAGGCAAAATTCTCTCTAATAATAACCCTCCCCCGTTCCCTTCACCCAAACGTAAGACACCGGTCTTCTAAACGCATATAAACCCAAGGCTTAAATTCGCCCGGAATTTGACAGTATTTTGGATTTGTAGAGCTCAAAAAATTAATTTGACGCTCATATGCCCGAGGGAGAGGTTCGGCCTCAACACGTATAGGCGCATGGTCAAAATAGTCTTTGGTTTGCCTGGGGCGGCTAATTATAAAAGCTCTGTTACACGCTGCCATGTTCTGTCCCGGCTTTGCTTCATGGGAGCTTCACACGATGCAAATGGTACTTGGAGATTCCTTGTCCAACGAATTAATTAAAAAGTAAAAAAAAAAATGTTTATGTTGCCTCTTTGGGCCTTATTTTTTCGTAAAAGAACTGTCTTCCAATGGGTTCCAGCACCCCTCGCTTTGATGTCAGTGCTCTCTTCTTAGCAGTTTGAAACACCTTATTGGCAAATTCGTAAAACTCATTCTCCATTTTCCATATTTTTGATTTCTCGAAATGTTCTACTGTACTCTGTTCCAAGGGTTTCTTCGAGGCTGTCTTTCGAAGATGTGACTTCCCACCTGAACGTGAAGAAAGAAAAGTGAATCAGAAACCAATCATTGGCCTCGGGATAAACCTCCTCGTAGAAGTCATCAAAATCCAATTAACCTTAGTGGAATGCAGTACAAACACCTACACGCAATGGTCTTACGACTGAAATACTTGAAAAAAGTGTAGCGAACCTGGGATTTTTTTTTTCAAGTTTCACAACCTGTTGCTCACACACAGGATCCAGAGAAATTCTTTTCGACTGTGCAAGTCATCTTGCTACACTGTAATTCAAAACATTTTTTATCTGGTACAATAAAGGTAACCGGAATGAAATCCTTCTCAGTGGTAACCGTCTTCTGCTTCCTTATCCTCTTACATGTATGCCCCTCGTCTCGACTTTCGCAGAATTCCTCTCGAGCCTGTGGCTCACATTTTGAAGAAAAGTAAGTGCTCAATAACACACCTTCGTTAAATAGTTTTGTTGCTCCTTTGAAGATCCTTGGTACAGTGGCTTCTAAAATGGTGATAAAATCTCCTATTTCTTCAGTGGTGCCTACTAATAAGTACTTTTCGACTAAATTTCTTTTAGCTTGCTCCAAAGCCCACTTGTTTCCAGGAGACCTTGACAGAAATAGAACAGTAACATGGATGAACTCACAGTTCAACTCACATTGGACAACTCAACTGCCAGTTGTTCAGTTGAAAAACAGACCATAAAGTAAAGTTAAATGATTTTTCCAAGCCCGTGACCTGCTCACCACATGAGTCACCCATAGCTCAGTGGTTAGAGCACCCTGACTAGTATAACTGGAAGGTCATGGCTTCGATTCCTGCTGCGCTCTGAAATTTTTTCCGAGGAATTTTCATCATGTACTTATCATCTATTTCATAGCATTGAAAGGAAAGGTTCAGGAAAACTGATAATTGATTCTACATATACAATCTAACAGATTTAGCAACCTTAGGCCTGTTCCAGTTCTCGGAAGTTCAAATAATTTAATGGGATTAAGGAGTATTTCTTGTCAAATCTGTTTTTATTTCAAGATTGAAGCCAATTTTCAGTGAAAACTTGCCCAAAATCTTTCATTTATTTCAAAGTCAACAAGCTTTCAAATTCAATAGGCATCAATCCCTGACAAGGAAAACTCCGGCAAAATAAGAAAAATCATTTGTGTGAAGTCATTGGAGCATAACAACTTGCCAATATCTCACCCCCAAATTACAATAAGATTCTGATTTTTGGCAAGTAGCAATTTTTCCCTCACGTTCTTTAAGAATATTTCAGCAAATCCCATAATTTCATAAATTTAGTTTTTGTGACATCATTGCTTCAGGACACTATTGTCGTGTTGTTTCCTATCATAAGAAACTTTATTCCACATTGCCTCTCTCCTGTAGAAGAGTATAAATAGGTAATGGTGAGAAACTATTGGAGGTCTGTAACCCTGAGATGCAGTAGCACCTAATACAGGGAGAGTAGCAATACTCCCAGTTGCTTCTTGCTACAGGAACTGGGTTATTAGTGCCGGCCATGTGGGCCTGCACATAGGCTTGAAGAACTAAATCTTTTGTGCACTTACCAGCACTGAGGAGCATGGCCACAGAAGAATGGGATTTGGAGCCAGAGTTTTTCAGGCTTACAATCTGGGTTACCTCTTTGTACACATTCATCAAATGTCTGGAACAAAACACAACTCTGGTTAAGTAATGTGAAGCAACTTCTGAGCATTCTCTGTTAGTAACGATTAAGAGATCAACACAAAGTGCATTTGAAGCAAAAAGAAGAAGTGCACCATGCAGTGGCACACAGCATTACGAGGTCAAATGTTACTTTACTGACAAAACAAGGACAATTCGCTTTTGTTTTTGTTTTTTGCTGACATTGACATTTCCATTTTTCCATTCTTTATTGTTGTATCTTTGTGATAGCTGTGCACACACTTAGCCTTGCGCCGCGCAAGGACTGGACATTAATTTATTTACACTGTAAGAGATGGGGTGGAGAGTGGCGTGGACAGTTTTCGACTTTTTGCTTTTTGCCGTAAAGACAGCCTTTACTTTGTTGCTGGAAAAATAGTGTTTTGTGCTTTCAGTCTTGTAGGAAGTGATTGCCATTTAAAGCCGGGAAATTGTCAAAAACAGTCCAAAGAATATCCACTCAGAAAGCTTAACATGCGCATACAGAGCTGTTATTAAGGACCATAACCCGTTACAACTGAATATCCTTGAAAGGGCCCTTATGACAGCTGTAGGGTCATTCTACTTAGAAAGCAACAACACTGTTACAGATGAGAAGCTCAATGCAACATTATTTAGTGGCCAAAACCTTAAATGACAGGCCTGACATGAGAGGCACTATCCGCAGTTAAATATTTATGCATGCGCATGGAAAAGTGACAAATGGTTTCCTCCAGATAACAACTTATAGCCTCCACAAGAAAATTTATAAAGCACACAGAAACAAAGACCATTAGAGATAGGGGCTTTTTCTAAATACCCTATCCCAAAGTCCATAAGCACTTACAGGAATCTGAAAAATGTCGCGATTTTTTTGTTCGGCCAATTGTTTTAGTATTCTAGAGTGTATTATACTACTACATTCCAGCTAAAGATCCCGGCAGCTCTTTTTATTCACTGGTTGAAACCTTCTTTAAATCAAAAGGTTTAACATGCTAATTTAAAACTTTGTTTAGTTTCTTCACAGTTTATGCTTCATTTTATTTCATCCTATCATTTAAGCAGTTCTCATTTTGGCTACTTTTATATTGCGACTCATTTAAACTGTAGCTTTGTAATTGAACTGAAGATGGCTTATGTTCAAGTCGAAACATGTCTTTTAAACTCAAAAGCATTTTGCTAATAATTAGATTAATTTCTTGTCTCATGCTACCGAGACCTTTTGGTAATATTTAAATGCCAGCCAAAAGGTCAAAAAGGCATGATTGGCAGGTTTCAATCCACTTGGTCAGTTTCTGTTTTTTTTTGCAGTCAGTTGGTCATTGCCATGATTATCATTGACAGCAGTAAAACATTCAAATTGTAAAATTGGGTTTTGAAGTTCAGAGCTTGAATGATATTGAAAGATGCGGTCATTCTCTATTTGCACTCTGCAGAGTGATTGCTTTTCATTGTCAGCAGTAAGAAGCCATGTCTGCTGGGTTGTAATATTTTACTAAGCTGTCTGACTTATAAAATTATTTTTTCATCAACTATTTGTTTTTTCTTACCTCCTTGTCTCCTTGCTTCATTCTTCGAAGATGTGGCCTAAAAGTGTCACCAAACCTTAAGAAGTAATAATAGGACACAAGTCTCTCTAGCGGTTTCCTTACAATGTTAATATACAGTGGTCTCTTCCTCACGCCAAGTCTTTCAAAATCAACATAGGCGAGATGGCCGTGATAAACTGCTGGCAACTTCTGTCTCCACTTGGTCATATTATGAACAAATCGCATTTGGTCAGGTAGTGACATCACATGAACGTTTCGACTCACATTCAGGTGAAGAGCATAGAATTTGTTTGGAGAGCAAAGGTCATAAATGACTCCCATGAAAGAGGTGCTTCCTGTCTTGGGGACTCTGTTGTAGAAAATCACAATGTCATCTTCTTCAGTATTGCTGCTCAATGATGCATCTCTTCTAAAGGAAGACTGAAAATAATGAAAACAATCAGTGATTGTGATACTGGCATACGTTTGTAACATTCTTTGAAATTAGAAGTGGTTTGTGATCATCTGATCTTCAATTGTTTTATCAAGATTAATTACCCCGTACTAACAACCAAACCTCCAAACACAACAATGTACAGTAGCTTATTACATGCATACCCGACCTTTCATCTCAATCTCTATCTTCCCATTTTAACTTAATAGGCCATTTTTCTTCTGGTTGAGATACATGTACACATGTACAATACACTGGGGATAGTATGGCCGTGATGTCAATACACGATTGAAATTACGACTGGGAATGTTGAATGGATGCTCACAATGAAACAACTGAGGAGTAGAGAAACTGCAAAGTAGCATTCCTGTATTGACATCACAGCTCTACTAATTCCCCAGTCTCCCATCTTGTGTGGAATTGTATCACACCAGAAGTGAAATTTCACGTTTTTATATTATGCCTCAAACATGGGGAATTAATATTAGGCCATTTTTTATTATTATGACTGTATTTTCATGCAAGAACAACACAAAAATTTGATCAAGCAAAGAAAAAAACATTTTGTCAAATACACTTAACTTAAGTGATGTTGCTTTATTTATATGAAAAATGCCAACCTCTATCCCAGGTGGTAGGGAAAGCAAGATGTCAAGCAAATTTATCTTGGGAAAGGATCAATCAAACATTACCATGTAGAAACATCCACTATCAGGCCTCATTTCCTCTATCAAAAACAAAACAATGAACACAGCTCCAAGTATTTGTGCCTTAATTATAATACATTTACCTTATGAGCATTTGCCAGGTCTCTCAACACATCAAATTGCAAATGTCTGGAATATTCTAAAGTCAAATAAAAAATAACAAAATAAAATAACAAATCATTACTAACAGTAAACATGCAGTCACATACTGTACAAAATTTACATGTCCAGGGCCGCAAACAATTTCTCTTCATAACAGGACAAGTCCAAATTAAGACCCAAAAAGCTGGGAGTTTGCCAGACAAGGACTAATTTCAGCCAGACATTGTCTCATGTCCCACAATTATTTGGAACTTTGCATGTATCTAAATATGATAATTAATTAATACATTACACCAACATACTGTAACATAACTTGAAAGTTCCGCCCTTGACAGAAGTGACCCTCCCAAATAACTGAGAAAATTAATAGCTGATGTGCCTACACAATGTAAGTACTATTAGCAAACATCCAGTCACAAGTTTGTATTCAGAGTGAAAGGCATTGGTTTATATAGACAGTATAAATAAATGAATTAACTTTGTTTAACAAGCATGACACTTAATAGTCTGTTATAACTGACAAACATGTGGCCTTCAGATTCCAGATTGAATTGAAATTGAGAAATGTTGGTTTCCGAGGAGTGGAAAAAACCGGACAACCTGGAGAAATCTCTCGGAGCAAGGACAACTAACCAACAACAAACTCAACCCACATATAACGCAGAGTCCAGAAATCAAACCCGGGCCACATTGGTGGGAGGCAGGTGCTCTCACTACTGCGCCGTCCCTGCTCCCCTAAGATACATGTAATGTTATGGGATCTAGTAATTATGTATGGAATGCTTATTTAACTCCAAAGGTAACAGTCTCTTGAATAAAAATATCCACGGGAAGTTAAGCCTCCTAAAAATATGACTTGACTGTCAAACATTAGTTACTATGAAAACATATACAGCTGTATCGGATGTTGAAGGGAACTACTAGAGCAAATGATAATCGGTATTGAAATTTTATTGGAAAAAAATCTCTTAGTTTGTGTATTCATGACAAGAACATGTCCGTATATAATAATGTTAATATTACTGCATGGTATGTTTGTAACTTTTTTAAACATCTGCTTAACCCATACATGTTCTAAATGGTTCAGCTCTTCATTTGCTCCATTTCCAAACACAATCAAATGAAATTGGAAAGAAGAATAATGACTGAGTTTGATTTTGTTTGGCTAAAATTTAGTTTTATTTTATTTCACACCCTTATACTTTGCACCCCATGTACAAGACAATGAGTGTTATAACTAGAGTCAAAATATATTATATTCTTATATAATTAAAGAAAACTTTGTTTCCACATGATTACTATACCCTCTGACTACACTTCTTCATTTCATCAATAACTCAAATTATGGTACACCACAAAAAACTAAAGAAATTAATAATTTAAGTTACCTATATTAAATGGAAGGGTGAGCTTAAACAGGAATACCATTCAATATCAATTAAGATAGATCTCAAAATATGAAAAAAATTCTTAATCCTTAGGTGCAATAAAAAATCACGACAAAGTAAATTGGATGAAGAACTTATAAGCTTATACACCCAGTAATAGTATTTTTATTTCATGCCGTATTTGCTAAACCACAAAGGAGTCTGTTGTCTAAACCTTGTATCGTTTGTAATTGAATTAACTAGAGACAAGCATAAACTGAATTGAAAAGAATGAAAAATTGACTCTTTTGTCGCGTTCTTCTTTTAAAGTGAAACTGAAATGTAATGCAGCTTTACAATGCTGTTGTTTTATACAGGCCAACAAGGAGATACTAGTAATAATTTGGATAGAACCGCACATGTACAGAAATGAAAATTAATTTCAAGCTTCCGCCATTGACACACTTCGAAAACCACGAACTCGTTTACCACATGCTTACCTCCGGCATTGTCAAACAGAGACATGAACACTTTTGAAATATTCCCGAACGCTGTGTAATATTGTTAGTAAGAAAATTCTTTTTACAGAGCGAAGCATAAGTATCGAACAAAAATCAGCATGAGGACCTACCATTTTGCACTCCGTTTACAGGATGTTGTGTTGTTGGAACTTTCGAACGCAGTATTTGAACTTCAAGAATCACGAGCGCAGTTAGAAAAGCCACAACCATCCATTTGTTTACGATCATTCTCACAGCAAGTGAAGACACTCTTGTAAACACCATTCATTCGTAACTCCTTAGGTTTCACTACGTAAAATGGCTAAAATACAACAACATCTGCGGTGGTTTGACATTCCATGCAAATAAATGGCGACGAGATTACCCCTTTTTTCGAAAGGACCTGGGCCGAGTTCTTTAAGTTTAGTTTCCAGCTCTCCCTGCCAGAGTCAGATTTTTCGTACCACAGGACAACCACACGCTCTACAACAGTTTGGTGAATCGGAACTGTTAGGGTTTCCCAAATCATGGGAGGTTTCAATTTCCTCGTTGTGTGAAAGAAACAGAAGGTAAACGTTAATTTATAACTGAAACGTGAGACCGCTTCCTGTTACCTGTAGAAATGTCAGAAATAGCCTTTGCTCTGACGCCTCGAGATTACTCCATAATGCAGGTAAATCAATTTATTGCGAAATTATTTGTAGAAGAAGTGCCTTTATTTACCTTTTTCTTTTTTCTTGAATAAGCTGTTACATCAAAAGGCAGGAGATCCAGCAAGCTTTGTTGAGCTTTCTAAAAGATCCCCGCATAGTTTATTTAAATAGATATGTAAATCAGTTAATAATAGAATTCCACATGCAGCTATTTTGTTTGAGGAGGCTTTCAGTGTTTACATTGCATTTATAAGGCATGGTCTAGCGTGCCCTAACTCAACTCAACCTTTTATTGACTTGATTAGCAGGACGTTTGAATCAATTGTCCTACACTGTTGATGCGTGCCAAGACCAAGCACGATCTTGATTCAAACGTCGCGCTGAATTCGCGCCGAACCCAGTGCCGACATTGTTATACTAGAAATACGCAATCTCGTACCCAGAGTCTTCAGGCTTTTTGGTCAGCGGGGCAACGCCGGGAAGACTCTGGGGACATCGAAAAAATTCAATTTTTTTGATTGGCTGTTCCGTAACGGTTTCCATTGTTTTACCGCAGAAATCCTGCGGTAATAAAATTCGATGTCCCCAGAGTCTTCCCGGCGTTGCCCCGCTGACCAAAAAGCCTGAAGACTCTGGGTACGAGATTGTAGAAATACGTGACTCGCAAAACCTCGCGAAGCTGGGGCTGGGTGGAAAGCCCTCTTTACTCGTATTGTAGCATCAAACGAGGAGATTAAAAGGCGCATAAGATTTTTTTTTTTGATGACTGATGGTGTTTTCGTAGGTTTGCGGTTGAAAATCTATTTGTGACGCGACGTAATGTACAACGGGCGTGCAGCGCTGCCGTGTTCGATGAATTTATTTCCCACGGAAAATTATTTACCGCGGCCACAAAACGTATAATTTCTTTAATGCAATCTTTCACAAAAAAGATTTCTAAAAGAAAGGGAAAAGATTCTGGAGAGATAGTTCTGTATCCAGTGAATATTGATAAACATTGCAGTTGAAATTTGATCATGCACGCATATTTTTTTCGATGTATGCAAATTTTGCTCCAGAGGACGCCAGACAGTCTGACGTCATTGTGCGGACACCTTCAAAGATATAAACATATACACATATATATATATATATATATAAATATATTTTTCGCTCGAATCCGCGCGGCTTAGCTCCGCTCGGGCCGGCTCGGCCCGACAAATTTATTAACCTCGCTTCGCGAGAAATATAGTCATTATTACAATGTATGTATTTTTATAATTATACAGTAATTTTGGTCTACCAGGAAAGGACTAACGATTAAGTTCGGCGTTTGAATTATGCCTAGCTACAGCCGAGCTTAGTTAAACACGACGAATGCGCGACGTACGTTTGAGCCGGCAAGATGAAAGGAACAGTCATACCATCTTTAATATTATATTTCAACCGATATACCGCTATATGAGTTTTTCATACCGGAACTGGGCGGAATGAGAATCTCGATGCGCAGAGTTAGCTATACCTGAGTCAAGGTACTGTCACTGACTGTACGTTCGGATGTGAACTGAGATGTGAGATTTTGGTTCTGTGTCGTGTATACAGATTCACAAGAGGGAGACGGATTGAACTCGTTTGACTGGTTTGAGAGGCGTGGTGTAAACGCCCCCTAATGACCTCGTCAGAAAACTAAAATGTTCAGATATTTTTAACAGCTTCAACGTTAACGTTACTTGACTGCAAACCAGTTCCAGACTCGAAGATTTTGTGTATGTATGGAAATCTGTTTAAAGTCTTGACGCAAAAAATTTTGTTGTGATGTTTGCTTGTAACTATAATTCATTGTTTATTTTCGATGTTGTTTTCTTAGTTGAGCCACTACGTTGAATATGTCAAATTAATAATAATAATAATAATAATAATAATAATAATAATAATAATAATAATAATAATAATAATAATAAATGTCTTTATTCATTCAATAAAGTACATATTGAAAGTTACAGAATAAAATGTAAAAACATATTGATAGTACCAAAAGGTCTGGATAGTAGCAGTGCTGTGTGGTTTCTTAGAATATTGATAGTAAAAACGAGCATAATAAAAAAAAAAAGTCAGAAACTAACTGTTTAGTGCACGAAAGGGCTTTTCATAAGAAACTTAAAGCCAAATCTTAACGTGGAATCACACTCTATTCGTGCGAAAGTATTTGTGTAATTTTCGCACCCCGTTAGGTTAATTTTCGCGCCAACATCGCTTTAAATGATGTAATTCGCATGATCCGTTACATAGTTCCCTTGACAATGGAGTCATGATCACTCCGAAACTTCAGCTTTTATCGTTCGTTTTTGCTGTTATATGCTTGTAAAGAAATACGGTGCAGTAATTTTAAGTTTTACAATCTGTGCAGAAAAGGTTACAGAGGTCCCTCCGAGGGCAACAAAGTTAATAGAAATAAACTATTAATCTTTTGACAAATTGTTTTGAGCTCAGCTGGAGAGGGCCTTGGAACATTCATCTCCCCAGCGAGAGAAGATGTACCGCTACTGTTGACGTCGGGAACAGTTATTTTTTATCGATGTGCCACTTTGGTGGAAGTGCAACGTGAATGATAGGGAGTATGCATGAAATAAAATGAAAAAGATGTAAACAACTTAACCACGCAGTTTATCACCTTGGTGACAAATGAAAGCCGGTTTATTAGCAAGTATCGATTACTGTAATTTTAACGCGTGGGCTTTATCTTTGACGATGACAGCGAATGACAAATACAGACTGTCACAAGCTCAGTCGGTGCGGTTTCTAGGACCTGTAATGGAAGCATGTTTTAGCGGAAAGTTGTCAGTGTTTTGTGGCTTCTTGACACACGCCGATTAATTTCAGATAGTGCTTTTATTTCAGTGCATTAAAAGTATCTTAAATGTTTACTTCGTTTTCGGTTACGTTATCCACTGACCCTCGGCAAGGCTATTAACATCAGAACTCTCTGCCTTCGTCAGTTCAAAGTCGACCAAATTCGCTTCGTTATTTAAGTGACAACATCTGATGATGCTCATCTTCTCGAAGAATAATTGGAGAGCTGGATATTTTTGTGTCCAAAGAATTTCTGGTCAACGTAACCAGTCTAAAAAGTGAACTTGGGCCAGTTTTAAGAGGTCGGTTGCTGTTACTGAAACTTAGTATCTTTTTAACTTAACAAAATCTCTTCTGGTTTCAAAAGTCATCTATCGCTGATATAAAAAAAAAAAACCTTCCAGTGACGTATTGCGGTCATTATCCCATAAAATGTTAAGTTCAGTCGTCATCAATGTCTTGATTCTTAACTACTCTCGTTGTTAGGGTGTGAGAACCTGACGGGATGTAGGTTATTGTTTTCTTTCCCTGTATTGGTACTCAGCGGTGAGTTTTACAGGTCGTTACACAGTGATAAAGCCCGTAATAATCTCATTTGTCTCAGAAGTCTGCTTTCTTTTGTACACCGCCATTACATCTCGAAGTTGCCATGGCAACCTTTTTTACACCAAAGTCATCCAATCGCTGGTATAAAAACCTGCAGTGATACCTTGCGGTCTTTATCACCTGAAATGTTAAGTTCGTGGCTAATGTCTTGATTCTTAACTACTCTCGTGTTTATCTCATCAGTTGTCTGCAAACTCTGCTTTCTTTCAAACGCCGAGCTCACATCTTGAAGTTGCCATGGCGGCATCACTTCACATCTCGTCAACACTTGATACATTCTGGCCAACCCGCTTTTTGTGGAAGGCAACAATGGTAATCGAAAATGTGGCACTGCTAAGGGAAAAATCTCTTGTTTGACAGGTGGAAAAGTGGGTATAAACTTCACTGCTGACCTCGCTTCACTTCGCGAGCTTTTACGATTCAGCTCCTCTCCAACATCTGCTTCAAACGGCTCCAAAACTGAGCCATGGCTTTAATATGACATCAATTTTCGCCTTAAGAATTTTTCACTTAAATATTGTTCGTCTGTGTTATCGTCTGTTCTTGCCGATTTGCACATTTGATCTGCGCCGACGCACACGTTCTCGTGACTCTCCTGGTTGCTAGGCAACCTACTGTCCTGTTCCGTAAAGGACGAAACTCTACATGGTTCTGCCAAAGAAATAAATTCTCCATTGTTTTGGTTTGCATAACATACTTTCTCGATCTCCTTAGTCTCGGCCAGCAAGGCGTGCAAATTAAAAGCCTCGTTTCTTGGCTTTTGTCTCCCTTGTACGTCTCCGTTATGTTTTGTTCTTTTCCTCTTTTCTTTTGACCAGGGTCCAAAGAATGATCCTGATTGCACGGGCAAAGTATCATTTCTCAACTCTTCCAAGCTGTCGTGACTTGCAGGCTTTTCTTTATCGATTGCTTTAGGAGACTTTGAAGTTGATCTTTGTTTTATGAGCCTCAGGCATTTAAAATTTTTGCCCTGAATTATTAAGCTGGGTTTGTTCAAAGCTGTGCCAAATATCTCTCTACGGTCTTTGGCCGGCATATTGCCTGGCGCTGCCAGGGTACTTAATCCCATTTGAATTTCGTGTTTTTTAACGCAACAATTGAACTCCTGACAAAGGTGGTTACTTTTCTCCATTGCATCAACAAGAAATGCATCTTTTTTGCCAGGTTTAGGACAGTTGATAAACACAAGATCATCTGTGTTTGTCATCAAGGTATCTTTGGGAGATTCATTGAACACTCGTAATGCTTGCTTTGTGAGTCTCTTACTATGTGGTGGAAGCTTTCCTTGCCTCAATCTCTCAAGAGCAATTTCTATCTCCCTTAAATAGTGCGTTTGAAATAAAGAACCGTAGTCCATCTTTCGCTTGTTTTCTTGATCATGACTGGCAGGCTTTTGGCAGCTTGACCGACGTATTCACATAACAACCACAACTCTTCGGATGCCCTATACGGTTCCAAACGAGCTAATAACGGCGCTTATTTGCGATGCGATATTGATCCCAGTGAGCAAACTAAATACGTGCTTATATATATTTACTTCTTCCGCTGAATTCATTAGTTTAGTAGTCATTATAAACTTGTGACCTACCAGTAAGCCCCGTTTTTCTTTGTGAACCCCTTTCCGCATGTAGTTTTCATTAACTAGACCTAACTTCTTTTAACCTCACCATATATAAACAGTTTAATAGACATGTTTACATTCCAACACGATAAAAGAACCTAAACCCTAAAAATGAACCAAGTACGCCCAGAACTATGGCATAATTAACGAGCATTTAGTTCGTGATGATTTCAGAAGTGCTAAAAATGTGATAACCTCTTAACCGCTGAAAAGTCGTGGACTTTACCGAACCTTTTCCTTTGTCTGGTTGGTTAGCTGTGTTTAATAAAGCTACTAGTATTTTGCACCCTTCGGGTAATTCCTATGCGGACTTTTTCCCATCCTTTTATCTTGATCTCTCTGAAAGAATTCAAGCAAACAAGAAAAGCAATTTTTCGCAACACTGATTTTTCTACAGGCATTTTCCTCCTTGTTTCTATAGAATAACAATAGAGTCACAAAGACTCGCATACGGGCAGAAATGTGGAGAAACTATTTTAAAACTGGTAACACGGACCGTAGACCTTTCTCGAGCACGCATAAACTTCTTATCGTGTTCATCAGTTTAACTCTTTCTTATAAACCAGTGATTGACCATATTAGGCAACTCGCGGTCTGATTGGCTACGTGAGGGCGTCCAATCAGCTCTTGGTTCCTGTAGACTTTGATAGTGGACATTTTTTAACTTCGATGAAAGAGAAAATGGTGGATATTGAACTTTATTATTATTATTATTATTATTATTATTATTATTACTATTATTATTATTATTACTATTATTATTATTATTATTATTATTATTATTATTATTATGTGGCAGTAAAAACTGCTGGATGCCCAGATTACTTAAACAATGATTGGGCGGCCAGCCGTAGCCTAATGTCCATTATTTCAAAAGCTTACAGCGCCTGGCAATGTTGAGTGAGCTTGTGATAACTGATTTCTGTATCTGCAGAGCTATTGTGTCGCTTTTATCTCCCACTAGCTCTTTAAGTGCCTTCCTGACATCTCTTGAATAACCTTACATTCCAGCAACTTAAAATTCATAGCTTCAGACCATTTCAAACGCCTCCCCCTGCGTGTAGAATTCTGTGCTTGTGAGGTTTCCGCCATAACGCTCGGAAGCTTATTTGAAAGAAACGAACTATTAAAAACAGACTTAGTCGTCCCCAGAGTCACCAATCTGACTAGCTTTCTGCTAGAAACAGCTGCTATGCACTTTATCATGCTATCTGTATATGCGTTGATGCTCCGAAGTTGGCTTGCTTTCGGTTATGATTCGCCTTCAAGAGAACTCAAAGAACGGCCTCTGCACTACTTGCCGCCATGATTATTATTATTATTATTATTATTATTATTATTATTATTATTATTATTATTATTATTATTATTATTATTATTTATCTATTTTTATTCTTCTCCAGTCATCTCCACAAAAAAACATTAGGAGAATAAAGGTATTAAAATATCGGAGAAAGGGCCAAAAGTAAAAAGACTAATACTTAGCCCTAAAGATGAAAAAACAAACAAACAAGAATCATATATTATTGGTTTTAGTAGTTAGATATATGAGGGTATCAGCACACGTTTCAAAAAATGATAAAAAATCCCATACAAACCCTTATAAATCCAATATTTTACCCAACCCCATACAAATCCTTATAAACCCCAATAACTACATAAAATACTATTTCAGCCTTTGAATTCAACCACGGAGACGTCAAAAACCTAAAAACCTAAATTTAGCTTTTGACCTAAAAACCTAAATTTAGCTTTTGACCTAAAACCTAAAAACCTAAATCCTCGGTTTCTCAAAACTCCTGCAACGGAGACGCTAAATTTTTATCCTCGGTTTTTCAAAACTCCTGCAACGGAGACGCTAAATTTAGGTTTTTCATAAATGACACCAACTCACAAACAATCATCGATTAAATCCAACCAACTCATCAATCGCTGATTTGAATGATGAATACAATATTTTTGAACACCAATTTGGATAAAAAAATAATCATTATGGTTGTTGTGTGACTGGATGCCGTTACTGTCACGCGTGACGTTGTGTGACTTGTCACGAAAATGGACAAAACCCTGAACGTGGGGTGCTCGGTTGGCTGTTTACTTGCCTGGCCCCTGCCAGGTCTTTTACCCGCCGCTGACAAGGCGGCTGTCCCTTTCCCAGTTTACCTCTGGGACCGAGGTTGAGTCCTGGGACGAACTCTGAGCACCCCGCTGTAAACCAGTAGGGCCTGAGCGGGCTCACCCTGGAGGTACCGTCTACTGGAAGACATCCCACACTACTCAGTAATTCACCATCTGCACAAGCCGTTAAACAGGTTTCAGTCAGGGGCCAGCTGACACCACCCTAAAGCTTCACCAGAGTTTGTGAACTAATATAATAATGACCCGATTACCTATATATTACACTCAGTTCTGAAATTTTTACACTTGTGGTGCTATTTTTCTGTATATTGCGTAATATTGCTTGATTTGGATTAACACGCATGCGCTTTCATGCACACAACCCAAAGCGGACTGGACACTAGTTTGTTAACACACGTGTCGGCCATTTTGTCGCCATTTTGAAACGAGTTGTGTTTTTGATGTTTATGGCTCCTGTTTTGGGATTTTTGAACATTTATTTCTCCACTTTCATTGTTCTGATGTTTGTAGACGCTTTTTGAGGTAAGGAATATCATTTATTTTGCATCCAACAATAGATTTATCGCTATCGAATATTCGTGAGGCCGTGACTGCTGTAATGATAAAATGACCTTACACCGTATTTATTTTTGCACATCAACTAAATCCTTGATTGGAATCCAAGAATTGAATTCATCACTGTATCCTTTCCACTTTACCAAAGCTTGTTTCTTCTTGTAATCTCTCCTAATAACTTTATCGATTCTGAATAACTCCTGTTCAGCTTTCAATAATTCCGGTTCATAAAAGCTACCTTTTATCTGTTCGTTGTTAAGATCTTTCAGTTTGTATGTGATTGGATTAGTGTATTGTATTTTATCGATAAAGAAAACCTCTTCTGTGAAATTGGGTGTATAACCCCGATCGAACACTTTTCTTTTGTACTTTGATATTCGAACCTTGTCACCAATTCGGAATTTTGGCTTGTTTGATACTGGTTTCAAATTGCCAAATAGATTGAAGTAAACAGTTCCTACATTCTTTTTCTTAGATGCTTCTGTCGGTGTCATTTTTATTGAACTGTGTTTAGTGTTATTATACTGCTTCAATATTTTAGGCAAAATATCCAGATACATTGTATTGCCTTGAGCAGTGAATCGTTTCCACATTTTATTTTTAATCGTTCGATTCCAACGCTCAACAATTGATGACTTCTGTTCATTCTCAGTGGAATAAAGTGTAATGTTATGTTTATTGAGCAAGTCTTTGAAATGTTTGTTGTAGAACTCTGAGCCTTTATCAGTCCACAGATACTTTGGTTTTCGACCCTCTTTGAATATGCTTTGAAATGCTTTCGTTATGGTCTCACCTTTTTTATCTTTTAATGGGACAATCCAGCCGTATTTACTAAAAACATCTATAGTCGTGAGAAGATACCTATTACCTTTATTCCATTTACTGAATTGTTGCATTTCAACAAGATCAGCAGCCCATATTTCATCAATATTATTTACAATAACACGCCGCCGAGTAAAGTTACGTCTTATGGGTTTATGCAGCTCATTAGCTAATTCTTCTTGCCAGTTTTCCTCTTTACCCGACGGCTTTTGACGTTTTTTGGAACCCCAAGTCCCAATTTTGATTTTGTATTTATTGCATTTCTTGCCAACCAATGTCCCCATTGTCGTTCGGAATATGGAACAGCATCCAATGACTTTACCATCTTTTTGTCAGCTTTTAATTTACATTTTTTATCATCTTTGCAGACTGAATAATCAACATCATGTTGCATGGCTATTGCATCTGTTTTGCCTGTTGGTTTATCGTATATTTCCAATATTTGCCCTGTTTTGGGGTTATATTTGACTTGATTTTCCAAATCATTGTATGGACCAGTGTATTTATGACCAGGTAATACCCACCCAGCTTTGGGTTTTGGGAGCTTACCAATCATTTTGTGTATGTCAATTGAGCCACCGCTTTTGGGTCGTCCTTTGATTCCCTTTTCATATTCACCCCAATTTGGTGGGTGCCAACCAATTGAATCATAGCTTGAGCATTTCGGTGTGTTGTGAAATTTGCTCCCAATTTTTACCATGCTTTCACATGGATAATTTTTGTATTTTTCTAATGTCTTTTTTCCAGCCTTGCCAGACCAAAATTGACTCGACAATATACCAGTATCTGTGCTAAATGCACTTTTGGCAATGTCACCGGATTTGTATCTATCAAAGACTTCCTTTGTTGATGGAATTAATGTTCCAACAACATCCATCGACTTCGATGCAACCTTACCTGGTGTGCCAAATTGTTCTAAAATTGTATCTAAATTACCACCATCAAGTTCTTTTCGGTCAGTTTTGTACCTTCTTTTTGGTCTTACTTTGGTTGATAATTTATCAAACATCTCTGATCCAGTCTTTTGAACAAAAGGAGTTGCTTTAGAGATAGCATAATCAATAGCTTTTTTTTGCAATTTAGGGTTTCTAAGTGCTTCAGACCCATAATATCGACCCATTTCAACCGCTTTCTTTCCCAACCATGGTAATCCATGTTGAATTAACATATCAGCACCAGTTGATGCTAAAGTATCCATTATGCCCCCCCCTTCAGAGGGGCTATTTAGTTTCCCTGTTTTTTAACAAATTTGGTTTTAGTTATACCACATTCAGCACAGGTACAGAAGAACATAAGCCGACCATTTTTGGCTTGCTTGTAACCTGAAGGCTGAACACATTCAGTTTCTTTCTTTTGTTTAACACAATATGATTTGACCATTTTATATCACTATATTAGATTAATTATCATCAGAGTCAGACTCAGAATCTGTTACCAATGTACACCATAAACATAATTTTCCTGAAAATTCTGTGTATTCATCACACTCTTCACAATATCTTATATCAACCATTATACAAACTAATTAGATAATTTTTTAAAATATTGGATTATAAAATTATGATTGACACTTTGATTGTTCATGTCAAAATGTGCATTGTGGATTGTTTTCAATATACTTGTACCCTTTTGTCTCTCAAATAAATAATACAAACACCAATAGCCACACAATACTGAATCTCTTTCCTGGATTTCATCACCTGAATACATTAATCGTTTGCCACTTGTTGACATGAATTGCATAATTTCTTTTGGCATAATTAACCCAAAACTATCAAAATATTCTACATATTTGTCTCCGTTTCGATACGCAACCCAATGTGTACCTGGTCCAATCTGTGAATCCAGGTTAATGATACCAACTTCATCTTTTTTCATCTTTTGTGGTAGATTATCTCTGCTGTAAATGCCTCTGAAGTGTTTTATTTTGAGTTTTTTGACCCAGTCAATGAGTTCAAAGTTACTGAGTGGTTTATTTATGAATTTCACAGAATGTCTCCGATTAATGGAATCCCCTTGAATGGACTGTTTTTGCCTAACAACAGACCTTTTCCTTTTTTGGTTTTTTTTTTCCCTTTACCATACTGATCCCATGTACCGAAAAATGGAGGCGGTCGATAATTAACTGGTAGGACCAAACCACCATCTTTTTTGGTTGTGTTTGGAACAAAAACTGGGACCGATCTTCTGGATCTACTTCTATCCACCTGTAACCCTTTGCCCATTAATGCATTCAAAACCATTGGAATGCCAATTGAAGCCAATAATGTCCCCAAAAAACCTCCTGATTGTGTCTTAGTTGGTTTAATTACAATCTGTCCACCAGTATGTATTGCATTGACAATTTGCTTCTTTTGTGCTTCAGTGAGCCAATCTTTGTATTTTATTAATTGATCAATTTTATTTTGAGGAATGAGGAAACCACCAACTTGTCCTCTACCAAATATTTTATTGACACCCACATTTGCAAGCCCAGAAAGTGCTCCAGTAGCTAATGGTCCAACTGCTTTTGCTGCCATTGGTAGTAATTTTGTGCTAATTTTGAATAATGATGACCAAAGACTGCCTCCTTGTTGTACAGCTTTTCGTATCTGTGTTTTGCTTATTTTAATATCTGCTCCAGTTTTGTTTTGCATTGCCTTTTTCAGCCTATTTATTTGTGTTTTGGTTAACATCAGCTGATCCGGTCCAGTTAATTCAGAATTTGATAATCTTATTGTTATTGCTGAATTGTTTTTTAATGCTTTTGCTAGTTTATCTTTTTGCCCAATTGAAAGTGTTACTCCATGTGAATGATAAGTTGTCATATCTTTTATATAACTAACGTTACATTAAAAATTTATTCCATTTATCGAAACAATAGTTTGCCATCCTTCTGGATGAGTTCAGCTTCTTGTTCATATAATGTCAATGCATAAACTGAATATGCAGTTGCAGTTGTGCCAGATAATTCATAGTGGAATGTCAGCTTTGTGGTACCATCTTTGATATCCATTTTTTGTTTTGTTAAATCGAAATACAAGAATGGGAATAGTGTTTTGAAATTGTTGACATTCAATAAAGTCCCCTGACTGTATTCATTATTTGCATGCACATATTTGAGAATATCTCTGTAAACTCGAGTCAAATCAGCCTCTGGAGTGTAATGTACATCAGGATATTCATTGCCATTAGCCACAGATAAATGACAATTTAGCAATGTTCTGGGATCTGTTGATACACTAAATGTATTGTACAAAAATGGATTTACTGTTTGTGCAGCAAGATTTGCATCATTGATAATGAAAACAAATACATGCCTTGGCTTTGAAATCCCACTTGTTATCTGAAAATTACCACTTCTTTGTGTTGAAGAATTACTTCTCTCAATATTTTCTCGCAAATAAACCCATTTATGTGGCTTCAAAAACTGACTCATATACAGTGATTGTCCTTCTGAATTGAAAGTGATTCGTGGCACAATAAGCTCCATTCTGGTAATAATTACACGACAATCAGCCCCAGCTTGCCATATTAGAATAGTATCAGATTCAATCTGCAAATTTAATTCCAATCTTGTTGATGGTAATAACTCATCCATCAATGCTTCAAAGAATGAGTATCGATTCAATGGTATTTCTGTATTGACAACAACTGATAGACCCAAAAGTGCTTTTCTTGCAGCAAATCCTTTATTGTAGTTATCTTCAGCCGATCGTTCTTCAGCGTGTCGGTTTGTATCCAGATAGAAAAACTCATTTGTTGCTGTCGATTGAGCATATCCTGGACTATATTCCAATAGATTTTTAATATTTACACAATGATTGGCATCATTACAATCATATACCATTTTACCATTCAATCTTACATCGAAATCATGTATAAGACTGTGTGAACCATTAACAATACCATTATGGTCTTCAGCTGCTATATTTGCATTCTGCATTGTTTGGACTTTAAAACCAACTGATATTCTTGCATTATACCAATCAAATGGGGTCACTTCTCCTGTGTTGTCAACAACAAAATGATAACCATCTTTCTTTTGTGACCTATTATTTCCTGGATTACCAGTATTCAATGGTGTCTCCAATTGGAAGAAGACATCTTCATATCTCTCAATGTATTTTGGATTTCTGAATGATTTCATTTATACAGATATGTTACATTATTTTCATTTCCTCCTTCTTTTGAGTTTTCCACCAGATATCATCCTATTAACTCTCTCAGCTATTTGAAAATCAGTCAGTGGCTGCACCATTTTTGGTTGGCTCATTGTCACTGATTTTGTTTTGGAAGGTTGTTTTTTGCTCAATAATTGAATTATTTTATCACCTGCTTTATTACCAGCAAACTCACCAGTTTTGGTGACTGCTTTTTCAGCTGCAGTTTTGGCTCCTTTCTTAGCTAATTCTTTTGCTGTTTTTCCGAAAAGTTTTGATCCAACTGATCTGAAAACATCCATAATTCCTTCACCATGGATATGTTTCATCGCATAACGACCCAATTCTGGGTCAAAACGTGGCTTAAATTCACTTTGTCGTACCATATATTGATATATTATATTAAACTAGACCTGAGAATCAAGCTCATGAACCAGTCAATGCCATTCAAGTCAATTGGCCGACCCAAAGCGTCAGTCACTGTTATCCCCATTTCTGAAATAATTGACTTGGAAACTGGGCTGTATAATGCTCTTTTTGGCTCAAAAGTAAATGGATAACTCCTTGTTAAATTGTCAGTGGGTATCATTATCAGTGTATTTGTGAATCGTCCATCACTGAGGCTATCAGTTATTATATCACAATTAATGTCCAAAACGTCAATATCATTGGTAATATTTGGCAATTTTGTCCCATGTTCAGTTTGGTTAATTAACTTTGGTTCAAATCCAATAAGTGCTCCAAAATTAGAGTTTCTAATATCAAGCTGCCATTGGTTGTCTAGCTCAATGACAACTCTATATGATGAAAGCACAAAATACAGATTGATGCCCTTGCTGGAAGATGGTTTATCTCCATTTTGAATTATTGATTGAGTGATATAATCATCAAGGTCATCATATGAATACATTCCATCAACAAATGTGATTGTCTTCCAATTTGTACCATTATCTGGGCTGTATTTTATTGTATTATTGTTGTATCCTGCATTGACATTATGCCACGAGTATGTCATTGACACTCGATCAACAGCTAGCTCATGTCTCATTGTTGTGTCAAGCTTCAATGGTGGATCAAATTTGATAATAAAGTCTTCAGGCCGACTTCGACCTATTTTTTGTCGGTTAACAGATGAAATATGTATCGCTCTTTCTTGCATATATACTTCAGTTATATAATTAATTATGTAACTGATTACGCGACCTAGCGAATTATATATTGTTGCAATAAATCAATGAGTTGTTTGTTGTTTATCAAGCCAAGTTGATTCAATTTATGGGCTATTTGTGAAAATTCCTCTTTGACTCCATTATTACCAGCCAAAATGGATCCACCAAGCAATTCCATTCTGTCAATCAAATCATTAGCATCATTGAAATAAACAACACCAGAGCCCAATTTCTTGAATTTTTTGCTGGATTTATGGATTGGAATCTCACTGAGTTGGTTCAATTCATCAAATACCATTTTGGCAATATCACTGTATTTCTTCTTTGAATTAAATCTCTTGGTCAATAAATCGATTGTATCGAAATCAACCTTTTTGTCCATAACTTTGCGTTTATCTTTTGTTGCCACAAGTCTGAGTTGTCCCATTAATTTTGGAATATCAATCATCAGTCCACCATATTTCCCAGAAGATGATATTTTGTATGCATTTCTCTTTGGTTGAGTATAACCAGAACCTTTTTTGATGGTTTTCATTCCTTCTGGGATTATTTTAATGCGCCCTTTGTATTTTTGCAATAATTTTATATCTTCATCTATTTTATCAATTTTGTCTTTATTCTTGGTCTTTCCTTGGCCCTTGGATAAAGGACCCTTCTTTATTCCAAGTTTTTTCAACATTTTGCCAATATTAGCATCGTAATCCTTGATGTCAATATCTCCTTGCATAGAAGCTTGGAGAACAGAACTCGGAGGTGCAAGATCGTATTGCATCAATTTTTGGATTTCATCAATATCAAAACCAGCATCCAAATTTGATTCAACATCAGGTGACATCATTAATGGTTTATAGCCAATTGGTAGCTTTGCTTCTGGTGATTGTGTTTCTGGTTGATAAGTTAACATAGCAATGTCTTCCAAACCTGAAGTCAACGCTTTTTGGTTTTTCTCCAATTGTTCAATCAGTTTGTCTTGTTTTTCATCAATTGTTTGTTTTGTTTCCTCTTGAGCTTTAATAATTGGTTTGAAAGTTTCTGATAAACCTTGTTGTAAATCTTGTTTATCATGCTTGTACTCCTTCAATGTATCTCTAACTTGTTTGGTTATTGTTCCAGCCTTAATCTTGGCTTCAGATAATTGTTTTAATCTTTGTAGATCCATTATATTATTAACTTATATTAACTTTTTTTAACTTATATAATGTATTGATATACATGGAAATCCCAAACTATGACAGACATGATAAAAACACTAATTTCAAAAGATTGTATGGTTACATGCCAAGTGACACGTTTCGGATGTTAATATGTGGTAATTCAGGATCTGGAAAGACAAATTTATTGTACCATATGCTGATGAAACCACTTTTGTATTATGATAGAATACATTTATATGCCAAAAATTTGGAGCAACAAAAATACAAGGATATGATTCAAACATTGACTGATATATCAAATAGTGTCGGGTATAATGTCCTTGTTTGTAGCAATGATGATATAATTCCAGTGGAGGAATTGAAGGATGAAGATGCCCAGAAGATAGTAATATTTGATGACTTTATTTGTGAAAAAAACCAGAAACCATTGATTGATTATTTTATTCGTGGCAGACACAAGAACTGCTCTGTTATTTATCTGAGCCAATCGTTCTACAAAACACCAAAAGATATTCGACTCAATTGCTCTCATTTCTGTGTCTATGACTTTCCTAGCAGCAATGAAAGAGGTCTGATATCCCGTGAGTTGGGTGTCGAAAAGGATAAATACATTAAAGCAACCAAAGAGCCATTTTCATTTCTATATGTTGATAAGCCCATGAAGAGAATTAACAGGAATTTTTATGGAACAATATAACCAAATGATATAAATGGGAATATTCAACGAACATAGTTCATCGTCTTCTTTCACAACGGTTCCTCTTCAAGGAGCCGCTGGGCCTCAAGGAATAGGGTTTAAATTAACCCCAAATGGAAATTATGATATACAAAACAAAAAACTTGTTAATGTTAAACAAGGAGCTGATCCCAATGATGTTGTCACAAAGAGCCAAATACAATTGTTGGATAATGCTCCTGGTGATGTGCGAGCTAATAAAGCAGTAATTTACAGCAACAGTGGAAGTGTTCATACCAATAGTATTTATCTACAAGACACGCCAGACGGTGCTGGCAGCTCCAATGATGTTCGATTATTGACTGAGCATCAGTCTTATGAAAACATTCATCTTAATATACCAGATTTGAAAAACTTTGATGGCCATGGTGGACGAGCTAAAAGTGAAATAATGGTTACATCAACAGAACAACATATTACTGGACGGAAAACATTTTTTGATATTAGTGTTTTAAAACCCGATAATAACGATCAAGCGGCGAATAAAAAATATGTCGATGATGAGATTAAAAAAATACCATCACCTGATTTGTCTACATATTTGAAAAAAGATGGCACTGTTGAAATGACTGGAAATCTGGATATGGGTAATCAACAAATTACTAATCTTGGAGCCAATATACAAAATACATATGATGTTGTTAATTTAGGTTTCTGTGATACTAAATATTTACAAAAAGTCTCCAATAGTGACCTCGATATGGACAATCATAAAATCAAAGATATGGCTCAACCAACTGATGATAACGATGCTGTTAATAAACACTACGTTGATCATAACTTTCTCAACAGGTTAACACCGAATGCTCTTGGTGGTGAATTAGATATGAGAGGTCATAAAATAATCGTTCTTGGAAATCCTTCCAATCCCAATGATGCTTCCACTAAAGCATATGTTGATACAGAAATAGCTAAAATACCATCTGTTGGAAGTGATTTGAGTGTATATTTGAAAAAAGATGGAAGTGTTGCTATGACTGGAAACCTTGATATGAATAATAAACAAATCAAAGATATGGCTCAACCAACTGATGATAATGATGCTACTACCAAAAAATATTTTGATGACAAATTGGAGCAAAGTCATCTTGTCAGCAGCCATAAAACAAATGAATTCAAATATCTTACAGATACCGATGAAAGCAGTTCAGAATATAATATCACAGTGTATGGAATAGCTGCTTTCAATCAATCCCCACATCAGAATAAAAAAGCTTATGATATCACATTGATTAAAGACAGTGGAAGTAATGATTACAGATCAAGGATAGGTTTCAATATTTATACTCTTGCTATTGGAACATACACAATTGTGTTTGAATTCTACCCACCAGAAATGACTAATATTCAATTATCATGTACTGCTTCTGAAGCATACATCCACAAAGCTGTACAGCGTGATTTCACTGCTTATAGCAAGCTATTGGTTCAATTCAATAACAACAGCAAACAAACTCCAAATTACATCTATTTGACGATGCATGGAACAGCTACAGCGACTCCAGTACAATGTCATCTGGTTGTTTACGGTGTCAAAGATTGGTCAGATAGCGTTTATCCAGGAGTGTATGACGGCTTGGACAATGTAATGTTTGAATATAAAAATGGAGATATGGAGATGAAAGTCAATATGGATATGAATAATAAGATTATTTCTGGTTTATTAAATCCGATATTTGATTCTGAAGCAATGAATTTGGGTTATTTTACCAACTTATTCAAAACGAAATACACTGGAACTATTGCCAGTGGTGTTTTCCAAAGAACAAATCCAACAAATAATTTTCAAATCGCTGCTGATGGAAATAACTTTTTCAATCTATACTCCGTTGTTTTCCAAAGCAATCAACAAGTTGCAAATGCACAAATTTCGATAAATGGGAAAAAACAAGGTGAAACAACCAACACTGACACATACCACAGAATTGGAAACATAATAAGTGGAAGCAATACATTTGATTTGCCCAAATCAAGAAAATTTGTCAGTATTGATTCTATGTCAATATTGGATAATATTGGAGCAGGAACTGCTGTTAATGGAACTTTTGAATTGAAAGTATTATACTCTGATTATTTTGAAAGATATCATGCTGTCAATAAAAGTTGGTTGTCAAATATTGAAACTTCAAGTGTTGTTAACGGCAACATAAAAAATGGAGTTTTTGAAAATGTACATGGTTACCAATTTGGAACATTAGGCCCGGTTAAAATAAAAAATATTGTAATTAATACAAAAAATCAATACCAAGTTTCTTTTGTCGCCATTGCTAACAGTAAAACTTTATTTTCCCATTTAATACAATTTAATATGAAAATTGGGAGAAATTTTGTAACTACAAATACAACAATCAAACCCATGATAATTCAAATGGGGATTTTTAAAAGACGTCCAGGGTTTACTTCTCCAATTATAAACCAAGAAGTCACAGGAACTTTTGAAATTTATTTATCAACACTATTAATATAATGCCATACGTTGAAGATGAAAATGGAAACCATATTCTTGATGAAAATGGAGATAAAATAGAATACACAGTAACTTATGACAACTTACCAGATGGATTCAAATATAGAGAACCAATACATCTGAATGATGATGGTCATTTGGATACAGAAAACAGACATTTGGTGATAAAAGATGGAGTTAATTCAAATCATGCAATTTCACTCCAACAATTAATTAACAACAATGAGGACATCATCAAACCATATATTGAAACACAAATACAACAAGCTCTGGCTCAGTTTAAAGCTCAACAAGCTCAGGAAGCTGTAACGTTTCTCAACAATCAAGTTGCAATGAGAATAGGAAGAAAAAGTGGTACAATACCAAAAACAAATTACAAATGGATAAAATTATTGAGTAAAGATGACATTAAAGGAATCAATACATTGCAAGAGATTATTGTGACAAACACATATATCAGGAGAAATGACAGATATCATCATTCCAAATCCGATTTGGTGTCATCATCATTTGATCAATTGGAATTCTTCTTTGATGTGTCATTTGAAAACTATTATTGCTACTTCAACAATCATCCATCTGATTGGACAATGAAGTATTTTGTTGAATATATTAGGATACAATTACCTGACAATAACCACTAGGTCGTGGACTCCGTTACTTTATTTCATAAAATAACTAAATAAAAATATTGTAATCAAATTGTATAATGAAAGAATTGTCAGAATTGCAAGAACACATTCGAACATCGATGATAGATTTTCACCGTAAATTGAGTCTTCCAATATTACCCAGACAGGAATGCATGATAAAAAGTATCGTAATATTCACATATTTGTATGAAAAACATTACAACACAGGTTTACCTGATGAAGTTTACAAAGAGTTAATTCATGATGGAATCGGATTAATTGGTCCTGGAGATGGATGGTTAACAGCTATTCTCCATCGATTATTTGGTTGGCAACCATATATCAGATCACATGGAATACTACATGATGCTTATGGCCAATTTTACAACAGATATCATCATGACAAAGGATACATGTACACCATTAATGAGAAAAAAACATATCCTTGGATGAAAAAATGCATGTTTTTGGGTCAAATAACTGGTCTCTATTATTGCATCAAAAATAAGATAACCATATAATATATGCAAAAGAAGAAATTAATAATTGATTTCAATCATATTTCAAATCGATTATCAACAGAAGAAATTGATGAATTGAAAGCTTATTACATGACATATCACAAAAAGATGTGGATGTACAAAAGTGCATACAAAAGATTCAAAAAATGGGAATTCGCTGGTAATATTTCATCCATTGTATTTGCAACTGGTGGTATTGCATCATCGGTTGCAACCAGTGGAGCTTCATTATTGGCAATATCATCGGTGTCTGTCATAATTCAAGCTTATATGAAGCATAAAAAAGTTGAAATCAAACTTTATCAATGCCAATATGCTTTTCAAACTTACGGACATTTATTAAATGAAATAAAAGAAATAATGAGAAGTGGACATTTTGATAGAGATGATTTGACAAACAAGCTTACTCAAAATGATGATTTCATTTTGGATAATTCGCCGATTGTCGATAAATGGGGTGACAAATATGATAAAAAATATCAGATATTCACTTATGTTTGATTAATAATGTGCATGATTTGGGGGCCAATAATGTCCATAATTTTATCCCAATAAACATTGTATAATTTCATTGTTTTTTTGGATTTTGTCAACTCAATTTGGGAAGAATCAATTTTCATAAATTGCAATATTCTATGCAAAAGATATTTCAAACTGATTATTCTCTTTCTTTTACCATTGATTTGTGGCAGTACTTTGTTTATTTCAACGAATATTTTATGAATTTTGAAATTGGTTGAACAACTGATTTCAATTTTGTTTTTCAAAATAATTTTATCTAATGTATGCGACAAATGGTATTTTCTATTATACACTGTTTTCTTGTATATTTTGAACAAATTAGCGTGAAAATTGATATATTCTGTTTTGTAATCTTCACCAACAACCTGTCCACAAGCAACACACGTTAATTGACATTCCATGTTTTTCAAATTCTGTGATCCACAACAATCAGGCATTGATGGTTGTTTCTCAACTTTGGATTCATCATGATATCCACAAAATTCACATTCATCTTTGCAATGCAGGAATTGGCACAGAGATGATTCCACCTGCTTGGAAACATCTTTTGGTTTTTTCAAAATGGATTTCATTTTTGTATAAATATAGTATATAATATAATTACACAAAAATGTTTTCCAAAATATTGAAACCACAAAAGATAATACAAAGTCTCGAAATCAAATATTTGACAAAAAACAAACCAAATAATTGTAAAGATATTGAAACCAAATTTTCTCCAAAAACATTAAAATTAAATATCTCATCACAAAAGATGAGTCAAAGTGTTCAAATCAAATATTTATCAAAAAACAAATAAAAACCAAGTTTTGTCACAAGTTTTTGTTGCAATGTTTTGATCACAAGTTGATACTATCATTGGATAGCATAATGACCATAGGCCAATGAGTGTATTCCATCAGGATACAAATATCGTTTATCATCAAAACATGACAACGATGTCTTGTTGATGGTGTAACTACCAAGTTCATGATGGTTACTTCTGATTGTTTTCATTTGGTGAAATAATTGTTTCTCATTGAACAACACATCTTTGTAATCAAAATGTTGAATATCATTTTTGATGACATTCTTTTTGATTCCTTTGGCTGTTTTTCCACCATTGTTGTTATCTTTGATATATGAATACATTTTGGATCTCAATCCCACAAATTCAGTAATGGGTACACCAGCGGCTTCATCTTTGAATTTTCCAATAACTTTTTTATTTGTGGAGTCATAAAATTGATGATTTGATGGATAATCCGAGTTATCAAACATTTCTTTTTTATTCCAAAAATCTTGATACACATCTTCGGCTTCAATTTCATATGTCAAACTGTCTGTATCCGTAAACAGTAACTTAGCTTTGTTACCATATTTGTTTTTAACGAAATTGTAATGGAAATCGTACATCAATGTTTTGCTCAAATCAAGGATACACATACCAACATAGGCTGGTCTGTTAAGTGTCAACGATTCCTTTATTTTATGGACTGCAACCAAGTTTTCATTAAAGATTTTGCTATTGATGAATGTTGGTTTGGAAGTCATTTTCAATAATTGTTTCTCATTAGTCACCAGTTTAATGTCTTCCCGTTTTCTGATATTCTCCATTGTTTTACCGAAGACACTATTGTTCATCAGTTTGAAAAAATCTTTCTCAAAAGCATTCTTTGCATTAGTTCTTTGTCGTGTATTGAAATCAATATATGCCTTCAACCAAGGACTTTGATTAAAGGATAATACACGGTGTATTTTAGTCAATTTCAAACCCAATTCACGATACAATTGCAGATTACGATAATGTAATACATATTTTGATTTGTTTGCCAATGTTGGAATCAGTTTTTTGACTTGTCCACTTGTTATTCCAAATTTTTCTGCAATTCTTTGGCAATAATCTGACAGCATATTTGGTGCCACTTTGATTTGTTCAGCGCCACATGGATAATCATTATGCAGGTCATGTAATTCATGAGGATATTCCAAATCAACTTCCAATAAATATCCAGTCTTATTATCTTTGGGAATCGTTTTCCAATTAATGTTTTTTATTTGCTGTTTATTCAACCATTTGAAATTCCCAGTTGGAAGATGTTGTGACATAGCCCATCCATATAGATTGTTTGCATCCAAATACATGATATGTTTACTGGGTTCATTTGGATTCCAATTTTGCATGTATTTGTTGTTAGCTTTGCCGTATCTATTGGCTATGTAACTGATTCCTCCACGCATGCCCTTTTCAACAAATTGATACATATCAATATCCGTGATTAATTCAAGTTTGACTTCAGTCATTTTCAACATTGCATCCCAACTCAATCCTGGAGATGTGAAATAATGACAAGGATCCAATCTATAGTATTCCAAACATGTTTTCCTGAAATTTTCAAAAACATCAGCCAGCAATAATACATCAGATTTGAGATATAAATCATGGTATTCGCCCATGGTTTTAAATTGAAATGTATTCCAAACATTTTGTGCATGACTGTATTCTTCATCAGTGATATGTGTATTATTCATTTGACTGTAAAATTCATCTTTGGTTGGTAATTGAGTATCATTGAATTTATCAAAATTACTCATATAATCATACGGATAAACTCCTTTTTGTTTCATTAATTGTAATTTACGACCTTTGAAAACTTCACTGGTATATTTGAAGGCATCTTCTGGTAGATTCTTTACAAGATTTGCCAATGATTGATTCATAAACTGAAGACTGTCGATAAATACTAAATTATAACCCAACATGAATGCCATGTATTGTTCCATGTGATTTGGGATTACATTAATTTTGTGTTGTCTGGTTTCACCTTTTTTATCCACATAAGTATTGGTCTCAATAATTTTACCAATTTCTTGCATTATAAAATGACTATCATATCCTTTCAAATTATGAAATATTACAGGGATTTTGTTAGTTATTGTAAAATCCCTGTTACATTGATTATGGGCTGAGCCACGGAATTTTCCAGTAATATGGCAATGGTCTCTGACACGTCTATCATTTGGTTCATATTTTTTACCACAAATATGACAAGATGTTGATTTTTGGAATTTGTCTTCATCTTCTGGAGACATAACTAATGGTTTATTGAATTTGTATTTGATTGTATTGCGGCAATATTTGACTTCATCAAGCATTGCTTGCATGAATTTGTAAACAGCTTTTTCTCCACGATAATATTTTATTGGTTTGGAATATTTGTCATCATAGCAGCAAACAACTTTGTAACCATAACCGCAATCAGTGTGTTTTTGATAAGCTTCAGTAAAAGATTGTTGGTTAGATTGATTACAACCATGAATTGGTTCAGTGATTGCTTCAAAATCTGCGTATATCACGAATGGCGCTTGCATTTGTTTATTAAAATTTTTGAATTCTATTTTGGAACCAACTTCGGGCATTTTGATTGATTGTACACCATTGATTTCAATACATACTTCCTGATGCTTGGTTAAAACTCGTTCTGATGAAAAACATTGCAAACAATGCATACAAAAATGTTTCTTATTTTTATTTCTTGTTTTTCCATACATAAATCTATTAAAATTTTTAATATAGACATAATGTTTGTTTTCATTTTCTGAGATTAACAGCAAATTCAATACATTCTCAAACTTTTCTTTTGAAACATAAATTGGATAAGTTTGTTTGTTTTCATAACCGAATACGTTGATGTTAATACTGTTTTGGGTTTCAATTTTGTTGTATTGTTTGACTGAAACAGGGAATTCAATGTTATCATAATTCAATTGTTTGACAAATGCTTTGTCAGTTTTTTTGATTCGTTGTGGATTATTTTCTCGTGGATTCAAATGTCTGATGTGACACCATCGAAAGCATTCATTATCTTTATTCTTGAGATTAATCAATCCACATTTGTGATGTTGAAGTTCAGTTGGAAGTTTAATGTAAGAACTTCCAGTAAGAGGCTGATATTTGATAATATTAATGTAATGTCCATTGATTGATTTAATTATC
Source organism: Pavona decussata (assembly GCF_977016875.1). Taxonomy (NCBI): domain Eukaryota; kingdom Metazoa; phylum Cnidaria; class Anthozoa; order Scleractinia; family Agariciidae; genus Pavona; species Pavona decussata. The sequence goes on from NW_028145482.1 coordinate 1,315,737, forward strand.
CAAGCTGAACCTTCACTAATCCATTTGTGAATATCATTCATAATTTGTTCAACATTAACATCCAAAGATTCTTGAAAATCATTGGCATTAGTTATTGTTTTTGGTTTACTATTAAAATATCCAATTCTGGAGACAGTTTGGTTTCCTTTTTGTTGTTCAAAATAAATTGTCAAAGTTTCAATAAATTTAATTCCTTTCATTTGAGTTAATAATTGTTTCATAAAATGAGCTATCGCTAATCTGGTTGAACTCATTTGAATCAAAGGATCTGTTTCATTTTTAATTCCAACTTCATAAGATTTGTTATATCCCTTGAATGCTCTTGCAACTTCTGTGATTTGAGTTCTCTGTCTAGGAATCGGAGCCATTTTCTTAGTCCTTGGTGCTGCTTTGGGTTTATCAGCAAATTGTTTTGGAGGAGGAATAATGTTGTTTCTTGGTTGAACAATTGGTCGATCTCTGAATTGCATTGGCGGCTTGATGATTGTGTTCTCGTAATCTTTTACCATTTGTTTGACTGATTTTCGTGGATAGGGTATTGGTTTCACTTTCTTGGTTCTCGGCATTGGAACCGGTTTTTGTTTTTCCAATAATAATGCTATTAATTGATCTTTCGTTAATTTTGATAAATTATTTTTGTTCATAATATTATATGTTATATTATTTTTATTTTGTGATTCCAGATTTGCTAATGGATGAAGACTGGAGGCAACATCCATGCCAGTCATCTGTGGAAGGACTGACGGCTTCGTTGATTTGTTTCTGTTTTGTGGCAACATGGCCTCAAATTCCATTTATTTTTCATGAAATCTAAGGTCACTAACTACTGTCACAATATTTACCAAAATTCAATGTTTGGTAAATGTTCTTGAAGTTGTTTTTTAAATGGAAAGTTACCATTTTTGATTTTATTGATTATTGCATTGTATTTTTTATCAATTTTTTGTTTCTCATCTTCTGTAAACTCGTCGTCTGATTCCTCCAATTCAATGTCCATTTTGATTGATTTAATTGGTTTTTCAGTTTTAATTTCAATCTTTGTTTTGTATTTCTTGGCTTCATGAGCGTGTTTAGCATTTTCTGAACGAGTCATTAATTCAAGGTTGTTGATGCAATTGTTTTGTTTATTGGAGTCAATATGATTGATTTGCATTCCATCAGGAATTGGATCATTGAATATTTCATAAACTAATCGATGAACATAAAAGCGTGTTTTTGGTAATCCAATTTGATTTAATGTTATCAATCTATAACCACTTGATAGTAAATTTCCAATTGAACATCTCTTGGTTTTTTTATTAAATATTTGCCCGTCTTTATTGGCTCCAAAATTTGTATAAATTGGATGATAGTAAAAAACATCGCATTTTATTGGAACATTTTGTGGTGGTTCAATTTTTTTACCACATCTTTCATTGTTAGCATATATCATATTTTGTTGTCGGGTTACAAGCGCCAAATTTTCAATCGAATTGTCTTGTTTATCACAATTAACATGATGGATTTGGTAATCTTCTGGAATTATTTTTTGGTTTATTGCTTCCCAAATAAATCGATGTGATTTATAAATTTTAATTTTACAATCATCAGAACGAACAGTTGTTTCCAAATACCCAGTTAAATGTAATCTCCCTTTCCTCGCTTTTAATCTTTTGCGATTAATGATGTAACCATCTTTTGAGGCAGCATAATTATGGTAAATTGGATGAATAAAATATGTTTTTCCTTCATAAAAAACAGTATTTGTTGCTGGAATTTTCGTTGATGAATTTTTACCAGCAGAAGAATCCAAAAGTTGATTTTCAGATTTTTGATTTTTTTTCATTTCTTCTATAATAGTATCTATAATTATCGCTTTATATCGTTAAGGTTTTCAAATTCATGACCAAATTGACCCCAAAAAATACATCAAATATAGCCAAACAACCCTTGTATTCATTGATGATTAATCCCTGTAGAGTGGAAAATCTTTGTCATCCAAATCGTTACACATTCTGTAAAACATCTTATTGATTATTTTATTTTCTGTGCGTGTAAACTCGCAATCATTGTCTTCCATTGGTGGAAATTCCATTAATCTATTGACAACTCTCAATTCATCTTCAGAGTAAGAGCTGTTCAAAAATTCTTTTCTGGCTTTGTGCATGTGTTTCATATTTTCAGAGGCTGTAACCAATTGCAAATTTACAATTGAATTGTTCTGGCGATTGGAATCAATGTGATTTATTTGCAATCCAGGAGAAATATTTGTCTGATTTACGGCCTCATAGACGAATCGATGAGCGGGGCATGTATTGTTACGTCCCGGAGAAATTATATAATAGCCATTCTCAGACAAATATCCTTTTCTAGGTTCTAATCTTTTACGATTGATTATATAACCATCAACTGAGGCTCCGTAATTTTCAAATGTTGGATGAATAAAATATGTTTTATCATTGTGATCAAATTGGTTGTTCATATAAATAAGGTTACATAAAATTGAATAACCGGTTTAAACCAGTTTTGAAAAAAGCAAGGAAAATTTAGGTTTTTAGGTTTTAGGTCAAAAGCTAAATTTAGGTTTTTAGGTCAAAAGCTAAATTTAGGTTTTTAGGTTTTTGACGTCTCCGTGGTTGAATTCAAAGGCTGAAATAGTATTTTATGTAGTTATTGGGGTTTATAAGGATTTGTATGGGGTTGGGTAAAATATTGGATTTATAAGGGTTTGTATGGGATTTTTTATCATTTTTTGAAACGTGTGCTGATACCCTCATATATCTAACTACTGGTTTTCAAGGGAGAGATTATATCATATACGTAATAGAACATAAACACACATAAATAGACACGGAACAAAACTATTGCTGAGCAACGGAGCAAAATATTTTTACAAAGTCAAACTTAATATTGGAAAAAGTAGAATTTCAAAAGAGCTTTCTTAAATAATTTCTTGTAAGGTTTTGTTCGAATATTTGGAGGAATGTCATTCCAGAAATACCGTCCAATGATAGAAGGACAAAATTTACGGATAATAATTCGGAATGAAGGAATCTGTAACAGTTCTGTAGAGGCGCTACGAGTAGCATAATTATGTTGCTCTGATATAAAGGAAATCTCACTTAAGGTGCGCAAGGCAATGTGGGTAAGTTGTTGTGGTTATTGTGCTTTGACCATCGTTGAATGCGGGCCTGTTCACAAAAACTTGATTGCTAAGCACAAATATGGCAATTCATTTATTCTTTAGGGCACGAAACAGTATCAGCAAACTGCGAAAACTTTTCTTTTTATTTATTGGGTTCTTTTACTTTGACGACATGTGCTGCATACCAAGACTGAAATCAGTGGTCCCTACAAAACAGACGACATGGACGAATGATCCGAACAATACACACATGACTGACTTTTTGAAAATCAGTAAATACAATTCCAATGAGGGTGAAGGGGTTTACAGTCCATTGAGAACAATTAACTTTACACATTCGCGTGCTTCTTGCGTATTTTTCTGAAACTTGACGATGATACTCCATATATTGTTCATCACTCACTATTTATCATTGGCAACACCTGAATTACTGTTCACCGTTCATTGTGTTTAACATTTGAAGACCTAACTTTACATTCTTTTGTTAGTCTAGCTTTGCCATTCCTTATTCATATTGTCGTTCCGTCTTGATAGTTGGTCCTCTCAAACTTTTCTTGACTGTTCCACTTCTCTGTTTAAAGTCCCAAGAAAGAGGGAAACTACTTCTTAGTGACTAGTTCTTCGGGACACTCATGCATGTAGCTGATGCCCGTAACAGTTAACTATTCTTCAAATGCTGTATGTTTTTTATCAATGAAACCGGGTGTGGGCTTCATTCAGAGATCCTTGAGGGCAAACGTCTTGGGCAATAAAACAAATACCAAATAAAGTAGTTTCTTCAAGACTTCTTTTACTGCGTTGAAGCCAACAACTTGCTAAAGGCATATATTCACACTTCCTTCGGTATTCCTCGGCTGTTTATATCTGAAATGCATGAAACAACTAAGAGTAAATATTACCTTAAGACAATCCTACAAAATACACCAAAAAATGGCCGAGTTCAAAAGTAAATTATTAGTTAGTAGTAGCTGCTTATAATTATGAATTAATTGACAAGCCAGGTTAGCTAATGTTGTTTAGTTCCTAGAGACGAGCGTAACGCGAGCATTTGCTAGAGCCCCCTAAGATTGTGATTTTTCTCATTCTAAAGAATGCTACACAGGCGTTTCTTGACAGTCCTGACAACGATATCAAGCAACTTTAACTCAACTTAAACGCGTACATGGCTCACCCATTTGGCCGCACTCTTGAACCGGCATGTTTTCAAAACAACGCCCAGTAAAAACACGCCAAATCCACTGAAGAACACGTTTTAAGCCCCCGAGAAGCCGGGAAAGGCACAAAAACAAAAGAACGATGCACACCCCGATTACAATCCACATCGCCATTTTACCCTTGCTTGGGAATTCACAAAAAAACATGTAGCACACCCCTGAGCTCTTCTGAAATCAGCATATAGTATAATACTGACTGATAACTTGAGTGCATCCGTTGAGCTAGCAACTCTTGGTAAACGTGCAGCATTCTGATTGGTTTATACTCATTCTGATCACGTGTCTTTGAAATTGCTGCCGTACAACACTGTCACGCAGTTACTCGAAACTGTGGTGGAACTACTTGCTTATGCTGCAAGGACAGCCTGTAGTTTTCCTAAGTATCCACGGGTATTTCTGCTACTCTTTAGATACCCAGAACGTGGAGTATCTTTGATTGTGTTTGGCGTGCGCCCCAGTAGAAACACGAACGATGCTTTATTCAAATTCTTAATTGTACTGTTGGTTACGCTTGGCTTGTACCTCAATAGAAGCACGCGTAGGGAGCATGCTTTCTATTCAAATTCTTAGCGACTTATTATATCCTGGATTGCGTTTGGCCTGCTCTTTGGCAAACAATGGGAACATCGAACGGCCACTTAGACCTCATTGTGATTGCTTATTTTAAAATCGTTTGTCAATTTTTTTCATTGTTTACTCAGTAAACAATGAAAAAAATTGACTACAAGAATGTCATACGGAACAATTTTTAACGCAACATTGTTGCGACCGAGGTTGTTATCGTGCTGCATAGGAGACGGATAAAAAAAATAATTTCTTGGGGCAACACATTACAAGTTTTTGATCCGGCTCTGTTCGAAACATTGCAACGCGTTGCCACTACAAACTTTTGCATCCAAAGTTGTCTGCGCGCTCTGGTGCGTTAAAAATTCCCTTTAAAAATTACCTCTTGTAACATGAACCTCAAAATGTTCCATGCTTGCGTCTTTTGATGTGTAATGTAATCCAGTGTGAAGGAGATGGTGTCATGTGATCTTAATTATCATAAAATTTGGTGGACTTTTGCTTTTAGTTTCTCCAAGAATTATTAATGATTTGAGAAGCTATATCAAGCACTGCGATGGGATTTTTATCCGATCCGATTTCCATCACGCCAGAGTTGCTGTTGTTGTTGTTGTTACTTACTTTTTTCCACCCACTTCCTGGTGTTTGGAAGTCGGGATGGAACAACCTTCCTTGTGTTTGATATACAGTATTACTAAAAGAACTGTAACACTCATACCCATGAACGTCGTTCCTGAAGCGAACAAAACATCGATTTTTTAGCCATCGGTTTGAACAGCATGCAAACTCTTCAACGGTCTCTTCAATAGATGAGGGAACTGAAGCACAGACGTTTTGAGCCACGGACGGCAACCGAAAATTTAATTTTTCCCTTTTTGGAGCGTTTTCACGCCATCGCGTTTGTAACGTTAAGCCACAGTCATCGACAAGAGCTTTTCCTGTCCGTAGTAAGGAGAAAAACCATGCCAGAAAAGGGAACATTCTACTTCCAGTAGCCCTCCGCGGCTCACGAACGTCTGTGCTTAAGGGAGCTTAAGCACAGACGTTCGTGAGCCGTGAGAAGGAGCAGTGAAGCCACGCAGGGAATGGGGAAGAGGCGATTTATTTCTCTTCGTTGCCGCTCATGGCGGTTCCGCCGCCAAAAGTATATATTCGCGCGCGGACAATACCACTAGCTACGCAGGCGTAAAGTGCATCAGGAAGTCATTCGCACTGAATTAAAAATTCATGGCATGCTATCTTAAAGATCACCAAAAGGAAACGCGTATAACGAATACAAAGCACACCATAAAACAGATGCTTAGGACAATCCAGCTACATTACACCAGGATTGCCACAATTTATGAAAATCATTTGTGCTTTTTATTTTTACGTGGCGTTTTACCAAACAAACTGCAACAAAAGTGCACAGTGCATGTAAGAAGAAACTGTCATTAAAATCTCCCAGTCATGACATAAATGGAGAACTTCAATTTCAATGCACGTGCTATTTCCACTGAAACAAGTTTAACTTTTAAACAATTTAGAAGCTTTGCCTTTTTCCAGAAGGAAATTATTCACTCGATGACGACGCGTTAAGCCAAGTGACAGTTTTAATCGCGACTGATCTTGTTGGTCAGTTCTAGACAAAAAAAAAGCTAGTAGTAGAATACCTCGTTACGTTCTTCTGAGGTTCTCCGGTTTATGTACTTAAATATTGTTGTTTTGCATATATACCATTTTTTTAACACTCTTCGTAACTCAACAAAACGTTTTGTATTAATGTCGAATGGACGAAAATTCAAATTTCGATTCTAGTTACTATTCACGCTGTCGAAGGCGCATCGTTGTTGGCCTCTGTTTACCAAAGCGAATCATGTTACAGCACGTACACAGGAGGCTACATGCGTATATCAGTCTGGGAACCTTGAGACGGTCACGAACAGCATTTGCACGTATTTGTTCGATATTGGATGTGAGCCATACACTATGCTGTATTAGATAAGATGAGTGTTTGACTGACTCAGCTGATAATGTAACACGAAAGGCAAACCACTAACAATTGTTTTTTATAAGTTCCTTTATATGCAGATCGATTACGAATTTGGTCATGTCAGGAGATGGAGGAAGATCAGACAAAACTGATCCAAGAGAAATGGTTAAAGACCCGCAGTGCGCGCGTAAATGTGCGATCCAAACAAACGTCGTCGTCGAGTCGTGGAACCTTACAGACTTTATTGGTAGTAGTTTGGGATCTAATCCAATGCATCGACTTAAACTGTCTTTTGCGGCTCGCAGGTATTAAATAAAAATTCAGATTAAGATTAGAAATGCAGTTGAATTACTTGGTCCCTGAATGTTTACTTTTCTTTGTTATACACCGCGTTAATATCGTCGTGGTTTACAGAGACTACTTTTGATGAAACAATACTCATATCCTATGTTACTTAATTATTTACCTGTGCCGCGCCTTTGAGCAATAGCGACAATTCCTTGGTGTACTAGAAGCGGAAAGGAAACTGCTTATGGTCATCTCGTATGCGAAATAAACCGTTTCCAGAAATCATGCAACAATTGTTCCATAAAACTATATTTTAACAAGTTCAATTGTAACTTCATAAAACGTAATTAATTTTTCACCACAATAGAACAGTTTATTTTTTTTAAACTGGCACAGAAATGTTATTAGTTCAAGATCTGTCTTTACTGATCCGTTTAATTTTTAAAATGTAGGCTTTCTTTCTTTTTTTTTTCCGCCGGTTTGTTTCTCCTCAACCGACGACAACAACAAACTTGATTTAAATACAGTATTTATGATTCTGTTTATGCAAAAACTTCACGACCTGCGGTTTGCTAGTCGAGCTCGGACTGTGGGTGGGCAAAGAAGAGTGAAATAAGTGAAAACGGTAGCTTGACATATAACATAAGAAAGGCAGTGTATGTATAGAAAGGCTATATAGCAGTGGATAATCAAGAGAGAGATTTAAGGCTGCAGATTAAAGAATAAACGTAGTCATCCTTAGAAAAAACATTTACGAATTATGTAACAGCTGGATATCTTATAACAGAGTTTTCGAGAACACTCCCTAATGTGGATAACTTTGAAAACGGGACAATCTGTCGTATATTTGTTCAAGGAAGGGGGAGTGGGGGTCGAAACCTACTGAGGATTCAACAACACTGCACGTCATAAAATTGAGTTTTGCAGGTATCATTGACAAAGAAACGGACACATTTCAAGCAAACGCGTACTTATTAGTCTGTCGTGCCTCTAGGAACAGCGGGAACACTGCATAAGATTGAGATCTGGATAATCGTTATGCAATCCCAGAAAGAATTAAAGTGTAGCGTCGCTTTTTAATCAGCATAATGACGGCTGGCATGTGTAATGCTTACCATTGCACCGTGAGAGCGAAACTTTGTTGTCAGTACAGTAAAAACTCATTATTGGTGCTCAGTGTCATTTCTTCCTAGAGAGAGATACGGCTTAATTGAATGCTACTTTTTTTCTCTAATTTTACTTATTTTATTGATGTGTGTTTCAGGTGTTTCCTAAAATTACCTCCAGGAGGTTTCAAGCAATCTATAGATTCTTCCATAGATTTACATCTTTAGTGGACTTTTCATATTTTTCCTTCTTTTTTGTTTGTTTGTTAAAGGTTATGGAAAAGAATAAAGGGGGATTAATGAAATAAAGAGATATAAGTTGATCGAGAATAAAAAATAGAACGGTAACAATTGATACGCGAACACTATTCTGTCTTCATGTTTATCAGCTTCTGACACATTACACCGCCAAATCCTACGCTACCACCTTTTTTGAGACATTCATGTTAAAATTCTTTATTTAACCGAACAAAAATCTTGAAACACCATCAATTCAGTCTTCACCCATGAGAATTATGAGAATCCAGTTACCCTTTTTTTGTCCTTAACAAGACCAGAATGCTGTTTCAGAGGATGTCCCCTCACTAGCCGCATTCTCTTGAACATTTATGAGTTGAGTTTTAACCTAAATGTAAAGTAACTTCATTCTGTCTATTTAATCCCGGCCACATGACACAGTTATGCCTTAAACGTGTATGCCACCGAAACCAACTGCGCGGCGTTGACCGACAAAGTTTTCAATGATCCGCCTGATTGTGGTACGCTTAACGCTTTTACGTTATGCTTTCGGTCAACACGGTTATTCATGGAAGACGTAAAGTCTGTTTGGGAAAGAAAAACTGAAAACCAGCAAACAAATATATTCCATACACAAAAACTCCGGTTAAACGGTTTAACGCTCAGGAGGAGGTATCACAAGAGAACCTGATTAACATTCAGTTATTGCAGTCTGTATATGGAAGCCTCATTTCTTTTCCTCGACAATGTTGTCTAGCATGAAGATCAAATTTCTACTGCAACACATTGGCAAAATCAGGATCAGGGTTATAGGATCTGAATATTCCCTTGCAGTTAAAATGCAGCTTCTAACCTGTGGATCATGGATCTGTCTACAGGCTCTTTTAGCGCTTCCGTGACTGAGAAATCTGCCTATTCTTTTCCGGGTACATTAGCACGTTTCCAAATTTCCTTTATTATATTTTGGCTAATTCAAACAGTTCAAATGGGTTAACTTATTTTTCTTTTATCGCTAAGGCATGGGCGCTTGTTTTTTTTTTCTGTTGGATTTTTAAGAAAATCTTTTGCACACCACTTTTACCTGCTATCTTGTCCGAGAAATAAAAGAATATCAATAAAACATTAAATGGGCGCACCGTGTTCTGCCTCCGTTAGCAACGTTCACAGTCGTCAAGCTTTATTTATCAAGCTTCCTATCTATATTTCTGTCAGAGACAGTGGCCTTTAATTTAAATGTTTTATTCTAATTACTATTCAAGCAGATGTTGATTTTCGTTTACCCTGAGCACGAAATGATAGTAGTCGAACATGTCGGATCGCTGACAACGTACAACATAATTACTTGAGGCTACGTATAGCTTTTTGAAAGACTGACTAGTAAAATACATATTATGCACACAATTACCGTTGGGTGTATTACAACAGTCAGAATTTTAATTTCTGAACCAGACGGACGTTTGAAATTAAGCTTTCTCTGCAAAACAAATTCTAAACTGCTATTTGACGTTCTACGATGGCAGCGCCTCCAAAATCCATTTTATTTCTATTAATTATGCCTTTAATTTTTGTCATCATAGCCGCACCAAAACTTTAAGACCCACAAGAAGTAGCGACAGTTTATAGAAACAAAGGAAGATAACCGCAGCCGAGGATGAAGGAAAAAACTTTAAATGATCTACTCAAAAGATATTGAAATATTACGAAATATCCAATTGTTCGTCATTTATCTTTCTTCCTCCACTAACATGCGCTCAGAAAAATTGAAAATTACCACTATTCATTGTTCCATGGAGCAGTTTATTGGCAATTCTATAGAAAGACAACTGTGTTGAAGTTAAATATTTAGAGGAGAGCCAATCACAAAGAGAAGGTCGAAACTTTTAAAGAGATGAAGAAGCGTACGTATTTTCTTTGTTTTCCCTTTTCTTTTCTTAATTAAACCGAATACCTAGGTTTAGAGATTAATCTTTCTACTTCACCTGCTTGATTCCCATATTATCAAAAATAAAGATAATTCTTAAGACTCCCGAATAATTCATCATCGCTAATGTAACGTGTTTGTCGGTTCTCGTCCGCATATTAAGAGATTACAGCCAATCATTCCCTATTCCTTACATCGTACTCTCTACGTTTACCCAGTTTATTTGTTCAAGGAAATTGTCTTTTGCTATGATAACCAGCACAGTTTTAGCCCTTCCACGGTTAATCAACGTAAAAGCGGATCAGTGAGCGTAGTTTCTAAGAGAGTAAATATTGTTTGACAGAAAAACGAATGAGAAAATGGGCAGGTGTACCCACACACTCCTCATATTTCCGTAAAGCTTGCGTTATGAGAATGATATTTCTTTGCGACATCTCTCTGTTATCAGCACGCCTTCTGCTCAGCCAAAGATCTTCCTGGAGGAACTTTTGATTGTTTTGACAGATCCTTTACGAAAACGAACAATATATGGGGTGAAAAACTTTTGAACAACTGATAACACCAATATTGAAAAGCAGATACGCTTCAATGTCTAATCCTCGTCCGACGTCGACAGGAAACGCTTAATTATTGCATAGCAACAAACGAGCGAGTCTCCAAGAGGTATAAAATAAGCGTGAAGCGAACCATATACTGACAGAATCGCGAACTGAACTGACATATATTAACTCGTTCCATCGTGCCAGACAGACAACGCGAACTTGAAACCATGGGAGAAACTGTTATTGGTTTGACAATATATCTCTTGTTCCTTTCATCGGGTTTGACCCAGCAGCAGTGGCATTTTAATTCAAGTGAAGTGAGCGTTTCTACGGCAACTGATTCTTCGGCATCACTATTAAACACCACAGCCACACCTCAAACTGCAGCACCTGAAGCAGCAGGTCCCCACACACCAAAATTCATCCCTAATTGTGTTCAGAAACTGTCCTGTCGCGATAAATGCCAAAACGAGTCAACAAATTGGGATGAACTTTCCGGTGACGAAGAACACTGCCATTGCGATCAGGCTTGTCTAAAGTACCACGACTGTTGCGCAGACTTCACAAAATTTTGCAAACCGGGCAATCCGGTCAACCAAGGAAAACAAAACACACGCTATACCTGCACAAAATTATCTACCAAGCCTGGCAAAAAGCAAGGAATTTTTATGATCTCTACTTGTGCAGAAGACTGGAAAGATGAAGACATGCGTTCCAAATGCTTGGCAGGATCTAAGAATGAAAATCGAACATTCACTTCTGCGAACATCTTAGAGGATATTCCAGTGACCTTGCTTTCCCATGTCGAATCTGGTCGTAGCTACAGAAATATTTATTGTGGTCTTTGCAATAATGTTTCCAGTAAGCATCTTCTACCGTTTTGGAATTTGAAATTTCGATGCAATATCAAGCCACCCTCGGACTACAACGCTACGCAAGCACTGGACTTTATGCTGAAGTATTGTCCAAGAAGGATCTTAGAACCGCATAAAGAATTTAAAATTCGGACTTGTTTACCTATGGTATCCACATGTTCCGCGTCCAGCCTAACTGAGCATAAAGACAAGTGTTTGAAAGGAATAAGTGGAGTGGTCTTTTCTGAAGCAACGTCAAAGAACTACAGAAACTATCGTTGTCTCCTCTGCAATGGATTAACAAAAAATAAAATGAAATGTGGACCACAAGAAAGCAACCAAGATATCTTCGATCCAAAATCGTTCGAAATTATTATGGAATTCATGTCTGATGGCTTCGATAAAGAAAAGCCAACACTAACCTCTGTTACCTCAACCTGTGCTACTGACAAAATCTTTGATCCACATTTGGAAACCTGTAGAGAAGGTTACTTTCCTGATCCTTCGTCTGCCATCCGTGACAAGTACCGCGTGAAGCTTTGGATGTACCCTACAGATGGACAGTTGAGGTCCGTGTCTCCAAACAAATTTCGCAAAGCCCTTTGTACACTGTTTTCATTGGATCCGTCACAAATAGACGAAATATCAATTGCAAAGGAGGATAGCTCTATCGCTGTAGTTTTCAATCTGTATGCTGGAGCTGCTTTCGAATCTTATGGGAAGATGGAACATCAAGAATCTCTAAACGTGTCTGCCCTCCTCAGTTTCAATCAATCATTTGAGATAACTATCGGAATCAAGAGATGGGTTGTCCTTCGGGCCACCCAAAGGCAATTAACCTGCGTTCAATCAGAAGAATTCCTCCCCGGAGAGTTTGATTTACTTCCTACAGGGGTTGCCTTCGTAAACAAAACTGGGCAATCCCTACCTCCAAACCGGTTCTTTCTTGTAAAGCATAACAACACTGCTAACGCATCATTGTTTGTATGCATTTCCAAATTTACTGTCAATTGTCCATTCGTGTTGCTTCCGGTTGGCAGTCCTGAATACAAGATATTTTACAACAAAAGTCTACTTCACATCACCACCGGCAGATTATACACAAGCGGAGAATACGATCTGGATAACAAAACTGCCTTGATTTGTACTAACTATACTAAAGTGAATTACACCAACTCTTCCGTCCAAGTGACTGACTCCAGTGGCACTAATGGCACAGAATCGACAAGTGTCTTTCTATGGTTCTTTACCATCGTTGGATTTTCTGTGTCAATTTTCACGCTGATTCTGACGATCGTGGTTCACTTCGTCTTCAGTGAGCTCAGGTCGCCTCTTCCAGGAAAAAATCTCACGAGTTTATGTGTAGCCCTCTTCCTCGCCCAATTTATGTGGCTGTTAGGTTCAGGGGACACTGACAAGCCCATCTTCTGCACTGTAATGGCGGCCGTACTCCATTACCTCTTCCTCGTGTCCTTTGCGTGCACTGCCATCATAGCCTTCGACACCCGCCGAACATTTTCCAGTCAGATTTCCAAAGCTCCAGGTCGCTCTATTGGGGGTCATAGCAAAAATCGTCGATTCTTGACGTACACGTGCATGGCATGGGGTGGTCCACTGCTATTTGTGGGTATCTGTGTCCTCCTTGATTACTTTCAAGTGGTCGACATCGGATATGGCAATGAAAAAGCCTGCTGGCTAGTTAACAACAATGCCAAGATTGTCACCTTCGCCACCCCCATAGCTTGCGTGCTTTTGTACAACGTTGCAGCCTTTTCCCATACCGTGTGGGCCATCAACACCACCCGGAAGCAAACCACCAGAGCAAAATCCGGCCGACAAGACCGACGAGTTGTCCTTAAAATATATGTCCGCCTGGTTACACTCATGGGCTTCACTTGGTTTTTCAGTTTCAGCGCCGAGTTCATCCACAAAGCTTTGATGTATCCCTTCGTGGTACTTACAACTCTTCAAGGAGTGTATATCTTCGTGGCTTTTGTCTGCAAGACCAGAGTACTGAAGCTCATGAGAGATTCATTTCCAAGGTCCAGGAAGGATGCATTGGCATCCACTCAACATACTGCTAGTACAGATTGCAAAAGCGTACCACCATGTCCCCCTTACAGATCGGAAACCGAGGAAACACATATGTAACACAAACTATTCAGTGCAAAACAATGATATACCATTGGACAATGCCATACTATGCATATTGCTTAGAGACCGTATTGTGGCCATATTATCTATCAACTTAAGAAATAACCAGTATAAACAAGTATCGGTTAGCAAAAGTACCGAGAATGTTACCGTTTAACTGGAAAAAAAAAAACTTGCAGAATAACGTAATGTCTTTGTTAGTAGAATACTCTGAGTAAATCGTGTTCACGCATTCTGTAGGAAAGCAAGATATGGGGAGAGTAGACGTCCATCCTTACCATTTCGAAAACTGAATTCAAGTTCCAAAAGAACAGAACTGGAACGTTGTGGGAACTTGTGACAATAATAAAACACCACGTTGGAGGTTAGTCGAAAACGGCGTTTCCGCAACCAGTCTCCCCTTATCAAGTCTTATGGCCGATCTCATAACTTTTAATTACTCCTAATGTTAGGAGCTGATATTACCACAAAGCTAAATTGGGTTCCAAATTGTTTTCGTTGTAACGGTAACCGTTTTCCACGAACCAATGATGTTTTGGCCTTTTTCGTGACTAAAACAAGTAAGGTGACGCCAGAAAGGATTGAATTTAGCCAGGAATGCCTGGACTAATTCAGCACCCTGAGGCTGAAACTGGTCTTTTGAATAAAAACTGAATACCCAGAAAGCAATAACTTTTAAACGGGAATGTCTTCTTAGTTGTTTTTATAAATATAATGCCCTCCCTTTCTTTTGACGCTTACACGGGCAAAAAATTTCTTAACATATCAAGTAATATTACAGGTGATCATTTAGGCCTAAAATGTTTCCGGTGTTAGTGGCTTTTATGCCTTCAGAGGCTAAATTGAGTTCTAAGGCGGGTTGAAACTATAATCGTTGTTAACGGTTGGAGGGGGCAGTTTTGTCCTTTTTGTAACCAAAATAGCACTACAAAGCCCAAGGGATATCATGGGCTATTCGAAAATTAAGGTCTACAATTGGTCGTTGAAATTTACACGTACAGTAAGTACGCACAAGGCAATCGTTTTTAAACTGGAATGTGGGTTCAGAGTGTCCCCATATAATGATACTAATACCCAGAAGCGCATAAAACGGTTTAAAAACGCGAGATAAATTATACAAAATCACAGAGGTATTTACAGACCATCGCTTGTTTATTTCACCGACGAAGCTGAGAATGTAACAGATTTGTTTTTCATTGATAGTAGCGATATATAAACCAATAATTACATTAACCAATAACAGTGTAAAAGCTTTCACGAAATATTATATATATATTGATTGAGCTTATTTATTTTTTGTTTGTTATGGTGGGCATGTAGATTCTTCAGTTCCTTTGTTATAGATTTTTTCCTCATCTTATAATTATGATAACGACACAGGAATCGATACTGAAAGTATGTATAAATATATAATGGTTTATAGCATGTGAGGTCAGATCTAAATAATTATTAAAGGATCATCAAAAAAAGAAGAGAAAAGTTCGATTTTAAACATATATGGAAGGAACTGTATTATCTGTTGTCATTTTAAACTCACTAAGCTGTTATATGCCTTTCTGCCTATATTGAAATTGGCCGCATATTTATGGTAGAAGTGATGCAGATGGTTGAACAAGAAGTGGAGAAAAGAAAAACGTATAATGGGAAAAAATAATGAGTAAAAATAAAAATGACTTTTCTGGTTTCTATTTTCTATATCCTACTTTCTGTATTCTACTTTTCTATTTCTGTGTTCTACTATTTTCTATTTCTATTTTTGAACATTCTGCGTCAGAGTGGAAAATAGAAATAACAGTGATGCAGAAATTTCATTTCTTTTCCCCTAATCAATAAGTTAACGAAGTGAATATTGTAATGGCGGAAAGTGCCACGGTTTCAAAATGTACAAAAGTTGATTATTTTCATTTCAGTGAAGGGAATGAAAAATTGAATTGGAAGAGCCGTGAAAGGATGTTCTTATGAGTTACGACAACCCTATACTTTCTTTGCGGAGTTGACAGGTATAATAGTTGCCACAATCGTGGTTTCATTACATTTTATTATTATTATTATTTATTTCCCCAAATCTAAGCATTTGTTTAGTTAGAAACTGAAAATGAAATCGGTCGCTTTCAGTGATCATTTCTAAATGTTGATCTGCCTCAGCAATCGCTTTTGTGTTAAGTCATGACTGACAACGTGACAACCTCGTTCCCAGAGTCCTCTCTCCTCCTCCTTTCTCGATGATGGAAGAGAGAGGCCCTGGTAACGAGGTTGACAACGCGAGAGGCTCTGGCTAGTCCATACAGTTTCATAGATTGTGGGAACAGAATTCTCTGCTATTCATCCTGAAATCAATTCATCGTTCTTTGTGCTAAAAAATTATGAAAAAAACAGTCTTCACGTTTAATTTCCGCATCAATAGAGATATCTACTTCCGCTCGAGTTCCAAGAATCCTTGACTACGAAAGGTGAATAAATAATGAATCTCATTGTTTTGATCTCCAAACAAAATCATTTTAAATTGGCGCAAATTTAACCTTCTATGGTGTCCGTGGTATTTGCTGTTCAAGTGTTGAATCAATGCCTTTTTTGTAACGAACAAGGTTTGGATAAATTATTACCTAAAAAATCTACTTCCGCTGACTGATCGATTTCCGAGAATCGAAGGGAAGTTTTGGAATTCATTCCAAGAATTCCCCGGATCGGTTGTATAAAGGCAGCAATTCGTGGAACACTTTAATCATTTATTTGGAAAACACCTTCGCTGAATGCGAAGTTTCTGTTTTTGCAAAGACGCCAAGAGAATATATACAGCCAGTTCAAAGCGACGTCAGCAGTTTGTTTGACGAGAAATGTAGGTGAACATTTTGGGCAAATGATGAAGTGCCCCAGTTGTGGGAACAACGAATTGCAACAGCATCATCGGTTCTGCTGTCAGTGTGGCTGTAGGCTTGACGACAAACCTACAGAAGCGTCAAAAGTCTCGTCTTTGCCGGAAGACATTTCCCCACAGGCTACATCTCAGGTGAAGACTTCAACTGCACTGCCTGCAGGTAAGTTGCAGCGATTTTTGCTTGAAACAAGATCATGGCGGCAGATTTGAGTCAAGTTTGCTGTGATAAAAAGCATGCTCAGACGGGATCAGTCGCGCCAGAGATTTGGATTATATTATAAAGAAACTTAGTTTCCGCGGGCGAAATGTCAAGTTAAATGTTCGTAACACTGAAAAAGTTCCTTTTGTTATCGGAGGAAAATGCGTCTTTTTTATAAAGTGCGAAGCGGGAGTAACCTTGGGAATCAGAAATCAGAAATTCGGGGAAGATTACCTCCCCTAAAAGTTTCTGCGGCTTTAATTTGAATAGTCACCTTTTATAATTACGCCACTGTTTGGGGTATAGAATAGTAAATCCGAGACTGCGAGTGTGCGAGACCCTTGTTTTAAAATCCGAGATCGAGAGTTCATTGTTTCGATCCGTAATTTTCGAGCCCAAGACTTTACCTAAAATATCCGAGCCCGAGAGTCCGGGAACTTCTGAGTGCTGGACAATTTAAGTCGATAGTACCAAAAAGAAGGTTGCCATTCTTCATGCATGTGTTCGATGATCATCGCATGACTCGCAGAAATAGACTTGTCTACAGCCTTTGTTCTCTTGCTCGACAGTTTGCGAGACTTCATGATGATCCAAATTCTGCGAGCGCGAGATTTCGAGACGCTAACTTTACCGAAATTGTGAGAGTTCGAGACTCATCGTTTTCGACAGACCATTCTATACCCTTGCTGTCTACAACAGTTCAGCTGACAGTTTTTAGGGTTAGATAAGCAACGAACGATATTATTTAGGTCTTATAAACACTTCTTTATACTATTTAGGGTTAAGCACTGATTATGCATACGTAAGCTTTTATTTGTTGTTATGGCAGATGTTTGACATTATAGGACTTTCATGGATTCGACGTTCGGCAAAATACCCCCGCCGATGCACAGATAAAAAAGGCAGTCGAGAGCAGATCAATCTGTATTAGTTTATACAATTTGCCTTTTAAAAAGACGATAAAATGATCCATTGGAGCCAACATTGTAAGTATTTTACTGAGTAGGTAAATATTCTCGTTGGAAGTGTTGAATTGAAACAAACTTGTCACGATTATTGTATGATAAGCACCTTAAATTCGAGTTGGAACTAGATAAAGGTTGTGAACAAACATTTGCGAGATGAGTTTGTATTCAGCTCACGAGATGTCAGAAGTAACTGCTAGTCAAATCTGACTTAAACGCATATTGGAATCATGAAAGCAGCACAGTATCTTAGTAAGTTATTTTCTGTAGTTTTTTTTTCCTTAAGGAAATATTAGGGAAGAAAAGATTTTCTTATAATTAGCTGATCATCACCGAATACTACACCGATTCACTGGACCGTAGTTCACCAGTTCCGCTTTCAGACATTGAATAAAAATTATTTAATTTATATCGGCGCCCTTTCCACGTCGTTTTCTGTTGCTCTACAGTTGTCACGATTGTTTTAGACATTTCTCGAATATACCTTAAAGATTCTAAAAAGTATGTTAAAAATTGTTCTCGGACTTGATGATCTAAATGGAGACTAATTTAACTGTACCAGCTGGATATTTTGTTTTGAGCTCACTAAGATTATGCCCCATATCGGACGGGTAAATTTTGTTAACGAAGAAATACCATACTGGGCAAGTGTAGACAAAAATGCATGACAACTGGGCTGTTACTTTAACCCCCACCGCTTCCAAAACCGAAAGTAAGTGATGCATGTTTGAGAATGGGAAACTCTTAAGGGCTCGAGGTATTTATGATAAAGCTGAGAAAATGTCATCAGGGAATATTTTGGGGAAATGTGTTTCAAAGAGGACAAATTTCAGTAGCGAATATCATAGGGGAATAGCACAGGAAGCTATAAGTAGTTGGGAATCATGCATGAGATTATCAGGATTGGAAAGTTAAAAGGAAAAATTAAAGGGGAGGTTGATATAGGGAAGTAGTGCAAATTTCAAGAAACTGATATTGTGGGTAAACATTATAGGAAACTATAATAAAGAGCGAATTATCGTAGTGATTTTCAAAGATATTGTGGGGAAAATTAGTTATAGATAGTAATATTAAAGCAACTGTTATAGGAAGGTATTCTGTTGGAAAATTTCTGTCTTAAATTACGCCAGTTGAATGTTCACAATAGGAATAAGCAATCCCAGAGCTGGTACCATGATTAACTATATATTGGAAGGAAATAAACTTAGACTGTATGTAGGCCATCAGTCAATTTAAAAGGTAGATATTTATCTGATAGAGGCCAGTTATAATTATGACATCAGTTGCATGCAATTGCTACGATTCTTGCTGTCATCCATGTAATATCGATTTGTCACAAAATTAATTTTCTTATAGTACATTCTGCCAAGCTGTTTTTGCGTTCAATTCTTCCCACACATACCCACATTTGCTAACACGACTTATAAAGTTTACTTTATGCCTTTCAGAGTAGCCACCAGCATTAAAAAAAAAAAAACGTTTTCGTCACGCACTCTCAACACCGCCAACCCCCATCCCATCCCCACCCCCGTGCACTCGAAACAAACACACTAATAAGCCATTTCTGAGTTGCTTTAGACCTCACTATGAAAGCGAGGCCAGGTGCAAATTTTTTGTATTATGAGAATTAGTTTTCATTCATATGCAAACAAAACTAATTTTCATATGAAAAGCTTTGCACTTAACCTCGCTTTTATAATGAGGCTCACAGCAACTCGGAAATGGTCTATTTGTCAATTTTTTTTAATCAAATTCAGTCCTTATTCCTCAGCAGTACCATTGTTACCGTTGATCAAAAGACTGTATTTTTCAGGCGTTTCACTTGATTTAGCCACTTGCAAAATATTTAAAGAAATTTTCTGTCCCATGTCACATTTGCCTTCTTTCAGATTCAGCCGAAAAGACCATTGTTGGCAAGGACTGTAGTTTGTGAGATTAATGATATCAGGGACACTGGAAATTTAATCAAAATTTCATTGTCGGTTTATCTAACGGAGATACGAATTCACTCTTCAGATGGCAAACCTTCCACCGAAAGCAGCCTGTTTTCTAAGACGAATCCCATTGGAGACGATGAGAGACAAGAATTTGAAGAAGGTGATAAAGTGATCAGTGATCCAGAAACAAATGCCGGTGGAGACCCAAGTCAACAGGTACCTGACCAAAGAGTCCCGAAGGTGTGTTCGGAAAAGCAAGAAGAAATCCGTTCGACAGACGGTCGTTGCAAAGCCAGTGAAAAAACGATAGCGGCAAGTTCAGACCCGGACTCACTTCTTGCGAAGATTAATCATGGTCAAAATGCTGAGAATATGCTAAAACGAGAGACCACTGCTGAAAGCATGCCACCACTTGGAACGTCTGAGGTACGTACTACAAGAACAAATTCATCTTGTCTAAATGTTTTGGAAGGAACTTTGATAAAGTCAGTATAACGTCAGATTTGGAAGCAACTTATTTTCTGGCTAAAGAAATTTTAACGTGCACAAAGAAACATACTTCGGTTAGAACGATCTTTAATTTAGCCACATCATATCACTGAGCGTGAACAATTTAAGACTAGCGAAGAAGGGGGTATAAAATGAAACTAAAAAGAGTGAACATCGCTCCGAGTTTTTCATTTTTACAGCGTTTCATGGCTTCTAAAGTCCAAATAAGATCTCATTCCTGTTGTGATACTATTTCTTACACTGCTGTTTTATAGAAAGTACATTGAATTGACGACTGCAATTTTCTTCTAAATTCAGATACCGAAAAAATCTTGGACTGAAGATAAGAAACCAAACGAAAGGGTACAGAAGGAGGAAACACCAGCCGTAGAACTGACGTGAGCTATTTACTTTTTGACGCAGTATACATGCTCTTCTGTCCCTAATTTTGCAAGTAATAGGATTTGTCTGACTATAACTGACTGACTGACTGAATAACGTTCTGACTGATCATGACGGAGGGACGGATGAACTGATCGACTGACTGACCTACTAACCATTAAGTAATTGGTAGATAAAGTAACACTGGAACCACTGCTTGTTTCCCAGGCATAGGTGCTTGTGAGAGATAGATCGTTTGTTAGTCTATTGATCATAGAAAGAGGTGACTGAAGTGTGATTGCGAAACAACTGGTGCAATTGTTACTGTCGCGTCGTTGATATTGTTACTCAACTTTCAATAATAGAAGCAATAACAAAAAATTGACAAAAATGTCATTTAGTTATGAAATGGCAATAAATTGTTGATAGCATAAGGTGACTGTTGGTCCGAGCAATGAATTGTCAATAACTCACAATGAGAATTGAAAGTTTATTTTGCATTCACTCTTAGGGCGTCTGCTGAAAACAGTTCGGCAGGTCCTAAAGTCTGCGACTCTTCTACCACACCAGCTGGAACTAATATCAACAACGATAAAACTCAAATTCCCTGTAGAAATGACGAGAAAAGCAAGGGTGGATTTGCAGGTACAGCTCAACAAAATGAGGAACTGACGAAGGTAAAGCAACCTACAGGTGACGTAAATGGTGTAGTACAACAGGGTTGCGCAGGGGAAGTCACTCCTGATCAAAAGCCTCATGAAGATGGGAAGGATACGCCGTCGGTTGGTGCTGAAAATAGAGGAGATGCTGCTCAGGGAAGTACTCAAGAAAGTACACAACGAGATGAAACCCATATAGATGTGAGCTCGCGACCTAATCCTGGCAACAAAGCTCTTATACAACCACCTGTTAAGACAATAGACGGCGCACACATCAATGGTGATCCTGGCTTGCTAAGCGAAAATGCAGCTGGTAATGTACCATCAATTGAGAGAAAGGAACAAAGCGAGCTTAAATTTAATGATGGCAGTTCAGTAAAGCATCCTGTGAATGATGGAGACGGACCAGCAAATGGAGCGCCAAAAACTGTTGAAAACAATAGCGATACTGCACAAGGGGCATTACATCACGGGAGTGGTACAGGAGGGCAGAACTGTGTTACTGTTATTTTTCATGCGTTGCTAACACCAACCTTTACGGTTAACCTCAATCAAGGTTATAAGGTGGTTCTGCGTGGAGATAAACCCTTTTCGTGGAAAGCAGGGAAGCAACTCCAGATGCGCGTTGTGAGGTAGGTTTGCATTTCTTTCAATGCACTTATTATATTTCACTCGTTGTTACGAAGGTTATTCTCTTCCGCTTTATTATTCGACTTTCATCTTCTAAAGCTATATGACACCTCAAATTTCTAACCTTCAAATCTCTTTTTAGAACGGTTCCAAATGGTTATTATTTGCTGGAAGGTGAAGCCAAGCTAAATCTTCAAGAAGCCAAACAGAAGATTGCATACAAGTACGTCGTCGTACGGTCCCAAGGCAAGGATCTTTGGGAGTGTCTCATTGGAGTCAAACCTAACGTGTCTGCCCATGTGAACCGCTCTCTTAACATTCCCGAGAAGTCAGTTAAAAGCAATGGTAGGTGCATTGACAGACTGCAACTAAACGTCTGTAATACAGCGTAAATTTTAAGCACAACATCTAGATATTTAAGATAGAAACAGATCATAACCTTAAGAAAGGCTAACGGAAAAAGGGATTGCTTTGCAACAATTATGATGACAGTATTTGCCTTGTCTTCAACTCGTTTGAACCATACTATTGGCGCTATTGACGTAAAACAAGGAGAAACTTATTTCGCAAAAGGATTTTAAGCAAGGGTTAATTTTTTTTATCTTTTCATTCTTATAGCCACATGGCATCAGTATGACGATGCCATCTTTAGTCAACCCGGATTTTGGGATTCACTTTGGGGAACCGTCGTTCAAGATCCTGCAGAAGGCCGAAGATTGGCAATGCTGGTTATGCTTCCCGAATGGGACAAGATCTCACTTGTAGAGGGAAGGGACCATATGAAAGCTCATGCTGCCTTGACAGAAATTAACGGAGTAGTGTACTGCATGTCAAATGCTGTGGTCGAGGATGGAGGTTATCATTTTCTTCGCATCCCGTGGGGATTCAATGCCACGGAGGTTTGTACTACAAGACGTTTTTGTTATGGACCTTCTGTAACCTTGTAGGAATGTCGGAAAGATATTTATAATTTCTGATTGCTGTTTTGCACCCAATAAGTTACCATTTCCGTTTTTCTCAGAAAACATCTTTAAATGGTTTTCGTGAAATCTACGAAAACATCTGCCTACCAAGGTTTTGATTATCCCGGGGAAAAAAATGACTTCAATAGAATGGAGGAGTGCGTGTACAAACTGTTATATCCAATGCCTGCACAATTCAACCGTTTGGCCGTTTCATTGTTAAGGCAGGAAACGACTTATTTTGTCAGCCATTTCTGCGACACCGGCTTCTTCACTCGTTAGGCCGTCAGTATGGCGACCGGTGCCCACTGTTTCTGATTTGGAAGAATAGACTATTCGGGGCTGTATGAGCAACCCAGGTCAAGTGTAAGCCTTTCTTGAAACAGGTTTCATTTGTATTTGAATGAATACTTTTTTATTGTTCCCTTTCAGAAACTGAGCATCGTGCATGTTGACATTTTCTTGTTAGAACTACTGTCAAACAATTGTGATTTCATTACTGTGGAACCCCGAGATATGACCACCACTTTATTCAGTACGTGGCCCGAACAAAAACTCGCTCGTTTTCGTATTTGAAGACCTCGTTCATCAGACCACCTTTTGGAGTCATTTTCTTCATATAATAACCCCGTTTTTACCAAAATATGAAACACATGACAATGCGGCTTTCGTGACAAAACATAGCAAACAAATATTGCCAATATTGTAGGCTATCTATCGGCATACGTTGACACTACCCCTATGAGCAAATTTCCATGACCCGTCTATTGCCATGAGGCCATGAGGAAACCCACTTTAGACTGTACAACTACTCACGTTTTAAGATATACAAGAGACATACTGCGCTGTGTATCATGAATTAAGGTTAACTAAATTTAATATATGTAACATGTCTACCTTTTAAGGTACTTTATGAATACCTCTTTCCGAGGTTGAACCGGAATGTACAAATCCTAAGAAGCCAGGACGAAGACGAAGATTGTCAAATCAGGCGATTGATTACTTCTTCAGTCATTGCATCCCTTGTTGTTTGTCATCAAATGAAATCTCTTAGTGATATCGACGTCAAAGGTCTTTTAGAGTGTCTCTGCTTAAATGGCAATTCTGAGCGAAAAATGTGTGATGGGTTTGAAGCTATTAAGAGCCACTTTCCGAAAATGGAATATCTAAGGTGAGACACCATATCTTGTTATTGATCATAATTTCACTCGAGAAAAAAAAAGCCCGGCAATACCCCAGGCCCCTTTTGTTTGCGGATTTTGGAGATTTATTTTGGTCCGGGACAAATCCTTACTTTTATGCTTAAAGACATCTACCATCAACCATTCTGTGAGGGGGGGAACCCGGGTAAGGAAGGGGATTTTACTTTACCCCTCTTTGAAGGGGACACAGAACAATCAAAGTTAATTGCCCCTCCTAAGAGAGTTATTACAGAAAAAAATTATGAACTTCATTATTAGCCAATTACAATCTGTGTTCTGCATCATCTTCGCGCAACACATCTCAAGAGCTGTGGAACCAGTATACCATGTCTCACATATATTGTACTACATCATTGGATGGATTTGCATGACAATTCCTGAGGTGACAGAATTCGCAATCGTCGAGTTCTTCAGAGCACCCAGCCCAAGAACAGCGCAGGAAACTCTATGTACAGTCTTCTGTTTACTCTTCATTTACGACTATAACATAGCTTGTTGTTTTACAAAGGCCCCCACTTTCTCTGCAGGGTAAAGTCAGGAAACTAACCAGCGTAGCGAGGGCTAATAAGGAAGCAGTTGTGGCGTATAATGTATCAGGCTAACTGACATATCGCGACAAACTGAACTTCACGGTGTGATACCTCACTGTCCGATTGGTTGGCCAGCTTATTGACTCACTAACTCAGCGAGTGACTTGAAATTCGTTGAATTAGTCCTCTTCTATCAAACTGAACATCAACTGTTCATAAATGATAAGTTTGAATCTAAGTTTCCTTAATTTTACAGCACGTTGGCCAACTGCTTATTCCAGCTTTTTGATTATGTCATCAACAATCGCCCTGAAATCGTACACTGGCTATTTGCGGTTCCATTGCTTCACTTCCTTACGGGGACAGCCAAACCATTCTCCTCTGACGCTCTTCCTGCAGCACCCACTTCAGTTAAAGATAATTCGTGGTGGGGAACGGAAGACATGAATTTCAAGGGTGTTCGACGACGGGTTGAACATCTCAGGTAGCATTCTTTAGTTAAACCATATTCAACTACTCGAAACGGAAGGTAGTCAAAAGTGGCTAGATTATAATGAAGCGTACATGATTTCTTCGCCACACAGGTCAAAAGTAAGCTTCAGTAAGGGAATCGTATTTACTTCCAAGGGAAAACTTGTGTCCTGGTCAGTAGCAGAAGCCTGGCTAAACCATGCAACATTAAACATGGAAATTCAGTTCACCGATCGCGCTAAACCAGAGTCAACTCTCGCCTTGCGGACACGTCGCTATTACGTACACCCCGATAATACGGACAATAGCTAAATCCCCGGCAAAAATAAATTTCAGACGTTTGACTGAAAAAAATTCCCGCTATTACGGACTCTCGCTATTGAGGACACCAACTTGCGGCCGTGAGGGTGTCCGCAATGAAGAGAGTTGTAAAAGTTTACAGAGCCACTCTCAAAACTGGTCATGTAGGGTGACCTGTTTTTTACCAAAAGCGCAAGTCGATGAAGTGACGGCTACCTACTTAAAACAGTTCCGCTGCTGATATATTTGGATGTGTTAGGTACGTTTTCACGAATCCAAGAGGTAGGCTACACTAATTTATTTTCGTTTTCTTCTGGGCTCAGTCCTTCCACATTACAATTATATCGTAACACCTGTGTTTACAAAGATAAACTTCGGAGAATACGGGTGCACTTGCTCGTCTCCAAACTGAAATTCCCAAAAGCCTAGCTTTGGGCATTTCGTTCTACTTGGGGCTCTTCAAAGTTTTATATTTTAAATAAATAGATCACTAAAATCCTATAATATAATTAAAATTACCAAATTTAAACAAAAAGTATTTCAAATGTAAGCATTTTTATGACCATACCGGTGGTTGATAGAAATGACATTTATAGCGAGTGTTTTACTATTTCAGCAACAGTTCGCCAGCTCATTTTCTTCGTCAGCTTTCTCCCATGTTTGAGATTGATCCTTTATTCAAAAGAACCTTTCTGCTGACACTTCCGATCTGTGACATCGCTAAGTTGCAAAAGAATATATTTGCATTGCATGAAGTGTGCTGGACGCTCACGCGAGTTGTGGTTGAAAGAGACACCCCTTATTTGTCTAAAGAAGAGGTAAGGTGCTGATAAAAATACTATTGAAAAGATAAAGACGTTACCCATAGAGTTGTAGAGTTGTGACAGTGATGACGATAGGGCAGCATAATGCATGAAAATTATACAGCTACAAACCGTACTAAATTACGGCGACGATGTTGAGCTTTAAAACGCCGATTTGAAGGCCGAGCTAATTCGGGAGTTTAATACTTGTGTTGTGGTGTTATCGGAACACCAGTGGCTTAACCTGAGTGTAATCCATCATTTATCTGGGAAATAATTTTACTTGATCCATGCTGAACTAACCTTAGGCAGTAGCCAGTCGTTTGGGGCTGCCACTGATATGCCACTAAACTCGTCAAAAAGTGCACTGAAGAGACTTGTTAAGTTAACTAATCTAACGCACATACATCTTTTGTGAATGATAAATATACCCCAGCGAAGTGGGATATAGGTAACATGAACGGGACGTAAAAATGTCGTAAATCTGTTTCCTAGAGTGGGAATCACTTAAATTTAGTTGAGATAAATCACTAATTACAGTGTAATAACTAACCAATTTATTTATTTATCTATGTATTTATGCAGCACGTCAGTAAGTGAATATATGTCAATTTATTTATTTATTAATTTAAATATTTATTTATTTATTTATTTATTTATTTCATCAGTGGACTGCTCTTGGACGTTGCATAGTAGAAATGTATGACGATATTGACGAATTTGACAGGTGAGAAAATCAGAGGAATGATATCCTTAAGATCAGTTGAAATACTTTCACTATGCGATGTATGTACTAATCTAATGATGGTCCACAGTCAGAGAGGCGCTGTCTTTTAAAAGTACCACATCATTTAGTTGACTTTACCTGTGCATGCTTTCGGTGAAAAGACAGCGGGAAAGTGAAAAGTTTTCGACGTTAATTCGTTTCACGTAACAACAGATGTCAGTCTAAAGCACACCCACCGTTCAGTAGGTACCGCTCTTCTCAGCTGATTTAGCGAGACTTGAAGCAAATTTCTCTGAGCTAGATATTTCACAAATTGCTGTAACAAAAGTTTTGTCCGCTTCCGTGTCACACCATGAATCTTACATGTTCCGTGTGATTGTATTTGTGTGACTATGCTGGGCCGATAGCGTTTTTGTTATTGTGCGAAGCGTTTTCATTCCAATTGCCATAAATAAATACCCTACATGTATAAAAATTAGAATGAATTAATCGAATAAGAAATATAATTCGTGTACTTCAGTCAGCTACAAATTTAGCCATCCTTTTTTTTTAGGGCGGAGGAGTTTCAGTATGAGGCACTGACATCCCTAGTTCAGGCGGCCTCGGAGCTTTTACATCATCTTCTCACATCGCATGGATCGGCCATCCAAGGGAGAAGCCTGGTTCTTTCCGATATTTTTCACCTATTGGGTAAAAGCATCACGTTTGCCAAACGCCATTCTTCTTTAGGTGGCTCCGACTCAAAAGCTTCCAAAGAAACTCAAAGTAAAGTCGAAAAGTGCCAAGAAATCTTCCTTAGAGCTTTCCGATCTTTACGTGATTTCTTGGAACACCAATTAAGCGGAAACGTGCTCTATGGATTGGAAAATGGCCGACATGAAGAGCTTCAGGTACATATATTAAATTGTTTCTTTCGACGGAATGGAGTGTTATGCAGTGAATTTAGTTAATGATTCTCCATAACGAGGCTATTTTGTTGTATGTTTATTACGTGTTTGGTAATTTTTAATAAGAAATACACAGATTTTGGCTCCATCTTAGTGTAAGAGCCTGTAAAACTCACATCTGACGTAAAAACATCAAAACAGTACAGGGAAGGAAAACAATAACCTTTAACATAAGAAACACCAGGTTCTTGCATCGAGGTAAACCCCACATTTTCGCCATGGCGGCCACGAAGAAGCCGTGTGGAAGAGCAAGAAAGAATGACCAGTCGTTCTTATAAAAGACTTACTTGAAAATATCTGTTCATGGCCAGTGTAGCACCAAAAAAGCCTTAACTACACCTGGATACTCAAAATTCAGCAACAGCGAGTTTACGCGACATTTTGATCTGCCTAACCACTCTTACAAACACATGACAGTCGGTGGCAGTTCTCTTCATCATGGTAACGCAGAGAACTGAACCCACAAAGTTTTAGAACGAATATTCATCTTCTAAATCGACACTTATAATCCCCACACAATCAACGTATGCTTTTCATTCATTTCACATTACCATGCACTCACCAAAGGGTAGCTCCACTGCTTACTATAGCTATATAAATATCTGACGTACAACCCGCAATTCCTTGATTCGCTTTGACGAAGAGTTAACGGTCGAAACGTCAGCACTCGAATCTCTTTACAGTGGCTAACTTGCCTTTAGTTATCAACTCTGTTGCTAAACCAAACATTCGTTTCTACTCCCCACCACTGACGCAGCACGGGTTTACTGAAGTCTGCTTATTATAGTAAGTGTGTGGGCACAGTTTGAAGACTTTGGTACCGTAATAATAATATCAACAAAGTCAAACCGACTTATGTTTCATATTACGCACAGAAAGTCGGAAGCCTAAGTCGTTCCACGTCCTTGAATTGTAGGCTTCCTGTAGCTCGGCTTCCAGAGTTCATCGCGTTGGTGATCAACAGCGTCACGATACCGATCAAATTCAAGCATTCAAATCATTCATACACCAAGAAACATGAGCTAACTGACACGCCCGTAATAGTTAGCCCTTTGCAGCTAATCTTCCTGCAATCTTTCCTGCCATCATCTCGCATATAAACCGCCACTAACATCGATCCCAAAGCAACAACAAACGCGCGCAAAGCATGCCGTTTGAAACTCAAGTTCCATCAGACAATCGAGAAGCGATATAGTTCTTCAGTGAGCCATTTAACGCGAAAGTTAGTGAGCTATAGGTCAAATATTTAGTCATTCAGCTGGCAGGTATACAACAGGCTGTGCTAGTTTTAACAGAAAGGTACACAATAAGTTATTTAAATCAGTCATGTAACGCCACATAATCAGCGGTTACCTTCCATCTTTCCCAAAGGCTTTGGGTCTGTACGTCATTTAAGCGTCACGGGGTGTACCCGCTAGTGCGATTAAAGAAAAAAGGATGAGATGTCACTTGGTCAGTGATTTCCCACCCGTTCCAAAAAGCAAATCGAGAATTCATGTAAAAATCACCAGTGCTATTTAAATAAATGCCTCCGTATAATATTGTCTTGAATGTCAAATCTCAAGCAAGTGTCACGTTCTATTCAGTAGTTAATTGCCCATTTTAAGTCCCATGTTAAGACTCTTTGCGAACGTCACCAGGTTATATTTTTTAATTAACGACTGGTTCATGCGTCAGCGTGCGAGATATGAAGCACGCGGGAAGTTTGGAGAGCACGCTAGCTTCTTGAGTGCTCCCCAAACTTCATCCATCTCGATGGACACTCAGCTGACTCATGAACCAATTGTTTTATAACATTTTCAACGCGGTAGTTTAACCCGTTGATTCTAGGTTGACCAGAGGTTTTCCAAGCATTCACCCAATGTGTAAAGTTGTAATGAACAACCCCATGTACAGCAAAAATACACATCTTTCAGGGTAAAAAAAGCAACACCTCTTTGGTGAAAAATAGTTCTCGTTTCTAGTTTTCGAATAAAACACACTGGTTGCCAATTTAAAATTTTCCAAAAAAAAAAAACCTGAAAATTTGATGTTCGCGTTACATGAGAGAATTCTTTCCGCTCGCGAGAACATGTCTCTGTTTACGCAAGATTTACGCAGTTGTCGCGTTTCATTAATGAAAATAAAAAGAAAACAGACAACTGAAGATTTCCTAAATGAAAAATTTATTCAGATATATCTTTTTTCTAAGAAGCAAAGGCGTACAATTTTTAATCCGAGACGATAAACGCGCAAGCGATTTGAAGGAACTGCAAGTCCGTTTTGAAGTGAATTTATCGAACCGTGCGGAGCACGGTTTTCAAAAATTATGCAAAGTTATCTCTTGTGAATTGGATTCCCACAAGTACTCGAACATTACCAAGAAAGTCCGTGGTTTATAAATTAACAATGATCTGACATGTCCGCTTGCTCGTCGGCTGGATAAAACGCCAATATGTCCTTGAAGCACAATTTTTTCGACGTTACGGTCGACCCAGGTCACGCGTGAACGATATTTTTGAAATTTGAACGGAGTTTTGAAATTTACATGTCAGTTTTAAAAATCGCCAACGAGATTTCAGAGTTTCTTGTATAAATTTCCCTAGCTTATCGACGGTATTAAGCTATGAATTTTTCTCTACATTGTAAAATTGAATATTTCAAGAATAGCAATTGTTTCCCAAGTACTTTAAATCTTTTTTTTTTTTTTTTTTTTCAGTTAATGCGTCTTTTTCGGAACGATTTCCAGAGAAATGTCCAACATTCCATTCACACGTCGGACATTACAAAGAGAAATTCGAATGTTCATTTCATTCTTGGAAATACTGTTCACGCGTGACCTGGATTGACAGTAATTATCGGATTTCCGCTGTTGAAACTGTTGAGTATTCCTTAGCAGTTTTTCTTTTCAGTTTATTGTTTCGAAAAGGTGTGTTTTCCCTCTGAGAAAGCGAAATTGACGTCTGAAAATTAATAGTTTTGCGAGACACGATGACACGGGCC
The DNA here is from genome assembly GCF_977016875.1 of Pavona decussata. Taxonomy (NCBI): domain Eukaryota; kingdom Metazoa; phylum Cnidaria; class Anthozoa; order Scleractinia; family Agariciidae; genus Pavona; species Pavona decussata. The sequence continues at coordinate 1,346,772 of NW_028145482.1, forward strand.
TTGCTTGTTCTCTGTTTTGCTTTTCTTTAGGTATTTTTTGGGAGTTAAAAACTGTAATTCCAAAGAAAAAGTAGGCGTCTGGTTTGCTTGCTGCCATCTGTAGTTAAACTTTTTCCTGAAGTTTTCCCTACTTTTGAATGCAAAATGCCGAAGTCACTCACGGAGAATTTTTTTTTCTCGCGCGAGGCGCGTGCAATTGAATTTGATTACACGAATTTACCAGCTATGTAATGAATAGTTATATTTAAAAACAAATATCACCTAAATGCAATAAAAAAAAGCAAATAAACAAACAATATAACCCAATTGTTGGGTACACACATGAGATGTTGTTTCACAAGCATTTCAAGAGTTAACAACGACTTCCGAGGCTCAAGTTGAGGATACATGTGAGCATGCATCCAGTGTCCCTTCTAGAAGTGTTCCCTCAATTGGAGGTTTTTCCACAACCGAGAATGTCAACCCGGTCACCTAGTCACATTGGTTCTAAGCTCATAGTTAAGAACTTGGTATGTAATCATTACAAACTGTCTTCATAGCGCCTTCCCTTCTTCATAGCAGGATGCGACCCCACGAGCTTGTGACGTCAACTGTTCAGCACGCACGGCCAAATAGAATCTATTTAGTAGCTTTGGAGCCCTCCTGGGATGTTTTTTGAACTTTGTTTAATGTTGAATCAGAACGTGCTAATAGGCCATATTCGTATTTTTGGCATTGAATTGGGTCGAGCTTGCATTGGAGGCTCTTGCGGGGGAATATATTAGAAACTATTTGCATGTGAAAAGATTCCCCCGCAAGAGCCTCGTGTGCAAGCTAGTTCCAGTTCAATACCGAGAATACGAATACGGTCTATTACAATTCCATGATTAAAATGTGATGTTTTAGTCATCACCAATTAAAGCTAAAATTAGGAGTGCCTTTAAAAGGTTATACTGTTGCTATGGTAAACTTTTATGTAGTAAAATTGACCATCACTTGACATACAGCTATTTCAATTAACCTTGTCGGATCAAAGTTTGAAGCTTAAAGACAAGACCGAAAGGTAATATGGGTAGTTCTTAATAAATTTTTGAAAGCGCGACAAACTGTAAACGTTTGTTTGCGTGTTTTAAAAGCTAAGCGTTGCGTTCGAGTTAAGAGAATCGAAAAAAAAATTCACCGTCGTGTGTTCACGTTCTCCATAGAACCTTGAATTTGGTCATTTTACATTGTTTTGGAGAGGACGACATAGAAATGTACCAAAATTTAAAACGCACGTGCAGGACGATGGTTTTTCCTCGTTATACCTATTGTTTTGCGGCGTTGTCGTCGTCGTTGCTTAAATTCCGTGTGTCTTTTCGGGGTGTTTAAGCACTGCTTCCATAATAAAAAAATTCCACGTACAGGTGCATGGCCACTCTGTTTATCGGTCTTCCAATGGTGTTTGCTTTCACTTCCTCGAAATTTAAAACTTTTACGACATAACGTTCGATAGGTCTTGGGGGTGTCCTTAAAGCAGCTGCCACCTCAGCCACTTGACATTACTTGACACTAACATTTCTTTCATCCAAATGGCTCACCATCGTAGATCTTACTAAGCGGGGCGATACATAGCTGATTTGGATGAAATTTATTCATAAAAATATATCCCACATAACCTTGCGGTCTGGTCTGGTAGTTTTATGCTTTGATCCGACAACGTTAGTTGAAATAGTTGTATAAGGAACGGTCAGCTGGTCATACCGTTAGTCATTTACGTATGGACTATTAATTATATTTAAGTCAGGAGGCCGTTCAGCCACTAGATGGTACATGCACCGATATTTATTCAAGTATGTCACTCAGTCTTCACTGTCAGTAACTAGCCATCGGTGAGCGAGTCAGTCATTTTCCCTTTATATCATCAAATTGACGTTTGGAAGTCTTTCCGTCGTTAGACATTTTCTGGAAAAATAAAACCAAAGGTTTTCATTACACACAGTTGAATGGACCAGGAATATAGCTGCTAATATGTGGTGAATGTTTTAAACAAAAGGTGTGGTCAAACTTGCTGTCTGTAAAGATTGAAGACGAAGAATTGCAGCTGCAATGGGACAAAGATGTAAGAGAGGCCCTTAAAAACCGCATACATCAGGTAATGTTTTTATTGAATAATGTTTTAATTCCAATTAAATGTTGCAATTGTCACGCAGTCGTCTTTAGATGAAATATATTACCTCCGGAGGGGGGATATAGGATTGGCAATGCTGTTTATTTCATTAACATGACCACGCAGTACCAAAAACAGTTATAGAGAACTTGTATTTGCATTCATAGAACCAAGTTTCCAAGTGCCGGCCCATGCCGTGCCGCTAGGCATGAAGGAGATAGACAACAGGCAACTCACCACTTGGCGATTAAGAAAGATAGAATACAATTTTTTTTGAAAGTTTAAAATCATTTGTCGGTTCTCGTATAGTTTTGACAAATGGTTCTTCCTTCTCGAAACTTACATTATAGACCAGTTTTATGTTGGATTGGGAATGTTTCAGATGCAATCGAGCACTAGTCTTCTTAAGAGTGAGCAGCCCTTAAAGTTTAATTTATAATAATAATAATAATGATAATAATAATAATAATAATAATAATAATAATAATAATAATAATAATAATACTAATTATAATAATAATAATCACCATCATCATGATAACATATTTTATTTGTTTGGACACTAATTGTTCTCACCTCTCGAATCCTTGTGAAAAACAGGTAGACCTAAAGCATGTCATGAAGTCAATTTGCAAACTGGATCTCCATATCTTCCATCCAGAAATTGGCGAATGCTTTAAGTCCGCTGCATTTGAAGCTTTAGAAAACCTTGTGGAGGTATGCATACGAAACTTTTAACTTTGTACACGCTGATTATGATCTCAATGTGTAGGAGCCGACTTCGAAAAAAGGAAAAATAACGACGAGAATTGACTGTTCTTGATAGCTAAAGAAAATGACACACCATCTTTTCTTTTGTGTTATTTTGTATTCTTTATTTGGTTGTTTGTTTGTTTTTTGACTATTTACCTGTCTTTTGGGTTTTTGTTTTGTGCTTTTTTGACGTTTTCGCCGATCCCAAAACACAGTTGCTAGCTAGAATACATTGATGTTAAACCAATAGCATACATGTGTGTAGACCTTTTAAACTGGACTTGATTCGCCAGCTATGATTTGCCGTCGCTGAAGATCGAGGAACGGAAAGCTTTTTCAGTTTTAAAAATGGAAACTCAAATGCTTTTTCATACGAATTGCATGACATAAGTCCACCCATCAATTTAGATACACATGAACTTACAGGTCTAGGCTGCTTTAGTCAAATCATGACCACTAGTCCGGTGTACACAAATAAAATTGGCTGTCAGTGTAGCGCGGTGGACGAGTGTTTGGCGCGTTGAACTCTCATCTTGTAGGTCAGACGGTTAATAGCTGTGTACCCAGACAGGACAATTTACTTCATGAATAGATTTCTGTTTCTACCCATGGTTATTGGTGGAATTCGGAGCAAGCTTTGTCTACGATGGAACTTTTCAGGAAAGAGAAACAATACTCTTGTTGGAGAACTGGAGAACGGATAGCGGCTTTTTAACTTAGCACTTAGGCTGTTAACAGAGTTACTAAATTAACTGGTAGTTGAAATTATGATGAGTTTGAAATACTTAAGCTTTTTTTTCTTCAGTTGGAGATTAAAGAGGAAGACGTGAAAGAGTCTTCCAGTTGGTGGCAGGACTCTGATGTTGGTGAGCTATTTTCGGCATGGTTGAAGCGGTATTGGCCTCAAGGTAGTGATGGCAGAAAATCTTCCCAGGACGAAAAGTTGCTGCACGTTCTCTCGTGGAAGCCAATGGCACAATTTTTTAAATACTTTGGTATGCTTTTTGGTTGTTTTTATTATTATTATAAATGCAGTTTAACACTTTCGAATGCCATTCGCTGTGAAATGTGATACGGCGCAAAACGTAGCCTACTTCATCTAAAATATATACATATAGTTATAAAAAAAGTAACAAGGTAAAAATAAAAGTAAGAATATCAATATCTCTTTAAAATTAAAACAACAACAACAACAACAAAATCTCTGTGTCGTATAATTTGGTAAAGAAGCAACCGAGTTCAGTGATTAAAAATTCAGATCACAAGTATGAAAAGTCCGATATTAAAAACTTACACCAAAAATGTCTGAGCAACATAATGATATGAGGCAGGATAAACCAAGTTTCCGTGATAAACGCGATTATACAATGCTTAAAATGTGTATAGTTCAATGTTTGTTAACTTTGTATGAAAAAAAAACTGTCTTTAGGTTGCCAAAAACGGCAAAGAGCCACTCTACCTGAAGACGGCTTGGACCTTCTTTTGTCTGCATCGTCACTTCTGGAACAAGTAGGGAAGCAGCTTAGAAGTGCCGAGATTGACGTGAACACACTGCGAATTCTTCGGAACAATGAAGCCACTTTCTTGAACTTGTTTTCATTACTTCCTGGTGCTGGTGAGAATACTTCGTCCACTGAGAAGTCTGAAGCAAACGAAATGACGGAAGCTAACAAAATCCAGCAAGGAAGAAGTTCTGCCAAGTTATTTCTTGATATGCGCATTGACGAGCTGGAAGCATTTCAAAAGGAGAGAAATGAAGTTCACTGTTTTGTCGAGATGTGCTCTAATGTCAAGAATGGTGAGTCAAGAAAACCCCTGCTTAAACACGAACATACCAGGCTTTTTATTTCGGGATAAATTAGAGACATTTAATTTCTGGTTTTACCCTTTCTGTCCACTGTTAAAATAGTAGCGACATCTGTAAGGCACACTAACATATGAAATTCTGTTAGGTTTCATTCAATTCAGCAAACTTATTTGAATATACAAGGTATTTGTGAATGAAAATTTTTGGATTTGGGGTTTACCTGTTTTGAGTTGGAAAGGAAGTGGAGTGAGGATAAATTACAAGGCAGGAGTATCCAGTGGTTCGTTTGGGTAAATGTCTGTGTAGAAAGCCTTCAGCGCCTTAGAAATTAGCCTATGGTGAAATGCCGCCGCAATTTTTTGTAGCGTGGGAACTTTCGATTCGGACGGACAAAAATGCCATTTTAGAGTTCAAACCAAGAGCCAACATGGCTTTTGACAAAGGGAATATGAAAGGTAATGGAAGACGAAGTTGGATTGTTAATTTCACATAGTTGGTTGCGGTTGCTAAGAAGTAAATTCCGTATATGACATTTATAGCTTCAGAAGTCTGGTTTCAAGCAAATTAAGTGTGAGTCTTAGAACATAACGTATTTTCACTCATGGAAACTCGTCACAGGCAGCCTAAGCGTATTGTGTTAGGCAAGTTCAATTACAGGTACTATCCACTAACAAAAAACAATAGTTTTCTGACTAGCGGATAGTACCTCGAGTGAAAAAAAAATGTATTTAATCCAGCGAGAACACAGCGAGAAAAAAGTAAACGTTAGAAGCTTGACTTTTGCATCGCTACACGGTTGAGCATGTGGTGGAAAGACAACTCAATCATAAGCAAATTATGATCGAGAACACAGTCTTAGCGAAATTGGTTCTAAATTGAGCAGGATAAATGAACTGTAGACCAAAGAAAATGAGCACTGATATTATTATTTTAAATATTCTAGGTAATTCTATCTCTGCGATCTACAGCTTCAAATCAGTAATGAATAAGTGAATGATCATCGCAGTTATATACGCTTAGGCATGCGCGAAAAGAAAGCTTGAAAAAAATTCAGGCCGAATGAATAATTTAACTTTTGTCACACACTACGCTTCGGCTCATCGCCAAAAAAGTGGAGTGGTCATAGTGCTTCGTGTGCTTATAAGGGCTACCATCTCTTGTGTTTCTTTTGATCGTCATCTTAAATATCTATAATCTGTTGGATTCACTATTTGCATAAGACCAAATAGTGGTCTACACTGCCAAAATTTGTGACGCCACATATCGCCAAAATTGTCCTAAAATCTTAAGCGCTATACTGGTATTTCAACACGAAACTGTAAAAGCGGGTTGCATTGTTGTACATCGAAATAAAAAGTCAGTTACAAATAAAGCCCCGTTTACACGAGCAATTTTTATGTGGCAACTGTATGTGGCAATTTTTATTTGCCCGTGTAGATGGCTCGACAAATATTTGTTGTTAAAGGAAACAAATTAAAATTTGCGTCAGTGATAATTTCGCACAGCGGAGATGTCCATGGAAAGGCAAAAAGCAAGATGGCGCCGTGCTGGATGCGCAAATGTTAGGGATTGTAGGGACTGGGTTCTACAGATGACGTTGAAAAAATTGTCACTTTTTATGTGGCATCCCTAACACACACTGGCGTTTCTGTTAACAGCTTGTCATCCTGGGTTATTTATACTAGCTCTGTCTAAGCCGCCCCATCATCCTTATCTTCCTTGTCTTTCAGTAGTTCTCTTAACTTGTTCAACTTTGACGCCTTTTTGTGCTGAAAAGTATACGTCGCGGGGATTTGTAGACCAATTCCTTTGTTTCTTGTTCCATTGCAATTAAATAAAATGCATACAGCTCAGGTATCAAGTTGCGGAGACTTATTAATTTTATTGATTGTTAACCATATCCCGCTACAACGATGTTTTTGGTTGCTTTTCCGCCACATCGTTAAATCGGGAGTTCGTTTACAACGATATCCCGATTTAACGATATGATTTTGGTGTCACTTTGCCATATCGTAAAACCGAGGTTCCACTGTAACATTCGACTTACGTTTTGTGTGAAGAAAAAATTTCCCTTTTATTGCTTGCGGTGTCCGTCATCTTTGATCAAGTCGCGGAAGCAGTGGTTTCTTGACAAAAAGAAAGAGCTATCTCTTTAATCTCACAAGACCATAAACCTGAGACCTTAGGTATCCTGTTGTGGCTTTAAAAGTGTACAAGAGACGAGCGGACGTTGCATCATGTACTAAACATAAAGCTTTTCAGCGCCCTGGTTTCTCTTCTTGCGGGTATTCCTCCCTCCTCGCGTTCGTTAACTATTTGCCTTGTGCGTATTGATGATATTACAACGCCAGTGCTGAAAGTACACAATTTGCTAATTTATTGTTGTATAAAGTTAATTTCTATTTAAAATTATTTCTATAGTGGATGTTGACCTAGATGAAATCAAAGGAAGGTTGAAAGTAGACATATCTTCGCGCCAAATGCTTGAACTATGCCACAAGCGCAGCACTAGTGAGGAGCCGATGGTGAAATTCTTTGACTTGTCACCAAAGAACAAAAGAATGATACATTTGCTTCGCAATGTCCGAGCCAGCTTTCTCTTTATGTCATTGTGGCACAAGTGTCTTCAGAAAGCTGCCGACCTTTGCAAAGACGATACTGCTGAAGGTGAGAGACTCTCGATGGACATGGTGCAAGAACTTGCGTGGAATCCTAGTTACCGGCGATGGCGAGACCTGTGGGAGAGAGTCATTAGCGGAGAGATAAGTCTTAAAGAAGTAGAAGAGCGATTTGCCAGGTTTCGAGACAATGAAAAATCTCTAGAAGTCGAGATTGAAACGGCAACGACATGCCTTTCTGACGAAGATATTGATACCGTTCTCCGTAATCGAATCGACCAGATCAAGCAATGCAACAAACTGACAGAATGTTCGGAGGCTGCCGAAACAATCTTGGAATTTAAACAAGCCATGTGCCTTGAAGGAGACTTCCAAGTACTTGATGAGTTTCTTGAGCAGGTGAATTTAGAAATTCTTTGTAGTTCATATTAGAAATTGTTTGCAGTCGTTGGATCTCCATCACTGTAAATCTTGGTCAATCAGACAATAATAGTGGCAGGTTTGGTAGTTAGTAGAATACGGTAATGAAGACCCCAGGTAATTACCAACACTGATGAATCCCCCAACAGAAGTCTGATGTGCGACAACTGTGGAAAAAGAAATCCTAAACCTTCTTAGTATGGACACCAAACCAGGAGGTGTCCGTGATAGTGGACGGGATTGCATCGCTTCTTGATGGTGTAACTAATGAGGTGAACTACATATTGTTTTGTTAATTAATTTTGACATGAAAAACTTGTTTTTATTTCTCGTACAAGATAAGTGACACATTTCACCGACGGTCCCTTGATACTATCGGTGATGATGTTCTGAAAATGGGAAATGCCCTTGCACAGCTAACACGACCACAAATTGAATGCTTGAGGACTGTCATTACCTGCAAAGAGTACATCTTCTGGCTTCGAGAAGAAGTAAAAGGTATTTATGTTCTTATTTTTCCATTGCAAGTTTACTAACTATTGCGTCAGATGTATAACAATCAACGAAAATTCAGTGTGTCCCTGATGAAACCGGCAGAATACTAGTTTCTTTTTTTCGTCTTATATTTTTATCCCGAGGCATTATGTGGTGCAGATGAACATGTAACTTTCTTTGTAATAACGCAAACAGCCTTACTTTATTTATAGTTTAATTGAAGTATTTGTCTAAGTCTACCTGAAAACGTTCCTTGCTATGCTATTCTGGGACGAGAACCAGGCTCCATTTTTCGGATTCCTTCAATGAAAACCCTGATATTTTAACAAAGATATTGTTGAGTGAGATGGAGCGGCCAATTGCGGTAATTGTTTTATTTTCTAATAGTGCCAGTGTCAACAATTGATCTCCCAAAGCCGACTTTTCGGTGGATCTAACTTAGAGTCAATTTATAGCTAAACTTGCTTTGATTTTTTTTTTCAATTAGGGAGGGAAGAAGTCAAAACACTTGTGGACCTTGCGATGATGTCTGCCGGAGAAAGTGACATCGAAACTGACCGCGTCTCCTGTTTGCATACAACCGCCCTTGGGTTTGCTCCGTTCATTTTTGACCTTAATGGAGAGGTTGGCTTCATTCAGTTGATGGATATATGTCAAAGTGTGTGGAAAGAGATCGAAGAAAACGAGACCCTGCCTGAAAAAATGGTAATATGTAAAACTTGTTCCCATGAACGAAAAAAGTATCTAAAAAGTAGAAGGCTAATATTATACTATATACTAACAGTTCCCATTAATTACTGCTTCAGAAATAGACAGAATAGTTTTGCAACCGTTTTATTGCATTTATTGTATAAAACGTAATTTAGGTTCCTTGGCTCGTTCTAAAAGATCTTTCAAGTAATATATCAAACACGAGAAAGCGTGTTTCAACAGATATCCAAACACTGAGAAGTACAATCGTTGACAATAATCTTCGGAAGATTCCAAAGTTCTACCTCGATTTGACTTTCCTCCCCTCCCCTGTTTCAATGTTGAGCTTAAAAAGTGAATCTTTACGCGTATATGAATTGTGGGAATTCCAACATTGAACAGGGGGCAGGGGGGAAGGGGAGACGACAAACAAAGGCCTTAACATACCAAAGTAATAAATGTGCCGATCACAGTAGTGATTTTCTTTGTTTTCTCGTGATGAATTATTAATGCAGAAGGGGATCTACGATCATCTTGAGTGGCTTAAAGGAGTCAAGGACGATCATGCAATGTCATCTCTCAAGGTAGCACAAGCTATAAACGAGGGAGGTGTTTATTGCGTTGGCCATCTAGACACTACGGCAACAACTCATCCTTCTGACAAGAAAGCTGTTGGTTCTGTTGTAAATTTACTGCTTCCATCTGCCAGCAATGGAAAAACCCTATTCAGGACGTACAATTTGGAAAACCTTCAAGAGCTTCAAAGCAAATTGGCTCTCATTTCTGGTAAACAATCATCGGGCCAGGAGGATGTGGATAAATTTGGCCAGGTAACAACATTATCTTAAGACTCGTCAAGTTCAAAACTTGGAAAGAATTCCAATTTTCATATTAAAACGTATTCAAACAATCACAGGTACAATGATTGCCTTAGGTGATGATTGGTAATTACCGATAGATGAGCCATGCTTCTTAGCTAGGGTAACAGTGTCAGTTTCAGATTGCTCAATCCTCTCTCTTTAACACGTTGCCCCCACGCCCCCCACGATTGTTTAATTCTTTTCTTTAATGACGCAAGCTAATCATAATTTTATTTCGTGTCATTTTATAGACTTTGCAAGCCGTTATTCAACTTGGCCAGGCTTATGTAAACCTCTGTGAGATTGGAGACGTATCTCATCTCGACTGGAGCAAAGAATACCAATGCAGAGGTACAATGGGGACAAACGTCATAAATGACATCGAGTCTCAAAGCGGCAAATTTGAACAACAATACCAGGCTTGTAAAGAACACATTAACTCACAGAGAGGAAAATACCCCGAGTTAAACTATTTCACCACACAACAGCTCCTCTTCCTGCGCAAGGAACTTGCTGCTTTGAGACAAAGGTCGTCCATGAATTACGTAAGCTTACAAGTGTACTCGCTTCTTGAAAAAGTTCTTCCAGATATTCATCCATCAACCCTGCAGGAAATCCTCCGTGAAACAGGCATCATGTCACAATACGACCAAGATGACGACAGCAGTGATGGCGATGTGTCTGGCCAAGTATCAATGCCAAACTTCCAAGAACTGGATGATCGTGGTCCAGTTGACGAACAAGTCGAGATTGCAGAAAAATACGAGACCCTCCTAAGTACTGTTGAGAAGTTAGGTTATCCAGAAACTGAACGTCTTGTCGTAGCTGCTCTGGTGGCCAAGTGGGAAAGTCCTGTGGCTGAGCTCGTGGTCTGGTGTGTTCAAAATAATGGCAATGATGATGTGATCGATGAACTATATGACGAAGCAAAGACAACACTCAGATTCAGTGGCATTGTCTGTGAGGAGGAGTCATCGCAATCTTCTCAAGATTCGGAATCAGAGGACGACAGCCAAAGGTAACGAGCGTAATTCAAAGACGTTCAGACCTGCAAATACTTAGGTTTCTTTATATCCGAAATCAGTTGTTACATCTGGTGTTAAGCTTCTACAATTTTCGTCTAAAGGGTGTCCAGAGAACAAGAACCTTACTGTTGGCTTCGTAAAGTCACAATTTGTACCCGTAGCATATTTGGTCTCTAAAATCTCTAATTTTTTTTTGCATGTAATTCATGTACCGTACAATATTGTCGAACAGTTCGGTAATTTTTCACAGTTCCCTTTTTTCTTTGTTAGTTTGGCAGAAGACGAAGAATGTGAAGAGTTGGACTTGAACACGTTAGAAGAGATCGCATTGGATGAAACGAGAGGAGGGACTTACTTAAGCCTGGATGAATTGGGCGTGTTCTTGTCACTTTTAGCATCCCGTGGTATTTATATTTTGACAAACATTTTGTCTTTTGATTATTTGTTTGAGTCTGAGCACTTCTTTAAAGAATTCATAAATACAATATAACTCCACGACCGCATTGCAATGTAACGATCCTTTTATGGCTGAATCCAGAAATAATTAGAGTAATACCGTGAAAAATGAGCTAAAAGTCAAAGAAAAGATTTCAGTTTACCAGCCTGCAATTAAGAGAAATTGCAAAAATTCAGGATTCAATTTTCATTAACTCATTTGTCGTGCTGTATTTTTTTTTTGTGATAATTATACAACAGAATGTCACAACGTTATCAGTTTAAATCCAGATATGAAACTTGGATGTAGGATGAGCCTTTTTTGAGGATCATGCGGGACGTTAGTTTCGTAAGTGTTCATCTACATCAAACCAAGTGTGAAATTTAAAAAAATTGTTGGCTTCCGCGGCGCCATCGTGGCCCTCAAAACGTGCTTCAAAATATCTGCAAACGTTGTTTGCTTCATACGCTGAGAATTCCATACTGACTGCCGATGGTTTATAGGCTTTACTAATGACAGCTGTTCATCACTACAAAATATACGAAAAAGTTTGAAGGAAAGATTTTTTTTCATGTCAATAAAAAATGTCAACATGAAATGCTGTGTTACACAGGAGAAAGAACCGTGAGGCGAAGATTTCCAAGCTACTTGAACAGAGGGAATCCCAATCTCATTTTGGCGAGCAAAGGTTGGTCTTTTTTTATGATGTTGTTGCCGTCCCTGCAGTTTTTTTTCCTTAAATTTCGATCTCAATTATGAGATAAAATTGGTTTAGATCTTGTTTGGAATATAAACCGCTGACGGTATTTAGTGAACTTCGACGTCATACTGTTATCCATTTGTGTCAATGTTTTATTGGATGTCTTGCAGAGCGCATTTTTGCTGCTGTTCTAGGCCTTTACATGGATGATGGAACTCAAAGTCTACCACATAGCGATGAAGTTCTGATTTGCACTTCAGAAACAACATCAGAGGAGGTATTTACATCAACGTTTATTTACACGTTAATCCACTTGTCAAAAGCCGATTTTGGTTGGAGAGAATCTGAAGTCTTCTCCACCCTCTGAATAATGCACTCTTAAACCATTACAACTTTACGATTTGGAGGTCTCAGTCGATCTTACCTTCACTGAGTTTGCTATTTCATGGGACATAATCGACAAAAAAATAGCGTGACCTTGTAAAAATAATCTTTGACTTTGTTTAAAAAAAAAACATAGTTCAGAGTAGTGTGCGATTAACCAAAGTAATTTATTTACTTTAAGGTGGAGTTGTTGTGGCGTCGAGCCCTGGCAGAGACTGGGGAGAGAATATACTGTCTCGTTCGTGGAGATCTATTGGACTATTATGTCAGCCAAAAGGCGGTTGATTGTTTGCACACACTCATGCAAGATTATCCCGAACATGAAAGTAAGGATTTCTTTCTGATATTGATTATTAAGTTTTGCTGGCTTATCAGTCATTCATTTAAGATGGATTCCTTTGTTATCTCTAATTTTCCAAGACCTTGGCCTCGTAATACTGTGCAGTAGTGAAAACGAAGAACGTGCCTACATGGTGGCCGCCTTGGAAGAATTCAAAGGGCCAGGAATACCAAGATATCATCAGCCAGAAGAACTCAGACGTTACTTAGCAACCCAGTTCCTAGTGCCACACCAGAGAGCAGGTTTATACCAAGATTGGACTGCAGCCGCAGAAGTTGGCCGTGCGGAAAAGTATGGTTTTTTGGCTTTTGTTTTGTTTTTTTTGTTCGCTTGCAAGATTCGCGTTTTGTTAACTACTGATTACCTTAGCTTTGTTACTTCACGTATTTTCTGTTCCTAGTTATCGATAATGTCGCTACAATGATTGACTAGTGATCGGTGGTCTGGTTGGAATCCAAATAAATTAAAATTACATGTATGCCAGCTTTTTTATGATTGTACAACCTGTATTTTATATATATCTTTTTACGATTTTTTACGCTGCAATAACAACACCAAATTTCAGTTCAATGAGACCTTCTGTTTTCGCAAGAGTAAGGCACGTTGCGTAGTATCGACGACGGCAACGGCGAAGAAGAAACCGAGTAAAGGCTGAGGAGAGGACGCGGTTGTGGAGCGAAATTGGAAGCAGTTAAGCAGGCGCAATGCGACGCCAACTTCTCTCGAAGAGGATTAAATATTTCTTCGTTAAAAGAGGTCAGAAATCAATTAACGTTCGGCCGTTTTAAAAATGAAATAACCGATGAATAGTTTTTACTGTTGCACGACTTGAACACGCCAACAAACCTGGATCTACCCTACCACTCGTACGACCAGAGAACGTGTTTGTCAGGGTAGGTTTCGGACTGTTGTCACATTCACTTTGCAGTTATTTGAGGTAAACAATTCAGACCATTGGATATCTTTTTTAAGTCGTAATAAAAAATTACCGATATAACTAGAAATAGCAACTAGATTAACATTAATTTACTTGAAATTTTCCGTATCGAAGGCTGGGATTTCAAGGAACGCTTTAGCAGTGCGTGCACTGGTGAGAATTTCGTTATCTTTTGATACATCTAAATATTTGAACTGAAAACTACGATATGACACAGTGGTTTGTGGTTTGGACGCTATTTTTGAACAACATTGACTGGTTAGTTTTCTCCAGCTTAAATTTAAATTAAAAGCTCTAGTATGTCTCGATTTGGAAAAGAAAAAGTACTGTTACTCTGATGTTAGAGAGAAACAACGATAAATAGTGTAAGACTCGTAAATCATTTCTAATTTTGCAGGCATCGTCACTAACTTTCTGTTTTGTAACAGCCGACTGATGAGAAATAGTTTCATAGTTTCTATTCATAGTTTCGGTATCCTTAAGTACCAAGCCATATTACAAATATCATTTTCAGGGCAAAAATAGAAGTACAATATGTGAAATGCTAGTCACGTTTTCGAGAAACGCTAACGAAAGCTGTCTTACGTCGGGCCCCGAAGCAGAACGTCCAGATATTTCCCGCCAGACATGCGCAATATGTCGTTTGGGTTTTCCCTCACAATCTCACTTCGCCGTTGCCGTTCCGGTCGTCGATGCTTAAAGTCTCTAACCTACATAGTTGTATAATTGAAACACGGATGCAAGGACATGTACACTCATTTTGATGGCTTCTGGTTAAATTTCTTATAATAATAATAATAATTGAAATATGTGTTCTTCCTAGCCTAAATGTTCGCGTTGTCTCCTCGGCTGGTCCTGGAGTAGGGAAGAGCTTAGTTGTTCAAAGGTTGGCGGAGCAAGTGGAAAATCTTCCGAATAACCTGCTTGTAACAGAGGCAATGAAAGCACAAAATCAAGAGCCACCCCCACTCTGTGTAACAATTCCATTTCATGATAAACATGCCTGTGTATCCGATGCTGTCGGATTCTTTCTTCCGCACGCTATCCAATCAGACGTCCCTTTGTCCAGGATCTTCCATCTTGACAGCTCATGTACGGTACGTATTAGTATATTTGAAGTTCAAGTTATCCCCTTATTAGTGGTAATTACTGACCTACTAAACTACTGTCTGCCTGATGACTGCCTGTCTAGTAATCGCTTGAACTGAAACAGCCGAGTACAATTAAAAAGAAAAAACACATACGTGCAGATGGTAGGGTGGACTGGTTATTTAATCTGTAATTCTATTTTAATTACCAGGTAACATCAGATCTTGACACGTTGCTGTTTAACCTGCTGATCCTGGGCGAACTGACAGATGAACGGGGTCGAATTTGGAGAAAAAGTCCTTATGATCTCTACATCCTTGAAATTACTTTTCTTTCACATAAGGTATGTCATTATTTTTTAGCTGTTAGAGTATTTTGTTACAGTAGGTAACGTTTGGGTTTCTAAGAAGTAAAATCAAGCAAAGAGGCTGGATTGGCTTAAAACCGGTTCTCAGTTATAAATGATGATACTTCATTATTTCACAGTTTACGACCGTCGCTTCTTTTAAGCGGCAAATGTAATTTTACAGTCAATCCACATCACGAGTGACCAGTATTTTTGAAATTTTTTATATATATATATATTACATGTCAGTTTTAAACATCGCCAACGAGACGTAGACTGACTGTAATAGAGCAACATTTTGTCTGAATAGCAGCCGTTTCCTCTCCCGAGAGCGTGAGAGGCTCAGAAAGCCAAGAAGCGAGAAAAAGAGCAAAATTATTCTTTTCCTTCTCTCCTACATCTACATCAATAACTTGCAAGATCCTTGTCAGGACAAGTCGCAAGGTCTACAACTACAAGGTCAATCGACTGCTGGATTATTAAAGTCAAGAACGGTGCTATGGTTGATGCCGTCCCCTTGAGGATACGCGCGGGTATAAGACCAGGGCCCGTCGCTTTAGTTGGATTCACTTTTCAAGAATTTTTAATGATAATTCTGAAGCTTTCGTTCGCTTCTCACGCTCTCTTGGAAAGGGAATGACTGCATGGACTGCATGCCTTATAGGCTTAACACGATTATGCTCTCTCGTTAGGACCAAGAAAAGACATCATCAAATTGCAGATTGTTGAAACTTCTTCCTTCCTTCACATGTCTCTCTCCAAAAGAGACTGTCGATCAATTAAGGAGACCAGGTAAAATTAAAAAAAGCATAAAATAAAATAAACTTCCCAGTTATGTTAGTTTATTGGCATGCCTTGCTCTTTGGGTATATCCGTCCATTACAGTCCCTCGTCTTGTTGTAACATTCCCTCCCCCCCCCCCCCCCCCCACAAAAAAATGCTTATAATTATTAATTATAGTGCACATGTTGGCTTACGTATTAATAATTTGGTGTATGAATGTTTTAGCGCAAAAAGAAGGCTCTCATTTGTTCGATGAAGTAGAATTTAACAGCGAGGCTGTTCAGCGAGTATGGCAGTATCTTCGACGGTTTAATAAAGACCCCAGGCGAATCCAAGAGTTTTACTTTGATGCTGAAAGAACAGAAGGGAGTCCAAAAGACTGCCTCAAGACCTTGATCAGGTTTGAATTTTTTTTCCAATCTGGTATTACGCTAGTCCTTGAAGATTGTCAACAAAAGGACTTAAATATGTCCTTCAGCGAGATGCCGAAATTCATTGGTCTCTACCAAAAATCTGGCAAAATTTGCTTCTACCAAATTGTAATAGCTGTGTTAAGAAGAGAGACCCTGGGAACGAGGTTGGTTCCATTTCTGACAAAAATGCTCACATTCGGTTACAGTCAACTAGGTTTCAAAGACTGCAAAGACGTTATCTGATTGCATGATTGAATGGCTTGGTGTCGTCTGTTTTTAGGAACTGTGGCGTTCCTAACCCATCGTGGTCAGAAATTCGATACTTCGTAAACTTTCTGAACTACCAGCTTCGAGACTGCGAGCAAAGTGTGTATTGTGACCCGGAGTTGATTGGAGACACCTTGGAAGGTTTTCGAACTTTTGTGGTCGATTTCATGATAATTATGTCCAAGGTGAGTGGAAAGTACATTGAAAATGCCACTTGTAATAAGCAACTTTCCTTCATTCGATGCCCTATTATAACTTTCTACCCTAAATCACCTTCCTTATTAGAAAGATCAGGTCACAGTCTCCTGGGATAAAACACGCCGGGAAAACACGTTGATCGATTCTTATAGATCCCCAAATGTAATTTAAACGCAATCAGCCTTGAAAGGTTTCGTCTCACCAGGCTGTTATAATCAGTCTAACTTCGCTTAGCTCGAGTATTTCTGGACATGAAAATCCTTAAATTACGAATTGGCATGATGTGCTTAGCTTCTTTAAGATTAGTTAAATTATTAAAATGTTTACAAATGTTTTCAAGCTGGGCCTTTAACTAACATGCGCACACAAAACTAAAATCAGTGAAGATTTCAAAAAACGAGTTCAATAAACATCGTTAAAGACTTCTAACAATGTTTAGTGCATTTTCTCCTGCATGAGTGTGTAATAACAAGGGCCTAGATTGTTGGTTAAGCGCTTTATTCAATTGCACTAAGTAATTGTGGGTATACTATATACAGAAGTACACGAGGGTTGATGGAACATAATTTGCACGACATTCATAATACATGGGTGTATGATTAGTAACTGAATTATAATGTTATACGATAAACTTCCCCCCACCCCTCACTCCACCACACACACACATACAAACTCCAGGCCATAGTTATGTTATTTATTTGAGTTACATTGTTGTCAGGATTTCTCCATGCGTTCATTAAAAGGAGAAGATTCACTGACTGACGAAGAAGCCGATGCACATGAAGAACTAGACATTCGTCCTTTTCAACTGCGACGACATTGGGAAAAGAGGTAGATGGAAGAATAACTCTTTTGCATTTTTATTTAGTTTGACATCTATGATCTTGGTCTGAGCAAATTCTCCCATCGTATCCGCTGTACATTAACCCGTAACTGGTTATTGCTCACGATCAGTTAAAATTGCCTTCGTGGTTTACCTATATTTTAAGGAAATGGAACCGAAAACCTTAATATTCTTCAGTTTTAGCTGGATTTCCCGAAAAGGAGAAACCTTCCTGTAGATCGATGATCTGTACCATATTCCAATCTGTTTGAGACAGACTTCTTTTCTCTTCCAGCATTCATCCTTACATCTTTTTCAATCCCGATCACGCGACTCTCACATTTCTGGGATTCCGGGTTGATCCAGATGGAAATCTTTTGGATCCTCAAACTGAAGAGATTGTTAAAGAAAACCTTATGTCAAGGCATCTTCGCACAGGACTTCACGTTCAAAAAGTGGATTTCAGCACTGACTTTGAGTCCTACACCAAGTATGTATTTTTTTTTTGGCTATTAGGCAGCAAAAACTTAGGAAGCCTGTGTCCTGACCTGATATAGCCTACTCTCAACAATATATAACGCCTTATCTTCACTACTAAACAGAAGTTTTTCCCAAGTCTCCTACAGCATCATTGATACCATCACCCAATGAGTTCATAATAACAATGCAATAATTCTGAAGCGAGCTAAAATTCTATGACAATCCGTTTTTCATAAAGCGAAGCAAAATATTACATTTCAGGGCATCGAGTCTAAGTGTCTATTTTAGTGATAGGCGCATGTTTTTCTCATTGCTTTTTCTGCATTTTAGGCATGAAAAGATTCAGCGCTTGTGTTCTGTCATGGGCATCCAGTGGGTTTACGATCCTGATAAATATTACGAGCTGACGGGTGACAATGTCAAGAAGATTCTTGCCATTTATATGAGATTCAGATGTGGCATCCCAGTTGTGATCATGGGTGAAACGGGATGTGGAAAAACGCGTCTGATCCGTTACATGTGTGGTATACAGTCTTTGGGTGTGGAAGATCGCAAAAACTTGCTACTGATGAAGGTAAAAAGATGAAGGTTAACAGGCTTCAAAAGATTGTGTCCCGGAAACGGAAAAAGGGGTTGTAAGACTTCATAATGAAACACAGATGGCTCGCTAGCTCGACCCTCTGTAACATACCCCCCCCCCCCCCCCTCATTCAGTCCCCATAAAATACTTATTCCCTTTCGGCTCTAGTTAGGCAATACCTATATTGGGCCCTGGGCATCAATACGGTATTCCTATAATCCGCACTAAACCCAGATAAATATATGGTGGCTTTGAAATTACATCTCGAGCTAGTGTTGTATCAGACATATGGCAAGACATGATGCAACGGGAACTTATGAAGTCATATGACGGGGAAATTACGTCATAATTATCAAACGGATGCCGTCTTAGATACTTAGATTTCCCGAAAACTTCAGGAAAGCTCCAAACTTGAACGAACCGTAATCAAAACTAATAAAGGGAAACTAATATGAGTTCAAAATATAAAAGTTACAGCAAGAAAAGCGATTTTCTTTTCATTTCAGAAAGGGATTTTCCATTTTATGAAAATTTTACCTGCCAATAATTGGTTGTCATGGGAAAATCAAAGTCAAAGTTCACTAAGCGACCACATCAAATTTTCTAGTTTAAAATATATGAAACAGTCTTGAAGTGTCATGGCGGTTGCTCAAATATTGAAAAAGTTATTCAGGATCAAATTCGTGTGC
The DNA here is from genome assembly GCF_977016875.1 of Pavona decussata. Lineage (NCBI taxonomy): Eukaryota > Metazoa > Cnidaria > Anthozoa > Scleractinia > Agariciidae > Pavona > Pavona decussata. The sequence continues at coordinate 1,366,033 of NW_028145482.1, forward strand.
GACCTGTACCGTTTCCAACATCTTGTAACATGGTTAGTCGAGAGGACAAAAGAACGAACAACAGAACAATGCTCTCAACACCTAACCCCCCCCCCCCCCCCAAACAATACAGCTGCAGGTTATCAGGGTCCAGTGAAAAGAGCTTTTAAGAGGTATAGATCTACCCTTAAATCGCCGCGACCAGAATCGCATCCACCCCGGTCTAGATAAGGTTAAGGATTTCAAGGCTTTACTTAATATTCGTGATGTTCTGTTTGAAGATTCACGGTGGTACAACCTTGAAAGATATCGAAAAAAAAGTTCTGCGCGCAGAGGAAATGGCCATCAAAAATGCCCAACATGATATCGACACCGTTTTGTTTTTTGATGAGGCGAACACCACTGAAGCATTGGGGATGATCAAAGAAATAATGGTTGACCGAAGATGTAATGGTCGTCCACTTAGATCAGAGAGCAGCCGCCTCAAGTTTATTGTTGCTTGTAATCCATACCGAAGGTGTGTTCATTTTGTTAAAATTTCGTAAGGCGACTTTGCTTGTCTGGTACAAATGAAGGGAAGGGTGTATTCCCGTGCCATAAAGACTAAATCTATTGGTCTTTACGGTTGCCATACTCAGTCGTCTTACCAATGAAGGGGCAGTAGTCTCGAAACTTCTGAACTTCCTCATTCAATATCAGCGTTCAAAGAAATTCCAACTTTGAGCCCAATTTATATCAATGGCGCTACACAGTGTTAAACATATTTTGATCAGTTCTATTAACTGCCAGAGACGGTTAATAACAATTTCTTCGATCGCCAGCTTGTTGATTAGCTGAATTTTCCTGAGTAAGTAATCTGTTTTTCTTTACGGTTTAAATTGGTGAGAAACCCTAGACCTGATAAAGAAAATCTCTTCACTTTCTTTCAGACATACGGAAGAAATGATACAAAAACTAGAGTCGGCAGGACTGGGCTATCACGTGAGAGCCGATGAAACAGCTGAACGCTTTGGTAAAATACTTACCTAATATAAATGAAATTCTCAAAAACGAAACTGCTGTAAATTGGAACTGATCGTTATTATTATTGTTATTGTTTGTTTAACAGGTAGCATTCCTTTGCGCCATTTGGTGTATCGCGTACATGCTCTACCAGAGAGCATGCGCAGCCTTGTTTGGGATTTTGGAAGCTTACAGCCGGATGTGGAAGAGCGCTACATCCATCAGATTGTAGGAAGATATGTAAGGAAACTTAATCTATAGAGAAGGAGTACTTCTGTGATTTTCTTGGCTAGATTCAACTGAAAAAGTGCCGATAAAGTATTTGCCCAAAGAAAGGAGTTTAGAATTCAATTATCGTATTTTGAATCAAAATCAGTCTCAAAACACAAGAAGAGCTCCAATTCCTGAGATATTTATTACAATGAATGCTTTTTTTCTGTTTGAGGACAACAGTATTACCTCTTGAATGTTATCCAAAATACTGTGATCGAATGAGACCATTGATACCACCCAAATACATTAACCTAAATATAACCTTTTTGTCTTAAGAAATGTGTAATAATGATACGATAATGATGAAAAAATCTATTTTATAATTAAATGTCTAGGTGCTGCACGATAGCCAACTCCCAGGAGATGAAGAGTTGGTCATTGCAATATCAAGAGTGTTGTCAGCTTCTCAACAATTCATGAGGAACAAAAAGGTGCCGTAATGTGCATTCATATAAAGTCACATCCGAGTTTTTAATTCTTTTCAGTGAATTGCCAAAACATCTCGCCAATATAAACAAAAGTGCACTAGTAAGACAGAAATAGATATTACGTTAATAACTTCGTAAAAACAAGCAGCCCCGGAGTAAAATCACTCACTGGTAAGTAAAACAAACAAACAATTTAACTTACCTGTTTGTTAGCGTACAAAACGAGAAACGTTGATTGGTTTTTTTTACATGTTATGAGAGAAAAATACAACTTTAATCCATGAGCAAACTAACAACGATTAAACCAAATGTTAGACATCATTTAATTGATTCGCCTCAGCTTAAACACCACACGGTAAACGGTGGATCCATAGAAGGAACCTCTCAGAGTAACTTCTACTGAATTTTACCTGCTCCTTCCTCCCATTAAAAGGGCACTGTTACGTTCCGTTATCTTTCATTGGAAGAAACGAGGAAAAAGCGCTTGGTCGCCATGAGTATTTGCAGTTTTTCAACCCAAACAAATTCACTAGTCGTCTAGCTTTTCACACAAGTGATCTTTGGTGTTTCTTGTAAGACATGAAAGTTCACCTTTAGGAATTTCGTTTATGGCTGTAGCACTTTATTTCCATGGATTTTTTGCACAAACAACCCGGCTTAAAGTCAAACTCAAAATAACTCATTAATAATAATAATAATAATAATAATAATAATAATAATAATAATAATAATAATAATAATAATTTATTCAATCTGATCAATGTTGACCAACTAAATCATGTAGAAATGGCGTGCTCAGCCAATCAAGATAAAGTATTTTCGCCGCTTGACCAATCAGGAGTGAGTAAAAAAAAAGGAAAATTAACTTAATTAATTCCCGTTAACTCGACCAATCAGTATTCGGTGAGTTTGTCCTCTATGCTATAGGGAAGGTGTATTGAATAGAAACCATATAAATCGTCCTTTAAGTACTCAGGACTATCATTCATACAGAAAAGATGCGAATGAGGCCAAGTTGGTAGACGGCAAAAAGAAAGTCGTGTCAGGCTACAGCTGCACACAAAAAGGCTCATTGTTCTTCGCTTGGAACCCTGAAAAATTTCCTACCAGAATAATTATGGTCGCCCAAGCCCGCCAGAAAATTATAATCCAACAGTAAATCCCAATAGCTACTTTGTAACCTAAAGAGGACATATCCCAGCCAATATCTGATATTCCTGACTTTTATACAACGAATGAACTTTTATTTTTAGGATGAATGCAGCTTCGTGAGTCTTCGAGATGTTAAACGAGCAATGGACGTTATGGTCTGGTTTTACAAACGCCACAAACAGTTTTTTCCTTTGCTTGAAAACGAGGAAGAGAAAAGTGAAGATGGCAGAGAGAGTGAAGAGGAGGAAGAGCAACAGTCTAAATTACCAAGAGATCAAACCCTTGCTCAAAAAGTTCAATATGTCGATGAACTGTCCATATTGGAAGAATCCGTCCCCCTCACTGAAGAAGGAGTAGATGCTTTCCTAGGCCTGTCTCCTCAGGTAGCTTAGATATTCTTGTTTTCAGTTTAGTTTTCACAGCAAGTTATACATTGTGGGTATTTAAAAATAATTAGGCATCATAGACGTCTGGAAATTTCATATTAATTTAAAAACTCTTCAGGCTTTATCAGTCTTGCATTAAATTTACAAGACAGTTATATATTTTTGTTACGCGGTCAAGTTCGTGTCTTAAAATATGATAAAATCTATACTGAACTAAGCAAGCTTTTTTGGGATACCTTTTTAGTCAGAGCCATTATTGACACTCAGTGACGACATCGATCAAATCACTTGGTCGCTCATCCTTGCACTCGGAGTTTGCTATCAGGCGAGGCTCCAGCAACGAGATGAATACCGCGAGGCAGTGGCAAAAGCTTTCAGACAGCCGTGTTTGCTTCCTGGTGGACACGAAAGGATAGAAAGAGAGATCTCTCGGTGAGTTAATTGGTGAAAAAATATCTTTGTTCAAATAAGGGAGAGACTAGGGCCGGTTAGACCCATATATTTATAATAATAGCTAATTTGCCGACATACACACACAAAAAACTCACGTCAGAACTACTTACAATGCTAACAATTAAAACTAACCAAACAGTTATCTGCTAAATACTATCTTAAATCAGAAAATTAAATTTTCCTTTTTGAATCTTAAGGCTTAAAGACATTATGCGGTTAAAGCCCTTACATATGAAGTGAAAACCCAAATCCCGCAATCTATTGTGAGTATGCACCGCATGCAAGTTTTAAATGACAGCGTTTGGAGAACAGAACCAGACGACAGCAGATTTACGTAATCTCCTTTTTAAACCATTATTCATTTCTTATCTACTCAAAGGGGAAAATAACACAAAAATAATAAAGTGGGGATTCAGTGTTGATGACGATGAGACAAATACCTGTGATGTTTAGAATGTCGATAGTATATTTATCAGTACAAATATTGTATAAAGATATGAACTGACAAAATAACGGGTCTTCTTTAAGCTGTCAACAAGCTGTAATGAAACAGCTAAAGCTTGGGCCTAACATCGCCTGCAACGCAGCCCTGAGTGAAAACGTTTTCATGATGGTGGTGTGCATTGAGCTCAGGATTCCACTGTTTGTGGTCGGTAAACCAGGAAGCTCAAAATCACTGGCCAAGACTGTTGTGGCTGATAACATGCAGGGAGCTAAATCACCATCGGATCTTTTTAAGACTTTCAAACAGGTTTGTCTTCATATACAATGGCCAGTCCATACTCCAATTTCAATTAAGAAGCTGTCTCTTCCCTCATTCAGCTGTTTTTCACTTTCACCAAGTAAACATTAGCTAATTAGCTCACATAATTTATAAGGCTTAAAGACGGGTACTGTATACCAGGTGCCAAAACCATGTAACTCCAGGAGAGGAGAGATAACAGTGCCACTACCTTAGTCTACGTAAGATAGCTCTATGCAGTCCTCATCTTTTCTTATTGCCTCATTCACAGCAAAGCTACAGGAAACTGCAGGATGCCTTAGTCCCCTCTTTCTAAGCCACCGCAGTATTGTTTCTTATTGTTTGTTTTGTTGTTCTCGACTTTTTGCAAATTAATGCAATTCGTTTTGAGGGTTCTAATGCATGGCAAGCGTCTTTCCATACAATTAAAATTCGTTCTTTTTGCAAAAGGAACGCCAATTTCTCTTTACGTGAAGAACTGAATACACAAGTGTTTTCTTTACGATTAGATTCAGCTGGTATCCTATCAGTGTAGTCCTCAGTCTACCCCTGAAGGAATAGTGTCAACATTCCGACAATGCAGTGACCTTCAAAAGGGCAAGAACACGGAAACCGCGTCAGATAGGTTTGCTTCAGTAGTGGTGTTAGATGAGGTGGGACTGGCAGAGGACTCTCGCAAAATGCCCCTTAAGACACTGCATCCTCTTTTGGAAGAGAGCGATAGCAAGGATGACGATGTCATTGAACTCGCTGAGGACAGTTTCATCTCCCGCGTTGCATTCATTGGTCTATCCAACTGGGCACTGGACCCCGCAAAGATGAACCGTGGAATAATGCTTTCTCGGGATGAACCAAGCAAAAACGAACTGGAAGAAACTGCCAGGTAACCTACATGCATTATAAGGCTACCAGGGGTGAAATGATACTGTAACAGATTGTTACAATTCACAATTATCTTAAATATGATGTAAAATAAAATAAATAAAGTATTCAGAAACCACAAGGCTTTAAGGGGGATTTTGCTTATCTGTTTTTAAGCACTTAGGAGAAAGTCTTCTTTTGATATAGAGTAGAATTAAAGATTGGGTGGTATCTTGATATCGTTTTTGAACAAAAGGCACTCCTGAATTCTCATCATTACACAACTGCAAATGCGTGTGTCGATAAACAAATGTTATATAGTAAAAAGAAAGCAGTGAAATGTTCCTTGCTTGGAGCAGATCTCAACAACGGCCAATGTAGTGTAACCGATGGCTTGATCATAACCTTTCTGGTTATCTCTGGTATCTCTAGAACTTATCTCTGTTATCTTTTCAGAGGAATTTGTGGAGGTGATGCAGACATCATGCTGCTGGTGGAGCATTTGATACCTCCATTAGTCTCCTCCTATGTTGAGCTCTACAACATGCAGAAAAATCTCAAAAGATTAAAAGATGGAAAGAAAGATGAATTCTTTGGTCTAAGGGACTTCTACAGGTAGGCGGCAATATACGAATAACTGATGCATAGCTCAACCAGGAATACGTAAACTAACTTGATGTCCTTCTTGTCCATACAATGATAATGATAATCTGCACATTTTTGTATACATAATCAAGTGCCCTTATCATTCTTGTTGCAGTCTTATAAAGATGGTCTTCCACATCGCCATGGAGCAGAAGCGTCCACCAAACTGGCAAGAGCTTGAACACGCCATTAGAAGAAACTTTGGTGGCCTGCTGGAAGAGGGTTTTAACCCTGTTCGTGTTATTATGACTCATCTCCGATTTCCGCCGGAGTACTTTGAGGTTAGTCGACTCAAATGTAGCAAGTACGAAATAATAATGTTGCTTATTAATACGGACTATCCCTGCTAGAAATCGCTGTCAGTACCATACTGCATATTAATCGACTTTTTTTCCATTTACTTCAATACTTACTTGAAAGCAAATGAAAGAATGCTAAGCTGGCCAACTGGAGAATATTTTTTACCTTAATGTTAGAACGAAGAGGACCACTTCAGCCTTGACTGTCTAAGCCTCATTCGCGCAAGCTTGGATCAAAGAAGCGCTACGGGGTAAGTCCTCAGTACTAAAACAATGAAAGCAGTGAAGGTCACTAAACGATAACCAATTTACTAGTGGTTAACGTTCCTTCTCAAAATAGAACATTTACCTTTAGTTAATAGATTCGGCGAACTTGGCCGGAAAGATGACGACCCTTGCCAATAATACCTTTCCACTCCCATTCAGGACGCAACTACCAACAATATCATCCCGGCAGCATCTATCCTCTTTTGAACAATGAAGAAGCATTTAAATGCCAATATTACAATACGTTTACACTTTCAGGGAGGGACGCTATCTGCTTATTCTGACAGAGAACTTTGCAGCATTGCCCAGAGTTAAACAACTTTTACTAGAGGAAGGCAAAGAAGAGCCTTATGTTATATTCGGCAGCAGTTTTCCGAAGGATCAGTTGTTTACACAGGTAACGAGCATGTTCAGCGAGTGATAAGAAAAACTATTAAAGCCCATTGTTGCCACCGCTATTTACCATTTAAAGGGAAAACGTTTTGGAATGACCGTTGCACTAGGGTAAATCCTTCCAAAATTATTACACTGGTCTGACAACATGGCCTTCGCCATTTAAAATTCCCCTTGTAGTTTTTGGATGGTCCTTTATGGGAGACTGTAAATGGGAGAAATAAGCAAATAGTTAAGGGTTTTCTTACAAGAGTTCAGGGCATAACGTAGAAAACATGAGTACCTCGGAAGGTATTGCAAATTACTGCATGAATTGTCAGGAGCACTTGTGAACCACCTCATCTTCCACCGCAAATTTCCAGATTTAGGGCTAAATTATATGACTTGCTTCTATCACCGATTGTGCATTAGTAGTAGATATAAATAATACCAAAGGGTCACGTCTCGTTCACTTATTATATAATAGCTTTGACAATTTGTTTTTTTAGTGGTAATATGGGACAAATTTCATTTCTCAGGTCTGCCGCAACATAAACCGCATCAAGATTTGTATGGAAACGGGCAGAACAGTGATTTTGTTAAATCTTGAAAGCCTCTACGAAAGCCTCTACGATGCATTAAATCAGGTCAGCCTTGTAGTCGTAATCCGGTCAGCTTCGTGATTTTAAGTTTGTAAAATTTAATTTTACAGTTGCGTACATGACGGACAATGATTGTTTCAGAGTTGAACTTTAGCTGTTTTAATTTGTAATGTTTTGATCGGTCCCACAAAAAAGAAACGGAGGTGAAGCAATTTTAAATGCATTTAAAAAAAATGTAATTAGTGCCAAGCGCAGGGAATTCCTGTTAACCAGGTCCCAGTTACAGTCTGCTCCGCTACCGATTTGTTTAGAAGAACTTCACGCTTATTTTTATTGGTACTGGACACCTTGAACTCTGTGTAGATCACGACACACGACTGACAAGAAAAACCAACAAACCACAGTAAATTAATAGTTTTCTCTTAAAATTCAGCCAGTTTCCATGTCACTGGTCGTAGAGTTACTGTGAGGAAATCCCCAATTTCTTTGAAAGTTGAAATGAGACAATTCAACCAATTCAATAAATCTCAATAACAGAACAATAAAAATTCTTTACACTTGTGAACTAAATCTACACAATAAAGTTAGTCAGGCAGTGTCTGTCTTATAACTGTTCTGTGCTTTTTGTCTTTAAAATTAAATTAATATCATGTTACATACAGGAAAAAAGTCTCATGTGTGCTTGTAATGTTCATCTTTGTCTTTAGTACTACGTCACCTTTGGTGGGGAGAAATACGTTGACCTTGGACTTGGTAATCACCGAGTAAAGTGCCGTGTTCACAAAGAATTCAGGTAAGTACATAGTGATCGGTGTGTCTTTTTTCGTCCAAGAAAAATCTACTGTTTTGGCCGCGGTCGTATCTGTTGACTAATAGAAAGAGAGATCACGCCGCCTCTTATACATTATTATATTGCAATTAATAAAACACAAATTCGACGTTTTATCAAGAGCGAGTAGCAAATAATTTAGAGTGAATTTTTACAAATTTTAAAAGTCGTCCTCAAAAACTTGAGTTACAACTTTTATATCATAACATCCCTATGCGTAAGAAAGCTTATGGAGTTCTTCCTTTCATGTATCAATGTACAAGGAAAGAGTTCAGTAAGGAGAGGTGTGAGTAAGAACCATTTACAAAAAGAAAACCTGGATGCCATGGTTGCATAGGCATCACCGTAGCGTGCTCCCTTGCTACGCTTACGAAGCCAGTAAATGTAAGGTTTGAAAAGAAAGGCCAACTGAATTAATTTTCGCAACATTTTGTTTACAATAGGCTGATTGTTATCGCCGAAAAGGATGTGGTTTACAACCAATTTCCCATTCCACTTATTAACCGCATGGAGAAACACTTTCTAGTGATGTCATCAGGCCTCACAGAAGCACAGAAACAAGTGACAATGAGATTAAAAGCCTGGGTGGAAGACTTTGCAGAGGTTTTTCAACACCCTCATAATCAGAAGAGGTTCGTGGAAAAATGCATGGCATTTGTACTACTCTACTATGCATGTGGTTTTTCCAAAATAGATTCTCTAGAAATATAGGACTTTTGATGGACATACACGATCTTCATTGTTATCAAATTTGTTGAGTGAGCACTCCGTCTACTGCATTTTTAATTCCACTCAAGTAATATCGAGATCTTGAGATCTATGATCAATCATAGCTTGGTCTGAGCTCGAAAGTTACAGTCAGTAACTGTGTCTGTCTATTTTGTAAACAGTAATACGTCTAATTTTATAATCTCTTGTATTATTTTCGCGAATTCGCTTTACAGAAAGTTTACCAAAGGAGACGCTTTTGTTGGTTTCCACGAAGACTCTATTGCAGCTGTAGTTTTGCAAGTTTGTAATGAGCTTCTTGATGATGGCTCAAAATTGTCAGATGAGGAAAGACAACCATGGGAAGAGAAGGTAATAACCATTCCGTTTAGCATTGCCGGTTTTCTAGGTTTGATATTGTGATATGCACTTTCCATGACGACTCCTGGTTTGAGAAAAAATCTGAAATAGCTTTGAATTCCTTGGGTTTTCTTTTAGGTTCTACAACGTTGCCAGGAACGCTTACTGCAGTGTGCATCTCCCGATTCGGTGACTCGCCTTCGTTCCTCCCGTCTGACTTCAGATGCGGCCAGGTGGTGGACTGCTTACTTCCGTGAACAGGAGCACTCAAGTCTTTCTAACTTTTTAGTAAAGGCTTTGGAAGCCAGCAAATCGGCCCTCCGTGCTCAAGTAAGGTCATTTAAAGAGAATACACCTAATTTTAAACCTTTTTTCACAGTAAAATCACAAGCAAAATGCTACAGGGGAAATATATTGAGGCTGATATCGATAATAAACTATTTTTGGATGCAGTGATGTTAACATACTGACAAAGGTGGAAGAGATGAATGATATGAACGAACTATCAAACTATTAAAGTATTCCAGGAAAGTATCATTTAGAAGGCTGAAAATACCCCGGTTACGGTAAGAAAGAAGCAACAGGGTTTTTTTTACAATCCTTTCCAACGAAATTTGGTGACAGACCTGAACGATTTGTCAATTTTAAGCACCTTCAGTTAACAAGAGTTTAGTTTGGAGTTGTACTGTGCGATGTGTATTTTGGTGCAGTTATTGTGTCACTAATGTTTAGGATTGTTTTACAGATTTCGACACATTCACGTTTGTTGTCTGACCGCGACATTCCGTTGATAGCGGCTGCGACTGGTCTTCCAGAAGGATGTGTAAAATGTATCACATTGCAGCAGTTTCAAACTGAACAGCAATTCTCCAACTGCGTTGGGTAAGCTTAATTTGGTTGTGTGGCTTTACTATGAACGCTATTATTGAGAACTGTACTTGTTATAGGTTTGCTCACTAAAAAAAGAAGCTTTACGTTTTATTTGTTGGTTCAGCTTTGATATTTCCTCACGTTGCCGTTCAATTACCCCAAAGAGGTTTACAAGTACATGACTTTGTACCATGTTTCTAGGTTTTCAAACTAAAATGTACTCATTTCTTTTGTAGCAGGGAATTTTTTGCAAAACTTGGAGGCAGGGAAAGCCTGTTGATTGTACAATGCGATTCCGTGGATCAGACCCTAGACTTGGTTGCATGTTCTCGTCATCTTCTCATGGAAGAGTGCCGTGAAATGGAGAAAGAGCTAGGTGAGGACAACATTGGCTGCAGCCACATCTTGATGATTGTACAGCTGGCTAGGGTGGCCGGTGGATGTCCTGGTTTCGTTAGTGTCCAAGGTGAAGGCTGGTTGTCAGTTCACATAGACGAGCTTTGTCCACCAAGTGAGGAGATACCGCCGATTGAAGCCCTAAGGGGTCGCTCTGTGAGTAAAATATTTGAGAGTGTATTGAACAAGACGGAAGAAAACTTCACTGTACGTCAGATTCTAACTAGCTGCGTCCAGGAAGCCGCGAGCAGAATTGAAGATGACGAGACCACTCTCGGGAGAGCTACCAAAAGAGTTGAGCTCCTGCTCAAGTTGCTTTCACCAATTCATGAGAGTACGTATAGATTTCTTAACATCATGGTATGTTTTTTGACTTCTGACATTAGTTAGTGGAGGTTTATAACTGCAAATTTTCACTGGTTTAAACTGCACTTTTGCGACGAAATGGTTTTCAATCCTTCCACAAGACTAAAGGTAGAGAACAAGAACTACTCAAGAACCACTAGTAATTGTATTAATATACACAAAGTCTCAGCTCAAATTTATAGATTTATCATGAAATAGGATAATAACTGCGTTTAACGAGTGTTTGATTTAAGTTTTTCAATATGACAGTTCTCTTGAAGCGGTCCAACTAAATTTTAGACTGGAATATCCAACCAGAAAGGAAATCCTAGATGGTGACAAGAACAAAAATTGCGATCATACTCAACCATTCGTTAGTCTTTTTTTATTTACTTTCAGAATCTCCTCGGATTACGTTATTTAGTCGCCCTAACTTTACACCGACTCATTGTCATCAGCATAAACCGTTTTCCAAGACAAAATTTAGTCATCTTGGTGATACGTTTGCTTATCTAACAGATGGAGAACGCTTTGAAATGGTGCTAGCAGACCGTCTGTCAAAGTTATTACAGGAAAAAGACCAGAGAAAAACGAATGAAGGAAGCGGGTGGCTCGAAACAGAAGCTTTGTCAGGTACTATGCAAGAAACGGGTACGTTTAAGAAAGCCCTGTGGCGCCGTTTCCAGTCTGTTGTGGCCCCCATTCTTTCAGAGGTCATTGCATACGTTGATCGTGATGGGAATCTTGAACTGGCAGACAGCGAAGACAACTGGGTAGTTAAACTGTGGTTGAAGATCCTCAAAGACAGTTCCCTGACTGAACTTCGTTTCGCTGACTTCATCTTACAAGAAGGGGATGCCTCAGTGGTACGCAGCAAGGTTCCAGTGTTAAAATCAGGATATCGCTCGCATTCATTTCTGTGCAAATTTCCATTTTCTTGGCTCCTCAAAGAGCGAATGGACGAACTGAGTAAAGACGCCAGAAACATTGCAGGTGAGATAAACATTAATTTAAGCCTATTCCCTTCGAATCTCTTATTTGAAGGGAATTATGGCTCAAGGCTTTGTAATTGGCAAGTGATTTTAAAATATACCTAACCCACTCTGCAGCTCGCGTGTAATATTTCTCCAGTTAAAAGTTTCTGTCTTTGATGTGTCGTCCAACCAAACCATCATGCCATCATTTTTTTTTTTTTTTTGCTTCTTTTCTTCTGTTCTCTGTTCTCTGAGGTTTACGTGCATGATGATCAAATGACAGAAGGCCTCAGTTTGAACTACATAGATAAGAACCTGTTTAGACAACCCTCGACAGGGTAATGTTCAAGTATGAAACAATAGTTCAAACAGAGGTTTTTTTACTTCGTAATTTTCTACGTTCAGTGCGTGTGTTACTGGGAGATCGTTGGTTGAACATCATAACAGCACTTTTAACAGACCTGCCTTTCATCGGTACCTATATAGATATATTTTAAAGCTTATTTCTTGATGTTTCAGCCAATTCTGTTGAAACTGTAACCGAGTGTTTCCAGAGATTGTTTAACAATTCCGAAGTGCAGGCGGTTCTCCAAGAGGCTATTACAGAAGGTGGAGAAGCGGTGGTAGATCGCTATTTGCACGACTTTATTCACATGTCATACAAACCTCAAGACGACGACGAACTCGAGGTAACATATGCTTTCTACGTGGTTTCAAATAAGGGTTCCATGCATCACTTTCGGGCCCTTACTGAGACCCGATAAAAAAAAGAAAAGAGAGACAACTTTTAACGGTGGATCTCTTGGCTCACGAATCGAAAAAAATTGGTCTCCTTTATTGGCCTTAACATGGATTTATTTGAAATTTAATTTATAACTTTTTGTTTTTCTTCCTCTCAGGCCCATTTTCTTAATCTAGAACAGAGGAATAAAAATTATTTGGTTTGAAAAAAAAAACTTAATCCATAAGAGCTACATAGTTAAGCATCAAAGTCATTGAAAGAATGTTTAGGACGTTTTTGGAATTTTCTTTCTAAAGAAAGTGGGTCCTTCTGTTTTTGTTTTCGTAGATTGTCCAGAGAGCGATAACAGCCGCTGCAAAAGAAATCCATTTCATTAAGACTACAGGTGCATCCTTTGAAATGGACTTACCATTGGTTCATACAGCACATTGCCGTATACAGCAGCGACTCAACTGTTTGTCACTTCTCCTTCAAGGCAAGCCCGAAGTGACGTCAGAACTTTTAAACACCTTTTCTTGGGATGAAAATGAGATGGTTAGTCAATAGCACTTTTCATTTTCTTCGTTGTAGTTAACAAAAGCCCTGTTACTAACGTAAAGACATCCGTCATTTACATAAGGGCATATTTTTGTTCTGTGTTTGGACCTGTCTCAGAATCAGTCAACACATATTCACTAATCTCTGACAGTGAATCCCGCGATGAGGCAGTCACTTATTTTAACCTTGACAGGCCCGACACATATACAGACAGTGTTAAAAACCTGTTTTTACCCACAGACCGTAGACGCAATTGCCCTGCAAATGTGTTTGGAGCGCCTAGAACCTCCTGCTGAAGATTTCCAGGAAGCATCACGGAGGCAGGAATGGTGTGACTTAGTGTTGTCTTTAAAAGTACCACTGGAAACAATCATTAGTAAAGAGTCTTCTGAAGGCAAGGCGCTCATTGGCGAGAAAACGGAGAACATCCTTACACAGTGCAGGTTTATATACGTCTTCACTTTTTTTCTTGAACTATTAGTTTGTTTATGTGTTTGCTTCTTTGTTTATTTGGTTTTGGTTTCACAGTACTGATTGTGTAATTTTTGTTGCGATCCGTCTAATAATTCTTGGGTTGGCTTAACGGTACTGTGCATTACGGGGCTTAGGCCTTTCAGGTACTCATTAGATTTTGGTCGTTTTGCCTTCCCATTCTTAGGTATATGTGGCAGCGCCTCAGTGCAGTGAGAATGTTTATTGAACACGTGTATCCATCTGATGCTGGAGTTGATACCGAGGATGTTAAGACAATTTTAAAACTTTGGAAGGTAATAAACAAAGGAGATCATAGCAAATATGTTTTCCCTTCCCCTTTAAAGCCATCCTATTCACTGAATGTTGTTGTGAGAATTATATCTCCTTGAATATACGACGTGAAGCATTATTGCGCTCAAATTTTTTGTAGCTTTTTTGACTTCGTTGAAATCAAGGTCAAATAAATATGACGTCACGGTATATTCGGTATCCAGTTACCACACTTCACTGATACCTTTCCTTACTTTCAGGTCTTGGGTGATAGGACCGACTTCTCAAAGGCAGAGTCTCTGATTGCTACTGAGCGGTTTTTAGTAAGCTGCAGTGAAGACTCAACTCAGCGATTGCAAGCGTAAGTAATGATAACATACCCTTTTGTGACTGGACCAAATGACGTACCAGTTCTCATTTGGAGTACATATTAGGCGCTGTATCAATATTGCACAGGTCAAAGGTTTGTGACCCGTTGAAGCCGATCAGTAGACGGTACTTAGATAGATGGTAGATAAAACTAAACTGGTATTGATTGGTATTGACCAATCGATAATATCACCTATTAAATGGATTGATATCAATATGTTATTAGCATACATGGGGGACTGACAGTGACAGCTGCTATTCCTTCTGCAATCGAGCCCCTGTTGTGTAAAAAATCTTATGAAAATCATTTATCCTATCAGTGATTCAATTAAATCCTACTTTAGCCTTTTCTATAAGTGGCGACCGAAACAAAACATAATTAATTTTTAAATGCATTACGGCGTGCGTTGACCGATAAAGAAGGGCGGCATTCGTAGTAGAAGCTTGACCAAATGAAGTTGCCCCCTTGAGCTTGCCCAATTTAACAATCCTTTACGTAAAATGGCTGCTGTTTTGTTTTTACAATATCTATTGCATTATTCCCACAAAAAGAAAGATTGCTTTCATTATTTACTTTATCCTCTCTTTTTTGTCGGAAAAGAATACTTTGCAACGTGCATCTTATTTGCAACCGACAATTGGGATTTATGGGAATGTCATCTCAATTGTTGCTTTCTATTTTTAGTGACGGATCTGAAGATGGTAACAATAAATTTCTTCAGTGCTGCAATGCCTTCTTCATGGACATCGTTTCCGTATTTTGTTTTGGGGAAGACATCCGTCATTTGGACCCAGACGTGTTCGAAATGCTCATGGGCTGCGTTTTTGGGACAGAGTTTACTGAGACAAAACAATTTTCACCAATCCCGGGATACGGAATGGACAAAAGTCCAGTGGTCAGATCATTTCTCTTACAACAGCTAATCAATTCCAGGTGAATTTTTTCTATGTGTGTAATCTGGTATCAGTAGCATTTCATAGAGGTTAACGATAGTTCAAATATGTGAAGCTTCGTTTGATTGATGGGCAAAAGTAATTATGAGTCTGCTGAATAATTAACTAAGTTCGAGATCAAAGATGTCTTTTTTGTTTTCGACCAATGATGGCTTGACTCAAAAAGCATCCTTTATTTGGCCTTCTGCTGTAGTTGACAGCTTTTACAGGACGTTTCCACTCACTTACGTTATTTAATGTATCTGTATTAGATATCTTCGTTAGTACATTGCGAAACTGCTCCATTTATTTCATCTATGACCGCTGTTGTCCCCCTGGTTGCCTCCCCGGTGTTGACAGTTTTGTTAATGAATTTTGGTGCTTTCTACTTAGTGATGAGACGGCCAAGAAGCATCTCGCACGCTTCTTTTACAAAGTTCAGGGTCTGTCTTCAGAGGTGCCTCATCTATTGAATGCCTGTTTGCTCACAGTGCAATGTATGGAGGTAGGGCAACAAGTCA
Source organism: Pavona decussata (assembly GCF_977016875.1). Lineage (NCBI taxonomy): Eukaryota > Metazoa > Cnidaria > Anthozoa > Scleractinia > Agariciidae > Pavona > Pavona decussata. Next base: position 1,381,822 of record NW_028145482.1, read on the forward strand.
TTTTAGATGTTGTCGTGACTCCAAATGAAATAAACTTGAACATGAAAGCCACCCAGTAGATAAGTGAAGTGAGACACGAAGTGTGCCTGGTTGTTCGTACCAAGCAGTCTGTTCATTTGTTTGCTTACTTCTGCCTCCCTTTTACATTTTCAATTTGAGGTTGATGTTCTGACATCAAAATGAAACTGAAAGACAAAAAGAGGCCACTAGTAAAGTTGTGTACCACGATTTTTTACTATGAATGCATTAAAGTGCCACTACGACGAAAATTTTTACTTCTATTTTCGCCCTTTTCGTGTTCCAATCCATTTAATGAGTTCGAAATTGCAAAAATAGCTATTAATTAGCTTTATACAAGCTTACTGATCCTGGGAATAAGTGTCCGAAAACCATCGAAAACCCGTCCGCCATTACTCCGACGGCAAAGTGACGCCCGTGGTCATTCTAAAATGCGGTTGCTTGTATGAGATCTTTGTGTGACGTCATACGCGCATCGAACATCGTGCGTTCCTTGCAAGAACTCAGTAAACCTCAGTAATCGAAAGTCCTAAAGTAAGTGAATAGGCAAGATTATTTGTAAGATTCACCATCCAGTTTGGTGAAAAGCGATCTAAAGGACAATTTTATCGAATATCTTGGATTATAATTTCCTTGGCGGTGGATTTGGAGTCGTATGACTGCAAAGAATACGCTTCGAAGACACGCGAACAGCTCATTCAAGCCTGGGATTTACATGTAAAGCCGAAGAAGAAACGAATTCACTCCGGCATTTTTTACTCAGCAACTGTATTGGAGGTAGACATATGGTTATTTAATATTCTGGGTATGTTTTCTATTTGGGATTAGTAAACAGAACCTAATCGCTATTGGCAGAAGCACTTGAGCAACAAATTATCGAATAGGATGGATAACTCCAGACCAATACATGTTAGTGTTATGTTGGTGGCGTGTATGGTGTTCGCAAGTATCAATCAAAGCTGCATAATGAGTCAAGAAAAAAAGAACTATTAACTTCGTTTTTTTATAGTTCAATAAAGCTTTGATAAAACTAAAATGATGTATAATTAACTTCAGTTGAAAAGTGGGTAGCTATAGCTGTAATCTACAGAATATTTGCAATATTACAATACTACAGGGCTGTAATCTACCAGGTATTACCTGGTTAGATCCCTTCCTTATTCTACAACAACGTTCAAGCAGTAAATGAAGTAATCATGAGGGGCCTAATATTTTAAAGCCACAGTCCAAGTAACATTCAACAATAAATTGTTGTAAAGCCCTCAAATGCAGCTGGAAAACTAAAGATTAATAAGAAAGTTTAGGAGGACAGCTAAGGAGGAAACCTTAGTAGGCTTGCATCATATCTCATCCATATTTGTTATTTTAGTAATGTTTGATCCTTGGTCAATGAGGATGTGTGAATCTGAGTGAAACAAGCAAACCAGCCTCTTATCTCATCTAAAACTGACACTATAATTGTAATCATTTTACATGTTGAGTGTGAAGAGCCAGCATAACACTGTGTTGTAACAGTATTGTGTATTTTCCCACAAATCATACAATGTTCACAGACATAAAATTGAAATATAGTTATGAAAGAATGACCATCCTTTCCACATATACACCTTAATTATTCTTGGAGATTCTACCAGAAATGAGATTTAATGTCTTTTTTCTTTGGTGTTTTAAATTAAGAGCCAATTATTACTTTAACCTAAGTTTTCACACAAACCACAGCTTATTTTTTGTTTTTGTTCAGCGACATGAACTTCATTTTAATTTTTTTCTATCTTGTAAGTTTTATCTTATATGACCCCACAAACATTTTCATGCTTTATACTTATACTATGTGTTTGTTGTCTTTCTATTCTGTTTAGCTTTTTTCTTCTTCTGTCAAACAGCCTTGGCTTTCTTATGTTGGATGTTGATATCTGTGGGTTTTTACTTTGGCCTTCAGAAAAAAAACAGAACTAAGAACAGGGCCAGCTTTAAATATCAAAGCCATTTTTTATGCCAATAATACCACATATTTTACTTTATTTCATTTTATTATTATTATTATTTTTTTTTTTTTTGGGGGGGGGGGGGGCTGTTTTGTTTTTGTTGTTGCTGTTATCACATAACACTCAAATCTCCCTCACTATGAACAAGCCAACAAAATAATTGGCCATCGGTAAACAATTTCCATAATCCCTTCACTGTTTATATTAATGTGCTTGACCTATATCCAGGATATTTTTTTGAAGACTCTCCTATCAGCTATGTTGGCTACCTTGCCTGCAGCATTGTGGTTCTCGATGACATGGGTATGACAGCAACTTTAAAAAAAAACACACTGCCACACACACAGTCTGCATTACCAGTACCTACTTGTCATATTGATATGATATCAATGCTAAATATTGCAAAAATTTGCTGGTAGTTCTCCTCCTCTCCCTTCCATTTAAAAATTTGCACATTATGTACAATGTAAACCTTAGTGTAAGATCCTGGCCCTTTCATCTGGACAAGGTATCTTCTGTAACTGTGAAAAATGCCTTCATGCTTCCCTAAACTAACCCTAATAATACAGATCCCAGTATTTTAAGGTTCAGGAAGTGTCGTTGACAGATCTAAACTAAAAGCTAAGTGAGATTTACTATGGCATTATTTACCATGGGTAGTCCTATTTACCATGGCGTGCTTTGGTGACCTTGTTGACGCCTTTGTACTGTCTCTGGTATATACCAAAACAGTGCAATACTTTTTTTTAGAAATTTATTATGTTGTTCAAAAAATGCGGTAAAATTGGCTGTCCATATAACAGACTTTGCCAAGAAAACAAAAGAAGGCACAAATACAAAATTAATAATTCAAACACAAAGATGAAATTTACCAAGCACTGGTAGTTTTCCACACTCTTTAGAATAGGGTATTGGACAAAATACTGTCTCATAATTTTGTCAGTTTGGTTCATTTGTTCTCTTTAGTGCAAACTAATATGGTTTAAATTGTAGATATTATCTTTTATTCTTTTCTGAAGCATCTCCGAGGGCCAGAATCTCAAATCCTCAAATCTGATTGGCTAATCGCGCGCTCGTAACCGGTCCAGCTTTTTACGATACGGACCACGGTCCGGATTTTTATCCGCGCTATTCGCGGCAAATTGAAATAGTTGCGAAAGTTTACAAACAAAGGCAACGGTTACACGTAAATAACTTCCCGTGGAAATATGTAAGGAAAATATAAATTCTGAAGAAAATGGATTCAGACGAGAGTGTACACAGCGAAAGTGAATTTTACTACCCAGAAGAAGAAACCCCCAACGAAACGACGGCGTTAAAATATGAAGAAGTTGAACAAGACAGGCAATTAAGCAAAATTCAAGATTTTATTCACTCACTTCGCCCTGATAACACTAAAAAAAAGACAACTTACGATCTGAACATTTTGCGAAGATACTGTTCCTCAGTTGGAGAGACAAGAACCTTGGAAAACATTCCTCCTAACGAGCTCAACATTTTGCTGTGCAGATTTTTCATGGACGTCCGTAAAAAAGATGGCGGAGTGTACGAGCCAGGTACACTTGCATCGCTCCAGAGAAGTATTCAGCGCTGCTTGAAAGATAACAACTCTAACACAAATATTCTCAAAGATCAAGAGTTTGCAAAGTCAAGGGAGGTCCTAACAGCTCGCAAGCGAGACTTAGTAGTCAACAACGCGAAGGGAAATCGTCCACAGGCTGCCCGAGAGCTAACTAAAGGTGAAGAAGACCTCTTGTTTCAAACAGGTCAGTTTGGAGAAGGCGACCCCGAAGTTCTCCAGCGCACAGTTTGGTGGGTACTGTCTTTACATTTCGGATTTAGAGCACGAGATGAGAGTAGGAGACTTCAGTGGGGAGATATTGCAATAGAAAATGATCCTGTCACTGGAAAGCAGGTCCTGGTGTGGAAAGCAGAACGAGGATCGAAAACAAGGCAAGGAGACGGCCATTGTAGAGCTTTTAATCCAAAAGCCTACGCCACCGAAAATGAGCACTGTCCAGTTCATTTGTATCTAAAGTTCGCCAGCCATCGTCCTGAAGAAATGAAGAGACCCGAGGCGCCTTTCTTCCTGGCAATAAACCACAAAAGAAAGCCTGCAGATCCGGTGTGGTACAGTCGAGCTCCTCTCGGAAAAAACAAGATCGGAGAATTTTTGACGAAGGCTGCGAAGAATGCAGGACTGCCTGGAAATGTAACCAACCATTCTGTGCGAAAAACCTGCATTTCAAGGCTGATGGATGCAGAAATTCCTGTTAATTATGTAGCTCAGCTGAGTGGACATAAGAATTTAAAAAGCTTAGATTCCTACAAAACTGCTTCCGACGACCACCAGCGCAAGATGTCCTTGCTACTGAGCAGCGAAACGAAATCTCCCATCTCTTCAAACGATGCACCGCTTAATCAAGCAGCCAAAGCCTCGCAGCACCCATTCAAGCCGAGAGAAGACAAGCAAGCTTCTTCAGGCGAGGATCCCTTCACTGGTTTTTTTGCTGGTTCGAACATCAGTAAAATTGAAGGCTGCACGTTCAATTTCTCTTTGAATACAGCGCCTTGCAGCAGTGGTGAAAGCTCGGCTCGGTCAAAGCCGCGAAAACGCCACATTATCATCTCAGATGACTCAGACTCAGATTAACTTGAACTTGCTTTTGGAAAGTTAGTTTTCACAAATCCAGGGACGTTTTAAACATGTATCGAGCCGTTAAGAAAAGTAAACTTCGCCGTGTTTGAGTCTTCATTCACAATTTTTATCATTCGATCGATATTTTTAGACCTTTTGGACATGCGTGTCATCATTTGCAGCTTGTCAACATTCATCCACTTTTGACGTTTGACAGATGATTGCCATTTCGAATTCAATGACTCTTAAATGGTTTTTTTCTTTTTTTACATGATGACTTGCGAGTGAAAATAAAATTAAACTTTCTATAAACATGCCACTTGAATTGATGCCCTATTTACATTTGTTTCATAGGATTTTGTTATCACTTTCCTCCTCCAGCCTTAAACTTACACTTTTACACACGTCCCAGCGAAAAAAAAGCAAACAAACAGAAAAAATAAATAAGTTATTTACCGGTCTAGGTCGGTCCGTATGGTAAAAAACTGTGCCCTTGGTCTTGAGTACGGCCCTCGGCCTTCGGCCTCGGGCCGTACTCAAGACCTCGGGCACAGTTTTTTACTATACGGACCTCCCGCCCGGTAAATAACGTATATGACTTGTCCCACAAGATAACTTTCAGCATAATATTCACTGCAAGTCTGCACAAAGGTGCAGTCAAAGCATATTTACAAGTGATATTAAAAAAAATTGCTCAATAATAGTATTATAATTAGTTAATAACACAGACCAAATAGGATTGTTACAAGACCTTCTTGACTCACAGTAATCAGTGATAGTTACATTAGAGAATTTTGCAAGTTGGAGTGTCAGCAGGTCCACATCAGCTGGAAAGTTGCCTGCAAATTTCTTCTGACCTGTACTTTCACGTATCATGTGATTGTTTCAATATATAGAGATTAATTTTTCATGTCAATGTCACAATCAGTTTAATTACAATTGCTCATTTAATACAGATCGAAAATCTCGCCTTGCTGTGTATTCTACAGTCGGCATACAAGTCTTTCAGAAATGTGTTGGGTGCTTTGTACGAAGAGAGCATTCGAAAAACTCGAGGCAGTTGATTGTCAATATTTATTATACCCGGCCACAAGCAATTATTATTATTATTTGAATAAAATGGAGTATCTATGCACTTTTATTTTACCAAAGCATGACACTTATGGGAAGTAGACGTAATGAACACTGGACAAACAAAGCATTACGATGAGCTATAAACAAAACATACACACCACCACTCCGCGCCACTTGCTTTCATTGCACGCATTCACGAAAACAGTTCGTTTCCGATTAGTTACCTTGGCCTAATCGCTTCACTTAGTCCATCGCTTTACCCTGGAAAAGTAAGCATCGAGGCAGTAGCATTGCATGGCAGTCCTTGCGTTTGAGTTTCCCTCGAAGCAGCTGTCGAAGTCGTCGGGAGGATATGTCTTTACAGACTTTAGTACTTCGGTGCGATGTACAAAAAGACGATTTGTCTGAAGAAATTACCTCCTTTTGACGTATTTCAGAACCATAAATGTTCAAACAACCACCATTAGGTTTCTTTCGGTTGCCCACAATACGTGTGCGTTGTAAAGACGGCCCTTGAGCCACTAAAATAAAAAGAAGTGGCTATCGAACATTCGAAAACAGGCCATGTTGTTGTGCGCGTATGACGTCATATTGCTGTCGGTGCAACTAGATCCAGCTCTCTATGTAGTTCACGGCCATTTGTCGTTCGAGTAATGGCGGCACAGCGAAGCTGAACTTCGCGTTTAAAATAACTGGTCTTCCCGTTGGAATTTCGATGTAAAATTTGGCGTGGTTAGTATTTATCACTTCTACTTTCCAAAGCTGAAGAAAAAAAGGGATGCAAAATTTTGATCGTAGTGGCACTTTAATTGTTCTTATTATATTTTTATTCTGGTCTTTAGTAAGGAAGCGTCTCTTCAATGTAGTTTATTGAGGTTGCGTTTTCTTTTCTCTTAGAACTATTTGGCCACCACCTATGCCATAAGTTCCGATTTAGAACTAAATGTAAGTATCGGTATCTTCAACACAATATGCCAGGATGCACTTGAGACACTGGAAAAAGACTTCACAAATTTTGATGAGATACAAGTAGCTTCCCTGGAAGCAGTGGCAAAGGCACGCATTGGTCTAGACATGGCTTCAAAGTTCATGTACATGAGCGTCGTCAGTGGTGATGAAAGTTGGAGTACACGTGAAACTCGCGGGGCCTTGGATTTCTTGTTCACCACAGTTAAAGCATTGTGCACTACCCGCGGCCCATACAGGTCCCCTGCTCTATTTCTCCTTAAACAGCTGGTCAAACGTTACGGAGTGCACTCAATCGCTACGATATCCCAAAACGAAGACATGTCATGGATCGTTCCTGCTGAATTCCAGCGAGGATTGGTGAGGAAGTTTTGCTTCACAGTATTTTGTTTCAAATGTTAACCTCCTCCAGGTAAAATTCAACTGTCCTATTTTTCTTTCGTTCAATGAAGAATAGCAAGCTAAATCATAGAATCAGCCTTTCTTTGCTGCGGGAAATAAAGTTTAAATTGGGCGACTACTACAGGTGGATAAGGAAAGCAATCAAGCTTGAAAAAACGCTTCAAATTTACAAAGTTGAACCGATCTTGTTTCGTTGAGAAAGTGCCTGTAAATTTTGCTGTCGCATTTTTATTTGCTGTAATTTAATCAATCTGGATCATCCACTATAGCGGGAGCATAGTTTCAGAGAGCACTTATTTGAATGTATAAAGGTCTCATTCAATCGCACGATATCTTAACAATCTGATACAAGAATAAATGGCAATCGTTGTGAAAGTTATTCAGGCATAAAACTTGAAAGATACCGAGTATTGATACGGTTCTTCAGAAGTTAAATGCATAAGGCTGTGAAGTTCAAATTTTAATTATTTTATTTTATTTTATTTTGATAGGGTGACAGAATGCCTCTAGACAGGTTCTTGGTGTATGGTAGAGAACTATATCGTAAAGTAAGAGATTCTTTAGCGGGAGCGATCTTGAGTGAAAACATGGATGAACTTGTTGCGTCCGTAGAGGTATTATTTCTAATTTGCCTTCTTGTAGAAGAATAAGAAAGATAGGATCAAGAGATAAGTTTTGTTCCGTCCCTTATCGAAGGGTGGTTTAGGTTTTTCCTGTTTCAGAACTGCTGTTAAAGCGCTGCGTCTCAGTTGGATAGGCAGACTCTTAAATGATACTCATGACACTTGGACGGCAATCCTTAACTATCATTTTGAAAAACATGGCGGACTCCTGTTTCTACTAAGCTGTAATTATAGTGTCAAGAATTTAGACAGCAGAATCCCTCTATTTTACCGAGAACTGCTCGGATATTTTCAAGAACTACGTAGCAGCTGCGAAGATCCATTGAAACGCGAATTTATTTTGTGGAACAACAAGGAGATTAAAATTGAAAACAAATCGGTCATTTGGAAGGCCTGGTGGGATAAGAATGTTCTTTTTTATACAAGACTTGCTGAACAATCAAGGTAACTATCTTTCACCATAGGAATTCAATGAGAAATATAACATCATGGTTTACTTTCTGCAGTATTACCAAAGCACCAACGTATTCTTACCGGGCTTTATTTAACAGAATACCGAATGTGATGAGATAATCATTTGTATGATGTTCACATCTTCAGTTGTTAAGATGTTATCAAGTGAATCAGTACTTGTAATAATTTTTGCGTAAAAAAGTTGATTCTTCAGAATATTTAGATTTCAAAACTCAAGTCGCTTTCCTATTTATCTCAAGTCAAAGTAACATGTCCTGTGTCCACCCATCTGGCCGAAATTGCTCGGCTTACAAGTGCTGTAAAGCGGTTAAGCGATATTATTCATTATTGCTGGTGTATTATAAAATAGTGTTTTACCACGTAATAAATACCTGGTCACTATAACCATGACGAAAGTCCGGTCAATAAACGTGCCTATTGCCTTCTTTTAGTTGTTTAGTTCTTTTAAATATTTTTTTCATGTTTACATGGTCTGTTTGTGTTTTAGGCCTTGGGAGATGTACCAAGACACGCTAAAGATGTTATATTGCTCCTGACTTTGTATCGAGAGGTCATTGTGCCCCAAAGAATGGCGCAAAATCAGCAACTTCACCCAAGGGTACGTTCAATGACCTGTCTACATAGATGTCTTTTCAAAAAATTTCCATTGCCGAAAGTTTGCGTAATAGCTGTCCACACGGGTGCAGTATATTCCAAATGCTCCATTTTAGACGCCGTTTAGCTCAGTTGGAAGAGAACCGGACGACCGTGCGGGTGATCTATCTCTATCTCTTATTCCATCCGTCTTTCACAAATATGGACTGATAGCGGCTGCCAGCGGCGCCCTTACATGCTGATGTCCGATCTCACCCCACAGAAGAATTGTTAACCGCCATGAGACTATTACCCCTTCATCTTTGCGTTTCATTCCGTGCAGTGCAGAGCTTGATTTAGAAACCTTTTACCCTATGAGCCCATTACCATTTTCAGAAGTGTATTTGTGTGGACGGTACAGGAAACGTAAAGAAATGTTTTTGCTTTCAGTACTGAAACGTTTAAAATTCCAAACGGTTAGTTAAAATTAGTTCAAGATTCACTCAATGCTAATCATTTCAATTAATATTACTACCTCAGCTTATGTATGAATGGCGCCGTAGTAGGCCGTTAGAAGGTTCCTCAAGGAACATCATATCTTTGCTCATAATTATGTCGTTTGTTTTCCTTTCAGACGCTGACAATGATGAAACAAGTCATGGATGGCAATTTCTCGTCTCAAAGTGTACGTCCAAATAGCCTTTTCGTACTGTCGCTTATCTATAATCTGTCTAAAGATGTGTCTATAACTAAGCCAATTTTCAGTCAAAAAATTAAAGATGCATGTGTGCAGTATAAAACGCTCGCCGTTCTTTCTTTTGGACCCAAAATGGGTGTATCGCACCTCGTCGAGGACGTAGCATTTCTTGGATAATAACCTGGAGACCAGCTAACGGTTGCTGTTTTTCACACTATCTCTTTGCTCACTGACTCATGCAGATCACAGCTATCTCTTCTAATTAATGCTCATTGAATAACTAGCCATGTATTGTTTAACAGGTTAATCGGCGTATCGACATGCGAGAATTTGCGAGGCTGGAATGGCATCACTTCTCATTCAAAATCTAACGGAATCTTACAACGTTTAGACGCTGAAATGAGTAAAACGCTCTATTCCCAGCTAAATTCCCTTTTCGTTGTTTTTGGTCCAAAATTTGTCGAACATTGGTGGCCTGCTTTTAATTATATGGTGTAATAGAAGCCATTGAATTTGCTTTCCTGTAGTAAAGTCTTCATAGTATAGCCACATGACAGCCCACACGACCAGGGCTTAACCTGGTTTCTGTAGCGTGAAGCAACTAGGAGTATTGCTACTCCCCATGGATGGGATGGTAGTCAATTACAGGTTTAACTGCAGCCGCTTGTCACCAGCACCCATTTATACACCTGGCTGAAGAAAGACAATGCAAAACAAGTTGTGTTATCTAACTGGGAAACAAACAACAGGATGGCAGGCGCCACAGAGCCACTCAACTTGTGATCTGTCGTCTAATGGGTCAACCACCATTCCCCGCACCTCCGCTTTGCTTTAGTTTTCACTAGTTCATGATAATAATCACTTTGTTTACCCTTGGTTTTGTGAGGATGGTTAGACCTCTAGTGCTAATGCTCCGATCATTTCCAGCAGAAAGAAAAAGAAGTAAATCCACATGTACATAATACATTTTTCTTTACAGGCACGACAGTTGGCGACTGTACTTTTGGAAAATTCTCAAGGAGTAACTTTTCCGGTCCTTCGAGTCCATGACAGCCAGAGTGAGATTGAAAAGGCCTTGCCCGAGATCCTGATTCATGCAACAGCCGTCTTTCAGTGCATCGACTTCGATGGGTTACTAAAACCATTAAATGCGATTCTACGTAATCCAGCAGAACTCCAGGTAACGCAAAAAAATACTTTAAGTTTATTACTAATATCATTATCGCCAAAGTGTCATACCAGACAAAAATGAAGTGATGCACATTTTTCAAAGTCAGCAGCATTAAAACTTGTATTAACGTATTGATACAATGATCTTACATTGTTTCTTTATATTTTTGAATACAATAGATATTAATTGACGACAGTAACATTAAAACGTGTCAGAAAGTAACATAAAAATAGTTACTTAAATGATGTTGTATGTGATGTATTTTAATTTGTTGTTTTTGTTAGAAATTGCGACGCAAGTTAATTCTATTGCTGTTAATTCAATAACTTATGCATCATGGCAATTAAAAGTAAATTTAAAAATCAGTGTCGGCTCACTTATGAAGCGCATGCGCGATTAGATATTTTAGCTGAGAAAACCGGCGTTTTCCGCCACTAAACTGTTGTGTTTTGCATGGCTAGAACTATTTGTTTGCATGGTTAAATCCGATCCATTCAGGAAGGAAACATAGTAAAACTGCTTCAAAACAATAAAACCTGTTTGATACTAAAGATCTTGCGATAGAATACTGTTTCTAGCATTAAAATACTAGACACAGTCACAAATAGCCAAAATTAAATTCGAATTGCAATTTTGTTACTTTTGGTTCTTTGTAACTCTATGTAATGATTCTAATGTATGGTTCTTTATAACTCAATAAAGTGCGTCCATCTGCATTAAAAATAAAAAGAACGCGTTTTTTCCAAGTATTACAGTTTAAAAACTGTAGACTGATATTAAAATTTCTTATCTCGAAGGATTCTTATTTTCCGACTATGCCTGAAGACAGTTTTCCTGAGGCCAGTTCGGCCCTAAAAGAGAGTGGTGCTTTTTACCGTAAGTAAGGCCTCGCTAATTGCCTTTCCTCTTAGTGTATTGTCATAATGCGTTTTTTCTTTCTTTCTTTCTTTTTTTATTATTATTATTATTATTATTTTTTTTTTTTTTTTTTTTTTTTTTTTACATACGGGACGCTAATATAAAACGACTTAGTCTCTTTTTCTCTCTCTCGACACAATGCTTTCACTTTAACGTAAGGCCGACGAAGCAGCAAAAAGTGCGTAAGTGATTTCTCCTCGTAAGTGATTAAGACAAGCAGAAACAATTTCAATTCAGGTTATCTATTTCTGCTATACATTACAATAATAAGCAAGTTTCACATTTCAATTTGCAGCTGCGGCAATTTTGTTTCTTTTTGAGGCATAGATGAGGTCTCGTTCAACAATTTCATGGATTGCTTTTTTTTTCCATGTGTTATTCTTGTTTAGAGTGTCCAGATGGCCATCGGTACTTCGTTGGTGATGTAAGTACACTCTGGATCATAAATACTCTATTTTGTAGGAAAAGATAAAATCTTAGTTCCAAATAGATAAGATCAATCTTTCTCTAACGACAGTCGTATCGACAACTCTAAACAGACTGAAGAACTTATTCCTGAGTAAAAAAAGGTACGCTCAGCCCAAAAAGTAAACAATAAAAATAATATCTGTGCATCTGCAGGATTCTTTAGCACTTTGATGTCAGTAGCGCTCGATAAAATCACATTTGCTCTATAAAAATGATTGAAGATATCAATTGTCATTAATGTTGCCAATATAATGTACTCTTTTCAGAGCTAGACATAACCTATTATTAGGCTTTAACTTCTTTGCTGCGATAGCAGGTCATTGAAAAAAGAAATTCACCACACCAATCTACACGAACCTTCTATCATGTGCTTAATTTATTTCCTTTTTTATTTTATTTATTTTATTTTGTTTTATTCTTATAGTGCGGAAAACCAGATCAGGAGCGTAACTGTCCTGAATGCCCTGAGCCGGTGGTGATTGGAGGTTTAAAACACCTATTAGCTCAGGCCAACAAACCTGCAACCAGGTATTACAATTCCTTAGTGGGTGCTGATATCGAAACAGCGAAATATTTGGGTGCTGATATCGAAACAGCGAAATATTTAACTGTTATTTAGGTGACGTTAGGATCCTTCAGCAAGAACAGATCTCTCCTCGCTGACCTTAGATTCCCTCGATAGGTCCACCCGAAAAACTAAACGCATGCATAGTCAACACTATGTCCCGCCCTATACCCGTACTAACATTTATAAATTCAGTTTTCTTCCCCGCACAATTGTTCATTGGAATTCTCTTCCACAACGGGTCGTGGACATTGTCGGGGACAGCCAGTTCCGTGAGTTTTTAATATCAATGTAGACCACTGTCCGTCGCGGTGCATGTATATCTATATGAGGGAGCATCTATTGAATAAAAGTGAAGTGAGGTGAAGCGTTTTTCCTAATGAGGAATTGTTCCCTTTTTTTCAAGAGTCGACCGTTCAAACAAAGGACACATCTTAGGATACCCTCAGAAGACAGTTGCAGAAAGAGATCTTTCTCTCGCAATGATTAGCTTACTGAGAGTGATTTTGCATTCAGCCATGCTTGCAGGAGGTTACCGACAACCTGAGGTAAGAAATATGAAAGGGAATAAAACATGGCTTTGTTAAATTTTTTAAAATACTCGGCCAGCTTATTTAAGGAGTTGAGGGATCAGGCTATTTATCTAGTTTTCAACCTTAGTAAATCGTAGTAAAACTTCTCCTTCATGGTGAAAATATAATCGCCTACTCTAACAAACACATTATCATATTCTCACGGTTTCTAATCTTTAACTAAAGGTCTTAAGACAGTTGATTGTATCCGACGTTCAAGCGGATGAAGTATGTGACTTCCTCTGGGAACACCTTGTCAATGATGTCAAAAATTTATCCACCAGCTCGGGAAGGAGCGAAGATGAGGTGCTGCTCGCGGTTCATCTCGTGTTATCCGAGATCGTGGAACGAGCCACAATGAGTAAGTCAGGGTAGTTTTTTACTAATCACTTATGGAAACCAGCTTTGTTTTTTTTTTTTTTTTTAGTTTTATTAATATTTTTTTAGTTTAGGCAGTCCTTGATTTTTGTTTTAAATTAGTTCGTTAGTGAAATTTTAACTCACTTATAAGGAGTGTTGATGGTGTTTTATTTTTCAAATCATTACTCAGGATTGCCTGATAGCGCTGGAGCGTCAATGTGGTCCACCAAAGATGGAAGGAGGAACTGGGAAAAAGAGTTTGTGAATGTCTTTGTTAATCCCTTTTGGAAGGTAAACATGTTATGTCTAAAAGCCACTATTAAGAGAGAACAAACCTGATTCATCACTGCTTTATAGCTAGAAAAAACGAGTAATAAAACAAAGAAACGCCTTACGGTTTCTACCATTCGGTCATCTTCAGGGTGATATGAAAAATAAAATACATGTTGGTAAAAACGTTTTTCACACCTTTATTTGGACTGAGACCCTATCAGCAAAGTCACACCCGAATCGCAGGATCCTCAAGGAACTACTAATTAGCCAAGAAGAGCGTTTACTCAACATTCAGGTACACTGTTTCATCGCAAAGCTATTTCCACGTGCTACAACGTAGTATAATGTTAGCGACGTGCGTTTTACATTTAATATTACCCTGAAGATGACCGATTAGTCGAAAAAGTGTTTCAGCCATTTAAATTTTTCACAATTTTACAAGGGAAAAATGTTTAATGGTTTTAATAAAATAAAGTTCATTATATGATAATCGTTATCTTCTTTTCCCCTAACAGAACTTTGAGGAACGATTGCAGGGTTTCTATGCTGTGTCTCTAAACGACAGGAGATTGGGTAATGTCCACTGTCCCGTTGTTGACTTGTAATTATTTCTTAGCATCTTTCTCAGTACAACTCTGGGCCCGGTTGTTCAAAAGCCGATTAAGGCTAATCCACGAATCAAAGTTCACGTTAACCCAGGATTAGCTTAATCGGGCTTTGAACAACTGGGCCCTGGCAGATCCCTAAATACTGATTCTCTCTAGAAATAATCCGTCGTGGCTTGAAGGAAGGATAGGTGTGAAATTTCGGTGAGAAGGTAAATTATGGAGGACACGAGGTGGCACAATCCTTGCTCGATCACATCGCCAGCTCTTGCAAGCGCCCTCGCAGAGACTAATCTCATAAAAAAAAACTTAAGAGAAAAGGGTTACTGCAAGCACTCTAAGCTCTCTGCTTAACAACATTTTTTTCAATCTTTTTTAAAACGCCATGTTCAAATGGCCAATGAAATTGAAAGATTGTGATATGCAGGAAATAATGATCGCATGCTATGGTCACGGATAATAGAAAAAAAAGGCAAGAGCATCACATAGTTCCAAGGACAGCTAAGGACTAACTAAAATCAGTACTCTACCGTCTGAGTTATTTAAAGAACTGAGGGCTGGTCGACGTCTTTTGAGTTTGTACAATACCCGTAGACGATGTACAAATAAGAAATATGCGAAATAATTTTATTGTATATGTGAAATGGGGATTAAAAATCAATAGATGAAATATCATTGCATTTATGTATCTCAAGCAGTTTGCTTAACTGCTGAGACAACAGCTTTAGATGCGTACATGGATGGCAGTTCTCTGCTCAACAAGATCTTGAGATCTTTCTTTGTGAAAAGTCAGACTGTAGGCGCGAACTTTCAATTTTACTTTTGCTCTCATGAACAGTCCCCATATTTCTTTCTTGAAACTACAACGAATACGAACACCCATGATATGAATTACAACAAATGAGCAAATGTCAAAGAGTTTTTTTAAAATCGTTTTAAAATACGTGGCTTTTTAACTTAAACTGCAGGAAATGACCCACTCATGAAACAGATATATGAGGTGGATGCTCCTCCTCCGCCCCGCACAGCAGCAGACATCCATCCCGGGCATGCGGCCTTCTGGAGGTACAGAACACGCGTGACAGTTGAACACGTCATCCGTCAGTTTCAAGATGTGAAGTCGGACATGGCTACTTGTAAGATTCTTAGGAAGTTCCTTGAAGAGGTAATTCGAATTTCAACTTCTCAGGACCTTTTGCTAGTTCATTGAGCTTGAGCTGTCATTTGTAAAACAATCAAAATGAAAAACTGTATGTCTTCTAAAAGAAGGAAGGTACCAAAATTTATTTACATTTTACTGCAATTGTCTCGAAATATGTTGATGATGGGTTTTGAAACTCATCAGGAAATGGCTGTCTGGCCTATTGTAACGTCATTTGGTACTTTTTTGAATATCATACCTCCTCTTCAGTGTTTCTCGTTTGATCGATATCAACCCTCTTGTGATTATTAGTCCCGATGAAGTATTTAAATTTTTGTTACTTATTCTCATTATAAGCTATTATTTTTCTTAGACCCTACTCCTATCTTCATTCGTTGATAACATTTTTAACTTAAGCCACGCAGATTGAAAAGAAAAACTGAGTTGTCGCACCTTTGGCTAGTAATAGAAAGTCCGAAGTTATTTTGAAGTAAAGAGAAATATTTAACATTTTTGTTACCATGATTTCGCTGTAGGAGAACAAACTACGTGTATTGTGCTTCCTGCCGGACATAGTGGCGTTGCAGAAAATATTAACAGATCGCCTTTATCGACGAATCGACAAAGAAAGAGCTAACCAGTTAAAGATGCGGGAGTTTATGCAAGAACTTCCCAAAGGTTCATTACCGTTACATTACTCAGTACACAGCTTGTTTGCAACAAAGCACAGTTTTATAAAGGAAATAATCAGGTTGTTTTAAGCAGGATTTAGGTAAATCTTGAAATTTGAATGATTCTCGTCGTATGTGTTGGCTGAAGCCACCTAACGGCTGTATCGTAAAGATAACCGGTAAAAATCAGTGCTACTACTGAATAAATCGTGATCAACCTTAAACCCGAGGAGCGTTCAGTTGATCGACTTTCCAACACGTTTTGCTACATAGTACGTAATTGCTTTAATTATAGATGTGTATTCTAAAAGAAACATTTCTAAGTTTCTTGAATAACATAGGGAACTTCTAATGGATAAACTTCGCAAGACTTATTTTCTGTCATGCAATGAAGCATTTTGAAAATAGATTTGTAACCAGAAAGTTGTACCAATTACAGGATAAAGATATCTTCTATTTTGTTCTCGTTGTTGTTTGTTTTTTTTTGTTTTTGTTTTTGTTTTTCCCTCCCCAGAGGAAAACTAACTTTATAGCCTAAACGTTGGATTTTAAGAGTATACATTTTTACTGATATTCCGAAAACAAATCATTCACTTATTATCGCAGTTAAGTATGCATGTTAAGAGAAGAGTATTTCTTTTCCTTTTCTAGGCCAGAGAGACAACGTTGCCAAGCTCTTCAAAAGTTTCAGGACTGCATGGGACCTTGTTCGTCATGAGTTAAGTTCACAAGGTATCAGGTTATTTTTCGGCATTATAACTTTTTCTTTTGTTAAATCTTCACAGTCGGTTATTAACATGTTGCTTCCGCCTTGTTCCCTGTTTTAAATATGACGCTACAGAAGACGATAAACATTTCGCAATGGACTCTAGAGTTAAAATGAATACATGAAGCTGAGCTTTTGCTTTCAGTATACATTGTGTGCTAGCGACTTCAACACTATAATAATAAAGTTCTTACTTACTTTCTTTACTTACTTGTGCAAGAAACACGTTTATTTACTAGTTCTAGACATTTGCTGTTAATTGAATGTTTCATAAAGAGCAAGTCCTGTTAAAATGGTTGATGCTCTTAAAGAAACAACAACATTATTGTTTCTCTTTGTCTTAGGGCGTTTTGCTCCAACCAAAGAAGAGTGCTCAGGATCTGTTGATTCAAATTGTACCGTATCTGTATTGCTACCTGCCAGTGAAGGTCCTGGAGTATGTTGCAAGGGATTGATGTTCTTCTTAGTCAATGCACACAATGAACTTGTTGACGCGTACCGCAGTTGGAGTACGAGGTATCTTCAATTTAGTTTTAACCCTTTTGTTGAGCACACAGTGCAAAATTGAAATTTTAGGAAAACGAAAAGCCCCAATCAAAAGTAATGTTTGATAACTTTTACTTGAACGGCCACCCTTCAGGGTTTTGCCCAAAGGCATAAAAATTAAACATTACAATGAAAAGCTTTGGACAGAGAAAACTGTTTTTGTTGTTGTCGTCGTCGTCGTCGCTAATGTTTGTTGTTGTTATTTGGGCCTTTGTTGTTGTTGTTGTTGTCGTCGTTGTTATTGTTGCTAATTGTTGTTGTTTTTTCTCTTGTCAGTGTTGTTATTGTTTATGTTGTTGTTGTGGTTGTTGATGTTGATGTTTCGTTCCTCTATTTATTACCTCTAACTTAATCCAAGCTTATTACCCACCCATGCTTCAGAAATTGACCTCAATCTTCTATAACAAAGCGTTTTGGTTTTGATTGCCCCGGGCAAGCAGGACATTCTCCCACTTCGAACTGTAAACAAACATAATTAGTTAGAATATAGTCTCCAACACAGTGAGCTGATTTTTATTGCGCCGCTAGCAAACCAGTTGTGAGATCAGTTTTTTCTGTCTCAACCTTCACAGCCATTTGTTATCTGTACATTTTTTGTAAAACGGCTAAAATCATTATGAATATTCAGGAGAGGATTATTTGACAAATATTCGACTAGTGTTTTCTTGATGTCATGTTTTTAACGCGCCCTCGATCGAAGGAATAATTGTGAAAGTCAACTTTATGTTTAATGATAGCTCCACTGGTGGTGATGTTTCACTTTCGGAAGTTTCCGCGTCGCAACTGATTGCCTATGACGCGGAAAAGGATCTGCTTCCTGTGATGCTAGCCAACTGCTCCTACTCCTTGGAGGTTGGAAAAGAAACGCTTCTGCAGTACAACTGGGAGGCCCTTGAAAAACAGATAATTGACCGGTTCATACGAGGAAGACCACACGTGGAGTTTGAAGTAGGTGGCTCAATATGAGAAATCAACTCCAGCTGGAAATAATTAATTACTTTAAAATAAGTTGTTTGACTCTAAGATACTGTTTCCTAATAGTATCTTCTTGATCTTTAAGAGGCTCAGTTTCCCTGTTGGCCTTCATATGTCGTCGTTTTATTTTAATCTTAGCTTTCTTGGCCTCCTTTCCCTGTCATATTGTCGTATACTTTTAATTCTGATTTAGCTTTATCCTTCGATTCTTCATCCTAATGTTGCCTTGGCAACGGGAAAAAGGCGTTTTGTAAACGCCTTGAAAATTCATAGTTAGGTGCTGTGATACCCATTATAACATACACACTGGGCATTGGTAATTTTTATGCAACAGTCCTTTGCTCAATATTCAGGAACTTTTAAGGTAACGTTAAATAACTTTGCATCAACTTGGGTCAGAAGGGATGTGCAGTTATGATCGCTCACCTTCGATTTTCCTATACGCCTCACTATCAAATTAATGTAAGCAGGTCATCAATAGCAGTGTTAGCAACATTGAGGATTGCATTCACTATCATCGAATATCCTCCATTACACACGCCCTTTCTCGGGTGCGTTGCTGACGTACTTTTTGTTAATAATTCTTTTGTCTAGCTGTCACTGGTGAATCATGCTTGTAGGCAGAGGCGCAAAATGAAATTGCAACAGTGCTGACTGCATATTTTAAGCTTTATTTGCTTCATCAAACCCTTGTTGGAACAATGTAACTCTCACAGGTACTGCTAATCTCTGCGCTTTTTCATTAGGTGGAAGATTTTATGTTTCGTGAGGACGCCCGGGATGATTATTCCTTTGCTGCGTTAAAATCCAAGATTCCACAGGTAAGCCTTCAGTAGCCGATCATTCTGTTCAATTTTATACGTGGGAATGCATGAGCAAAGTTTGCCTTTGTGTCACCAAGCAGTTGCTTTGTTTGTTTGTTTTTGGCTTTTTCGGTTATTGCTATTTATTTATTTATTTATTTGTTTATTTACCCCTTCATTTTTGTTAACTCTTTCCTTCGGTGATTCCTTTTTTCCTTGTTTTCCTCATTAAATTTATTTTTCTACATATCTCAAGGAACTTATTCCAGGACAAATACGCACCCAGATCCTTTCGGAGTTGAAGGACCTCAGGGACGTTTCCGATGTGATTTCAACCCTTGAAATCGTCATTGGCTTTCTGTCTACAGCTGGCGGGAGCCCAGAAATGAAAATCAGCGATTACTGCAGCAAAGTTTTGCTGCTTAAGGCAAAACTGAAGAGCAAGAAGGTCGGTATGGTCTAATCAGACGTCAAAAGATTTGAACGAAAGTACCTTAAACAAGCGATATTTTAATCTCCTTCTACGAAGAAAAGTGGGCTCTGTTTGAGCAACTGTGCGTTTCGTTGTATGTCGCACGAGTTCAAATGATCTCATACTAGTTGTGTAAATTGTACCATATTGCTGAAATATGAGTATATCATTAAATTTTATTATGTGCTCTAATTTCTGCCTTGTCTGCCTTAGTCTACCTAGTGTGCAGTGTTTGGATGAAAAAAAAAAAAACACTTGACCTTGTTTCGGCGTTTGAGTATATCTACCACGTTTGTTTTTATTTTTTTTTGTTTGTTTGTTTGTTTGTTTGTTTGTTTTTGTTAAACAAAAACACAATTTTTTCTTTCCAAGGCTTTGGTGAATGTTTACTGATTATTGTTTTCACCGTAGGCACAACAGTCTTGCAATCTGAGTCACGTTCTGGATCTTTGGGGTACACTTGCGCTTGCCCGCGCAAAGCTTCTTTCCAAAAATAATCAGGTATGAAATGATTTATTTCTATGACTAGAAACATAATTATCTCGAGGGTCTGGCCATTGTGACGGAATAATAATAATAATAATAATTAATTTCTACTGCGCAATTATCAATGTAAAATTTTCAGTTGCGCACAACGATGATAAAAAGCTAAAACTAAAGATTAAATTTGACTAGCTATAGAAATAAAAAGGTCTTGATTGCTTTCTTGAAATTTTACACAGATGTGAAGTTCCTTAATGTACACAATCTTGTCCCCAGGGCGCGTTCGCGTTTTAGGCAAGCGCATTAGCCAATCAGATTTCGATTAGCCCAGAGGCCTTGCTTTCTTGGTACTGACCAAAAGGGAGCGTAGCCTCTGGGAACGAGATTGTAATGTACATGGAAGATCGTTCCATAATTTAGGTGCGGCCACCTGAAGAGAACGATCCCCGAGCGTGGTGAGCGATTTACACGAACTATAATTAATGAATGGTACGCACCTATCGTTTGTAGGTGTAGCAACTCAGTTAGGCATGCATTACGGGTGCAAGATTGGCAACTTTTGTACAAAGAACCCAACTCAGGGTGGCGTTTCAAAACTTCCGCCGACTTGTGCCTCAGGATAGAGTTTTATCTGTAGAAGTATCCAAGATACGCTGCTGCTAGACAAGTTTCATTTTTTCATTTTGTTCTCACTGTAGGATCCCTTCCCTCAAGTCCCGGAATGTTTTCAGAAAGAAATATCAACTAGAATGATGACGCGTTTCAGTGGAGCTTTAAGGAAAATTGACGTGGAATTGTTTTTGAGTAAACTTGTAGAAGTCATCATTTCAAGGCTTCCCCAGGAGGATGAAGGAGTCGGAGAAATGAGGTTAAGAGATGCATTTAGTAAAAAATAACTAAAAAAAATAACTTCAAATAAGTTATGGCTGCCACAATATACCATTTTGCAAATGCTGTAGATACTGTTTGTAATTTTAGATTATCTTAACTTCAGGGAGTTAGGTTGCAATTGCAATTGAGACAAACTTTCTGCTCCTTCCCTCGAACTTTCCAATGCATTATTTTGGATTGGCGGTGACAGCCAAACAAGCGAATTTACTCTCCACCGTGGACGGTGTTCGTTCATCATCCCGGTCACAAAACTACTCCACCCTTCGCATAGCCACTTGACTGCATTCAACATAAAGCAAAGTTGCCTAGAATTGTGAATGCTCATTAACTGAACAGACTAAGAGCCCCAATGGTAAAAACGTTCTTTAAACACGGCTACTGATTTATGCCGACAGAGCATCATTGCGTATGGTTTCTCGAAAGTCCTGATAACTTACCAGGCCTGTGAACTATTTTATGTTAAGAATGTTGCTCGCAAGGGATTCAATTGTTTATTGAAAGTTCAAAAACATATTAATAATTCTTAAGCCCATTGACCTATCAAATGGTCGCTAAAACATCACGTGCAGTGATTTTAAAACCCGATAAAACTTCCTCCTTATTAGTATGCGGTGTTTAATGTTTTTTTCGTATGTTAATTTCCAATGTTCACAAAAGCATCATTGTTATGAACTCTCTTGACACACACTTTTCCAGGAATGTTTTTGAAGCCGTTCAAAAAAATTGCAGCACGTGTTTTATCGGGTCTAAAACCACTCGGCTGCGCCTTGACACTTATGGTTTTAAATCCCGATTAAACACTGCTGCTCGTGTTTTCAATATTACTTAACTTTGAAAATATTCCTAATTTTATGGAATACAGCAGGCACGTTGCATTTAAAACTGGTATCAATGATATAATACGAATTTGACAACAGACTACATATGAGGTCCGGCGTGTTATCGGGACCTTCGAGAAACGGGCCATTGGATTTTTAAAGCAATTGAACTATTTTTCAACTGGACTAAAATCTTAGGAACAGCATTAAAATCATTTTATTATAACTCCTTATGTAAGAATAGCTAGTCATTCTTTGTTCCATTTTGTTTTTCTATCAGCTGTGCTGAAAATGTAGATTAGATGTGTAGGACCTGGTAAATAATTTTAATGGGGAGCGGTCTTCAGTCGTCATCCCAAGAAATCATGACGGCTCTGGGATTGCTTCGGAAAAGAATAATAGACTGCAAGGCCCATGAAATTTAATTAATATTTTGCAAGAAGCGTGTTTTGCAAAAGACCATTTTCCAACCTTTGCTTATAACAAGCATTCAAATAAAGTAGGTCACGGTTTGAAACCGAAAGAAAAATCTATATTTCATTGTTGTTAACTCATTTTTTTACACCGTAAGTTCAAGTGATCTGTTTTTACTTTGATGGATTATTTCACCGAGTTTGTAATGGTTTTAAATAGGCCTTGTGCCACAAAGCATCATGACTGTAGGGGTCGTCTTGGCCCAAATTATGATTAAAATGGGTCCACAAAGATCCCCGGGGGCAATAATGCGGCCTTCAAGGGATACAACAGATCATTTTGAGGGTTAAGTGTAAAATGTTTAAATTTGTTTCTCCTGTTATAGCCTGAAAGAGTACTTATGGACGTTTTTGGATGAAAACGAAGAAGACTTCCCTGGTTTAGATGAAATTCCTGAGGACATCTGTGTCAAGCATGTGATCCATGCATGGCAGCTTGCGTTGGAAGATAGTGAGCGAAGTGGAAATCGAAGGAAGTCCATGATGAAGTAATTCAGTATCACCATCTACAATAAACCGATGTCTTTTTTGGTACTTAATCGTAGAGTATAACCAAAGTTATTACGACATTGGCAAGTGACCGCCAACGCTTATATTAGATAATTAGAATTGGAAGAACGTACATGGACCGCTATATGATGGCGGAAAAACAAACGAAACATAGATGAAGCTTGCTTTAAGTTTTGCTATTGATTGGTATTAAATCCTTGATTTGAGTACGTTGTAATGTTTTTGTAGAGTCCTGCAAAAACCAAACCAAACATAGAATTGTTAACCACGGTCAATCGCATAACGTATACCAGTCTCCATTATACCAGTATAATTAGCTTTAGAGTCACGGACAACATTGAAGTTTCTTGTGTCCCTTGCAGCAGACAAATCGTTCTTATTTGAGTAATAACTAAATAAAATTAAGGATCTCCGCCGGCGGATTACTTGCATGATAGATGTCATCCGACTCACCAAACTTAAATGCGGACTGGGAAAGTAACGAAGAATTTGCTGGCGTTATCCTAAATCAAGTTTGAAATTGTAGTATTTTCTAGTGTGACTTAATAAAGCCATAACCTTGTTGAATTAATATTTTGGCCTCCGTCGCTTTCCTTTATTTCCTACAGGGTTTACATGCATTCCTGATAAGAACGATATTATGCGTTCATTTATTTTGTCGTTTTTGGTGGTTTTTATCTCTTGGTTGTCACGGCAACCGCGAGATGAGACATACGATTTTGCTCAGGTAAAGGCCCGTTTAAACGGTTTCAACATTCGTTCACCAAAAGTTAAACGGGATGTTGGGTAAATGTTGAACGGAATATTCAAACGGCTCCAATACCATTCAACATTGTCGAGAACAAAGGAAATGTTGAATGGTATTGAATGAAAGTTTGAACCGATTTCAATTTGATTCAACACGCTTTCAACAAGCTTTCCAAATTTTTTAATCACGCTTTCAACAATGTTGAACGGCCTGTTCAAACGCCCCCAACATTTGGTTAAAAAAAGTGTTGAAGGCATGTTGAACCAAATGGTGAAACCGTTTAAACGGGGCGTGATATCGTAGACAATTTGATGCAACACGTTTTTTATCTGTATTGGGTAAAACTTAAAACTGAAACTGGGACAGGTGAAACTTGTTAACATTTGGTCTTCGGATGATTTCTCCATAATCACGCGGTATGAAACTGAAAGTATCCTGTGGAAAACTACTGAGTAAACGGTATCGTCGGGACTTTTCTGCGTACAATTTTTCACAGAGGTTTTGTTTTTACATAACTCCTCAATATGGACGGTGGCGCTGCGTTTTATTTTCAGAATCTAGACGTCAGCCGACAGCCTTACTATGAGATGGTTTAGCGACAGGAGAGGGATGAAACAAATACAAACAAACAAAACAATTAAAAACTACTGTACAACTACAACATGTCCGCGACAAGGTTATTTTAATTATTATAGAACTTAAAAAAATACATCCTAAAGTGTACGTTGCACTTTTTCTCTGCATTTTAAGAAAAAATAGACAATGGCGTCTAACATTCGTGATTAATGCAATACTGACGTACGGGCTCTCTCCCACGGGAGCCTTACTAATCAGTTTTAAGTCTTGTATAATTCTCATGAGAACCGAATATAGATTTTCGCATGAAATAGTGCACATCTAAACATAGACCGATCTGTGAAAATGCCACAGCAAATGCTAAGTAGGGGAGCTGTTCTTTTATGGATACGACAGATGAGTAGGCAGACAGGTCATTTGTCGAGGTACGGGAGCTGTACGCTCCGAGTAAAGGGCTTCTATCTCGGTACGTTAGAAGATCAAACCCTGGCCTAAAGAGATAAGTCCCAACCTCGAGAGCATCTGCTTTCGAGCTCGTCTTACCGAAGCAGCCTCGGTCATTTCGTTTTATTCCGGTTAAGAAACTCTTCTTTAAAATATTAGTGCTCAAACAGCAATTTTTTTCCATATCTTACCTTTATTTGATTCATTCAGTCATGCTTACATGCACAACTTGTTTATACATTCGTGAAAAGTACAATTACCTTACCACATTATATATTTTTTTTGGTTCGAATTGAAGATGGGATTTTGTTCGGGATGATGCCTGCAAAGGAGTTGAGTTGTCAACGTCGAAGTTACCAGAGAAAAAGAATCTTGTGTGGTGGGTACGAATATCAGAGGAAAGCAACGTAAGTTGACTCCAAAAGCACACACTGCATCACAGAAATTTTTTTGTTAAAACCAATATAAGCTCCTTCTCCAGATAATTCACTTAAGGACAGTGCCTACTTTTGTTACTGCGCATACGTTCTGCGCATCTCGAGATACTCGGGTTTCCTATGGTTGGCGCCTACTAATACAGGGGTATTTTTACGCGGTTTAAAAGTATGCGGAGAAAGCAGAACTTAGCAAGTGCTCTTCATAAACGAAAAAGAAAAAATCCAAAAAGGGGGTAACCATGCATTTTTCAGAAATAATAAAGTTTCAATTTGGAAAAATGTATTTTACAGCTTTTTTTAATTATTGTTGCTTAATTACCTCTAAAAAATTGCGTTGTTA
The DNA here is from genome assembly GCF_977016875.1 of Pavona decussata. NCBI lineage: Eukaryota > Metazoa > Cnidaria > Anthozoa > Scleractinia > Agariciidae > Pavona > Pavona decussata. The sequence goes on from NW_028145482.1 coordinate 1,407,298, forward strand.
CCCCCAATTTTCTTTTTGGATTCCAACATCCCTTGCTAAGATCTACTTTCCCCGTATAGTCAAAAACCACACAAAAATACTTCCTTATTGGGAGGCACCGTCCTTAACACAAGATTTATTTAGTTTAGTATTCACTCGAAAAGGGCCAAAAAAGTTGTTTGGAAGGAATCAGAACCAGAATCATCCTGTTTCAATGTTTCAGCTAGTTTCTTTGTGTAAGGGCCTTCACCTTTTCCCCCTTTGCCAATTTCCTTGAGATGGGTGGAAATACATGCTCGGACGATGGAAACGTCAAAATCCTCTTTCTGAAATATTTGGTTCAGTTGCGTTAGCCAAGGAATAACATCCATAAGGTAGTACATTGTTGCCACATTCTCAACTTGAGTAAGCTTCTTAAAAACGCCTGCTGCCTTTGAGCCGGCATCATACGAATGGTTGACAAAGCAAGTGACCAGCGCACCCCATGACCTGTACACATATTCTAAAGCACTATAGAAAGCAAACCATCGAACTGCATGCATTTCCTTCATCTTCAACTTTCAGCTCTCAAGAACCTCTTGGATGGCCTTTAATCCAACGGTTTGTTTTGAGGATAATACAAATCTGTTAACAGTTGCCTGTACTTCTCCATTGTTTCAACATTATTGGCTGCTTGACTAATGCACAATGCCAACCGATGTGCCATGCAATGGATATTAATCATGAAAGGGTTTTTCCTTTCTCAGAAGGGTGCTCACACTTTCAACTCTTCCTGTCATATTGATGCAACATCACTACCAAAACTCATTACCTTAAGAAGAGGTACACCACGGGCTGTAAGGACATTTTTTTTTTCATTTTTTTAATTCACACAAGAAGCTGTGCACAGTTCGACCTCAATAGTTACGTTTGTAAGGAAATGAGTCTCACGAATAATACAATCAGATAGCAACTTTGCATAGATCACAAGTTTTTTCGAAAATGAAACGTCAGTACTTTCGTCTGCCATGACACTTACAAAGGAAGATTTCTGCAGCTTTTCAGTTCTGTAATTCATGCAGCCACAAGTGAACGTATTTTCTTTGCTTGACTCAATGCAAATCGAAGTTTCTCTTTGCTGCTTTAGCCTTTAGTTCGATTTCGTCATTATCAGTCGATTTATCTTCATTATCATCGTCAGTGTTGCCGCTTTGCGGTCTTTGCTCTTAGTTTGTATTGATTTCTCGACCAAAGAATGATATTCTTCTCTGCTTCGACATAATAAGCAAAATGAGAGCAATATCAGACGATATATACCTTTTCATCGCTCGAGGAAGGTAAGAGATTAGGAATGAAGCAAGTACATTTTAAGAAATGGACTCCCACCCCCTTCCTATGGGAATCGTTCTCCCAGTTCCCAGGAATCATCATGTAGGCTTAGGCTTTTATAACCACTTTCTTTATTATCTCGTGTAATAAACACATGTGAAAGTCGCGCTGCCTTATACTGTAAGCCCCAAAATACGAAAAAGATAACATTTCTAAAAAAAACTTGGGACACCTTCTCTCGAAACGCGCTAATCCTGCGATGGCAGGCTCTAGATCAGACACTAAATTTGTACAAAAAATAGTGCAAATCAAAAACAAAACATCTCATGTTTCATCTCATGGAGCACATGAAACACCACTATCAACGACCTCCTACTATTTCCTTACTCTATATTCTACGTCTCAGACTTAACGTCTAGCTTAGTATTCTTATTTTTCATCTTTCTTCCTTTGGTACAAATGGGTAGTACAAGCAATGCATACTTGGAAAGTTGTGTTAATTATTTACTTCAAGTTTGTTCTATACTTTTCGTAGTCCTCGAGAGTCCAAACTTTTTCCAGTGTACCAGTTGGCCTGTAACCACGAAATCCATCAACACCAGACGGACCCAGTACGATACCGCTTATTAAAAGCCCAGTCGCTTTGTTTCCTGTAGCCTCAAAACTGACCGTATGTTGCCCCTGAGAGACGTTTGAAGCCACAAAGTATACCCGAGTTTGATAACGGACTCTTCCAAGTTTTTCCCGTTACTGTCACGGCATCACTTTCGTTGTAGTCTAGCCATATTTTTAACTCTTCGGCATCTTGTGTCAACCGGCGGATAACAATCGCCACTGAACATCTGTTGGATGAACTTGTGTATCCCACTGGCACATCGAAAGAAAATTCAAGAAAACTGCCTTTTCCGGCTGCAATCCAACCTCCAAAAGCATCCGTTCTATCACTGTCTTTACCCTTATACCCCATCCTTGCTTCGAGATTTTCCAGTTTCAGTTTTTTAAATTTATGCGTTCTTTTTAGCCTTACTTGAAGCGACTGAAAAATGGTAGACTTGCCCCAAGCTGGGGTGATGTAAGCCCAACAAAGTGGCTCTGTGACAAGCAATGATGAATCGGTAAACAAAGGAGCGCTCAATCCCATATCAATACACTGTGATCGTGGTCCATAAGCAGTAACTGATGCTTCTCTTTGAAGAGCTTTCTGGAAGTATCGAATCTTCATTAGAGCTACCTGGGCGTGTCCTTTTATATCAATGTGCGAATGATCTCTATTCACCATTCCTGGTCGTATGCAAGCTTGCTGATTTCCAGTCCTTGAATTTACTGGGCAAAGAAGATCACGCTAGCTTAGGAGTATTATCTCATAGTAATTTACAAGTTGACGTTGTCCTAAATCTTCGAGGTTATGACAATGTGGATTTCTAATGTATTTAAGAGACTCGCCTTTTTTACTGACTACATCAACCAAGCTCACGTACAAAACCAGCGGAAAAGATGGAAGCGATAACACCCGTCGAGTCAACAATTCTATTGGTACAGCTGTTTCACCGTGTAGATATCCAAAATCGTTGACCGACAACTCAGTGACCACTATATCTGGCTGGTCATCCTTGGGCAGTTAATTATGAAAGCTAAAAGCAAAGAAGTCGCTTCCAGTTCCCCCTAGTGATAAATTCTTCACCATCAGTTTTGACCCAGTATTCGGAATTATGACCTGGTTCCACCACTGAGAGAAAAGTTGATGGAAAAGCTCTCTGTGATTGGTTATTCCTCCTCCTCCTGCTGAATTCGACCCACCAATCACGATCATTTTTACAGGCTGACCTTTCAACACTTTGCTTATTAGATTCTGAGCTCGACAAGCTGGTTCTTCTTCGTTCCACTTGATGGCTTTTTTGATGTATTCCTTTTTAACATCCAAATCGCTAGTTCCTTTATAAATATACTTTTCTTGCCAAAAGACAAACGGGTCTTGACGAAGCCATGCCAGCTTGGAATTCCTAGTGTAACCTTCGAAGTCAGGGCCGCTTTAACATTAAAAAGGAAAACAGGTCTCTGTGAATCGTTTTCACGTGCACAATGGCGTTATCACCCAGCTACAGCTAGCACTTTTTTTAATGTAGGTTACAGGCACTTTCAATTGATTGTACTTATTGACTGTGCGACATTGGATGCTATCGCCATGACGAGTTATAGTCCACCCCTAAATTATCTCCGAGTCTGATTGTTTGAATTGATCACGTGACGACAATGACTCTCCGCGGAGAGAGACTGGCAGAGCTTAAAGCTCAGCACTAAAATTTTTCCAAGTCTGATTGGTTTCAATTTATCAGGGGACGTAATAGTGTTCATCAACGGAGAGACACCATCAGCTCGTGCTCCTCATCCGGCGAAAATGTCCGAATGGAGAGTACTCGTCTAAGAAAGTTCTACCATTTATTCTTCCAATTCATTTACAAAAAACAAGTTGCTCTCATTGTATTTTTACTAAGTACTTTGTTCATTCGTCTTTTTCATTTCAGCCTTTCGCCTTAAGGGTGAAATTGGTGAGCTGTAAATTCAAAATGCCTGCCTTTGTGACTTTTTTGATGATTTAGTGGTGAACAATTAAACGATCTATGGTCTGGTGAAACATACCACAGTCAATAATTAGCGTTATTGTTGAGCGACTTATAGTTGGTCATATTTCATTCTAACTTGGTGCGCATGTTCTGTTTTTTTTTTTTTTGTATTGTTTCTGTTATTGCTATCATGAATTTTTAGTATTCCTGGTGGAGATGTGTTAACCAGATGGCAAGAATAGGCAATAAATTTTACAGGCACTCTATGTGTAGCGTGACTTAAATTTCTAAAAGAAGGGTGTTCCTCGGGACTATCGGCCTGATAATTGCCCCTAGAGAAATTTTATGTTGTTAGAAGGAGCATATAATATAAGCTAACATTTGTTTTAAGAACATCCAATTTACGCGGGACAACTATTTAACAATTATTCGCCTCAGGCTCAGTAAATATTGGTGATTATTAAATTCTCAGCCTCGGATAATGTACTTCTATCGTTCTGATTGTTTCACTAAATCCCGGGTATCAGCTCATATACCCTAGTTTGACCTTATATGGAAAACGATTGCCCCAGGTGTCGCTAAGCTGAATTCCTTTTTTCGGCGGGAAGCGAAAGTTTCTTCGGAAAAAATGAAAACAAAAAAAAAAAAGAAAAGAAAGACATACCAGACAATGCCATCTCAACATAACAACAATAAAAGCCACAAAGTTCGGTATGACACTTTAAGCTTGAACTTTTAGGTGTAATTCTAGACTCGAACCTTAACTTCACTGATCATATCAGCTCAATCTGCAAGAAGGCCAGCCAAAGGACAGGAGTGCTTATGCGACTAAGAAATCTAATTCCTACAAGTGCCAAGCTAGTGCTGTTTAAAACAGCGATTCTATCCTACTTGACGTATTGTCGATTAGTTTAGCACTTTTGTAAAGCCAGCGATTCGCGCAAGATAGAAAGACTCCAAGAGAGAGGCTTAAGGGATGTGTACAAAGACCATCACGCAACCTACGCAGAATTACTCAAGAGGGCCCAGCTACCAACACTAAAGAACAGACGCCTGCAAGATGTATGCACCCTTATGTATAAAGTCAAACACAAAATATGTCCAGCCTATATTGGCAACATTTTTGGTGCTCATAGCACTTTTTATTCCTTAAGACAAAATGATTTCTGTATTCTCAGATATTTAACAATTATTCCATTCGCGCTTGTTGGATATGAGATTGGTTATAGCCAAATTGGCGCTTCGCGCCTCGTTTGCTATTTACCATCTCATATCCAACGCGCGCTCATGGAATAATTGTTAAATATTCCCCGAGACAAAGTCGATGGTAATATTCACCAATGTTTACTGAGCCTGAGGCGAATAATTGTTTTAGTATAATTACTCAGGTGATTATCAGAGTAAAACAGGAACAGTTTGAAAAATGTCGATTTGTTTGTTTGTTTGTCTTAAATTCGCTTTGTTGGTGAAAATCATTCTGTTAAATAAAGAAATCTTGCGTGAATTTAACTTAATTTGTTGTTTTCATTTTAAGCCATCAACATCCATAACATTTTCACTGCAATTTACAAATGTTTTTTATTACAACTAGCAAAATTTTCATACCTTGCCTTCGAAAAGTGTCACCCCGGACTTAACTGCTCTTTAGTGCCTTTCAGAATTGCATGTTCTTTCATCCTATTTAATTCTTCCTCAGAACCATCCGACAAATCGCTAAGCGGTCACTTTGAAAATTAGTGCTCCCGCTATAATCACCTCTCGCGAGGTGATTATAGCAGAATGTGATGCGATCGTCGATCAATCACATCAACAGAATCTCTATATTAATCTATTGAGGAAATATACTAACAGCCGATAGAGTGCCAATGAAACCGAAACTAAAACGTGTATGCGACGACGCCTCTAGTAATCACTGAGTAATACCAATTTTTCGTTTCCTTCTTTTGTATTGTAGCGGCCGTCGAGTATGCGACAACGTCTCTTGTAATACCAGTTTTTCTTTTCTTTTTTTTTTTTTCGTGTCGGTCATACGAATTTATGAGTTTGAGAAGTCTTCGTAACTTCTTTTTTAGCGTTTTTCTCATTTATATACACAAATTATTGAATTTCCACAGTTCAGTAAACGTTTTCGAGTGGGAGTGATAGATGAAGAAAGTTGTAAAACTGAAGGTACAAGAACAATCAAAGGACTCTCTCCTTCAACACTTAAATCGTCATCGAAAAATTTTACATAAGAGTCTTCAGGTAAGAGTAAAAAATAGCTTTTGTTGTATTTTGAATGAAAATTCATGAAAGGTTGCATCAGGTTTCAACACTCATAGTTCGAGCGAGAATTTCTAGCGACGAAAGAAAATTGCGAGAACGACGTGGTACTGCGTGAAATTTGTTAAATCAAGCAACGCTGATATATAGATATTTCACTTATATGCATGGAATTGTGCTGGCAGAAAACCAAAGTAGTCTATATATTGTGTCAATACTTAGTCACAACAGCCCACCACCTTCGCCTTCACCTGAAGTCTGCTGTTTCCAGACTGATCAGTTGAGCTGCACAGTATATGTACAGAAAGCGCTAAACCACCATCCACCTTCACCCGCAGCAATTGTGACGAAGTCTGCTGTTTCCAGACTGATCAGTTGAGCTGCACAGCATATCTACAGAAGGCGCTGTAGCTCCATCATAGACCCACCCATATGGCACAAAGAAGCAGTCTCTAACTAATCTAGATAATGTCTTCGGACAATATGATATGCCCGACCGTTATTATGAGTGTGTTGGTTTTAAGTCAGTAAGTCATGTTTTATCAACATTGTTTTACAAACACGGTGTCTGAAGGCTTACCCGGATATCAGCGTCGTTCCTTCCTTTCTTGCCTTAGCGTAACAAGGACAAATAGTACCTAATAACAACAGCAAAATCACCAACATTTTCAAACCTGAAGTGGCTTATTTGCTAAGTGCGCGGCATATTTCAATTATTTGATTATCGCCCTGAGCAGGTGCTACCTGCATTTTAAACTCGTCCTCAGGGTCTTCGTGAGACAATAAAACCCCACTGGCGTGAACTCGGTTAACTCGACGTTCCCGCTAATTCTAGCTAATTATACTTTCCCCTGGCTCTAATTTACCCCCAATAACTCGATTTCTATTCTAAAAGCGTCGGTCGGTAAACGTCAAAACGTCAGAACCTAGCGGAATGACGGGTCGAAATCTTATTGTTAACGTGATTTCAATATGCTCGTAAAATTTTGGCTAAAATCCCCAACCTAAAAGTTCTAAGCAATGCAAAAGGCTGTTATCAAACAGTCTGGCGCCCAAATAATTAGTGATTGCATGTGAACCAATGATAAAAATACGCAAATTTACTTGTAGTTTTAACAAGATAATCTGTTCATTAAATTATTAATGATTGAAGAATTTTTTGCCAACTTTCTTTTTTCGCTTTTTTTTCTACTTGATAGTATTTAAAGAATTTTTTACCCCTTTTCTTCCATACACAGATGATGGGATTTCCACAGTTCAGAAAACGTTTCCTCGTTGAGTAGAAGTTACAGATAGAAAAAGTTGTAAAACTAACGCTCTGTTTCGTTGTGTGCGAAAAGGCATAAGAACAATCAAATGACTCTCTCCTTCAACATTTAAATCGGCACCGAAGCACTTTACTTTAAAGTCTTCAGATAAGATTAAAAACGATAACTTTTGTTGTATTTTGAACGAAAATTCATGATAGGTTGCAACAGGTCTAGTTGTCATAGTTCGAATGCGAAATCAATAGCGACTAAATAAAATATGTATGACCGACACACAAGAAGCTGTCCACAGTTCTTCTTCAGCAGTTAAGTTTGTAAGGAAATGAGTCTCACGAATAATACAATCAGATATCAACTTTGCATAGATCACCATTTTTTTTTCGAAACCGAAATGTCAGTACTTTCTTCGGCCGTGACACTTACATAGGAAGATTTCTGCAGCTTTTCAGTCCTGTAATTCATGCAGCCATAAGTGAAGGGAGTTTCTTGGCTTGACTCAATGGAAATAGAACGCATCGTACTTGTATTTTCCAACGAGATAGATTGAAAGTTTCTCTTAGCTGCTTTAGCCTTTGGTTCGATTTCATCATTTTCAGTGGATTTATCTTCATTAACATCGTCAGTGTTCCCGCTTTGCGGTCTTTGTCTTTGTTTGTATTGTTTTTTTCGACCAAGGGATGATAATATTCTTCTCTGCTTCGACATAATAAACAAGCAAAATGAGAGCAGCATCAGACAATATATACTTTTTCATCGGTCGAGGAAGGTACGGGGTTATGAATAAGGCACGTGCAATTTAATAAATGGACCCTCTTTGGGAATCGTTCTACTAGTCCCAGGAATCAGCACGTAGGCTTTTACAACCATTTTCTTTATTATTTCGTGTAATAAACACATGTGAACCTCGCGCTGTCTTATACTGTCAGCTCTAAAAAAACGAAAGAGAAACCGTTTCTAAAAGACTTGGGAAACAAATGGAAATTATTAATAAGTAACAGCAAATATTTGTTGACCCGGGAGACGAATATATGGGGGTCACCTTCTCTCGAAACGCGCTAATCCTGCGATGGCACGCTCTAGATCAGACACTAAATTTGTACAAAAAATAGTGCAAATCAAAAACAAAACATTTCTTTACTGCAGCGATGGGATTAGTCGCTTCTCATGGAGCACACGAAGCACCACTATCAACGATCTCCTACTATAACCTTACTCTACATTCTGCATCTGAGACTTAACGTCTAGCTTAGTATTCTTATTTTTCACCTTTCGTCCTTTGGCACAAATGGGTGGTACAAGCAATGCATACTTGAAAAGTTGTGTTAATTATTTACTTCAAGTTTGTTTTATACTTTTCGTAGTCTTCGAGAGTCCAAACTTTTTCCAGTGTACCAGTTGGCCTGTAACCACGAAATCCATCAATACCAGCCGGACCCAGCACGATACCACTTATTAAAAGCCCAGTCGCTTTGTTTCCTGTAGCCTCAAAACTGACGGTATGTTGCCCCTGAGAGACGTTTGAAGCCACAAAGTATACCCGAGTTTGATAACGGACTCTTCCAAACGTTTTTCCCGTTATGGTCACGGCATCACTTTCGTTGTCGTCTAGCCATATTTTTAACTCTTCGGCATCTTGTGTCAACCGGCGGATAACAATCGCCACAGAACATCTGTTAGATGAACTTGTGTATCCCACAGGCACATCGAAAGAAAATTCAAGAAAACTGCCTTTTCCGGCTGCAATCCAACCTCCAAAAGCATCCGTTCTATCATCTTTACCCTTATATCCCATCCTTGCTTCAAGATTTTCCAGTTTCAGTTTCTTGAATTTATGCATTCTTTTCAGCCTTACTTGAAGCGACTGAAAAATGGCAGACTTGCCCCAAGCTGGGGTGATGTAAGCCCAACAAAGTGGCTCTGTAACAAGCGATGATGAATCTGCAAACAAAGGAGCGCTCAATCCCATATCAATACACTGTGGTTCTTGTCCATAAGCAGTGACTGATGCTTCTCTTTGTAGAGCTTTCTGGAAGTATCGAATCATCATTAGAGCGACCTGGGCATGTCCTTTTATATCAATGTGCAAATGATCTCTATTCACCATTCCTGGTCGTATACAAGCTTGCTGATTTCCAGTCCTTGAATTTACTGGGCAAAGTAGATCACGCCAGCTTAGGAGTGTTATCTCATAGTAATTTGCAAGTTGACGTTGCCCTAAATCTTCGAGGTTATGACAATGTGGATTTCTAATGTATTTAAGAGACTCGCCTTTTTTACTGACTACATCAACCAAGCTCACGTACAAAACCAACGGAAAAGATGGAAGCGATAACACCCGTCGAGTCAACAATTCCATTGGTACAGCTGTTTCACCGTGTAGATATCCATAATCGTTGACCGACAACTCAATGACCACTATATCTGGATGTTCATCCTTGGGCAGTAAATTATGAAAGCAAAAAGCAAAGAAGTCGCTTCCTGTTCCCCCAAGTGATAAATTTTCCACTATCAGTTTTGACCCAGTATTCGGAAATATGACCTGGTTCCACCACTGAGAGAAACGTTGATGAAAAAGTTGTTTGTGATTGGTTATTCCTCCACCCGCTGAATTTGATCCCCCAATCACAATCATTTTTACAGGCTGACCTTTCAGCACTTTGTTCACCAGATTCTGAGCTCGACAAGCTGGTTCTTGTTCGTTCCACTTGATGGCTCTTTTGATGTCTTCCTCTTTAACATTCAAGTCGCCAGTTCCTTTGTAAATATTTTTTTCTTGACAAAAGACGAACGGGTCTTGACGAAGCCATTCCAGCTGTGGCTTCTGCTTGGAATTCCTAGTGTTACCTTCGAAGTCAGGGCCGCTTTAACATTAAAAAGAAAAACAGGTTTCTGTGAATCGTTTTCACGTGCACAATGGCGTTATCATCCAGCTACAGCTAGTACTTGTTTATAATAAGGGTTACGGGCACTTTCAATTATTTATATAGTTATTGGCTTTGCGACATTGGATGCTATCGCCATGACGAGTTATAGTTCACCACTAAATTTTCTTCGAGTCTGATTGTTTGAATTTGTCTCGTGACGACAATGACTCTCCGCGGAGAGGCAACGGCAGAGCTTATAGCTCAGAGCTAAAATTTTCCAAGTCTGATTGGTGTCAATTTATCAGGGGACGTCCTAGTGTTCATCCGCGGAGAGGCACTATCAGCTCGTGCTGCTCATCCGGCGAAAATGTCCGAATAGACAGTACTCGTCTAAGAAAATTCTCCCATTTATTGTTCCACTTCATTTACAAACAAGTTGCTCTCATGGTATTTTTACTATGTACTTTGTGCATTCGTCTTTTTCATTTCAGCCTCTCGCTTTAAATGTGAAATAGATTGGTGAGCTGTAAATTCGAAATGCCTGCCTTTGTGACTTTTGTGATGATTTAGTGGTGAACAATAATCTGTGGTCTGGTGAAACATACCACAGTCAATAATTAGTGCTATTGTTGAGTGACTTATAGTTGGTCACATTTCATTCTTACTTGGTATGTATGGTGCGCATGTTCTGTTTTTTCGTATTGTTCCTGTTATTGGTATTATGAATTTTTAGTGTTCCTGGTGGAGATGTTCACCAGGTGGCAAGAATAGGCAATAAAGTTTATGGGCACTCTATGTGTAGAATGACTTAAAATTATAAAAAAAAGGTTTTCCTCGGGACTATCGGCCTGATAATTGCCCCTACAATAATTTTATGTTATAAGAAAGAGCATATAATATTATAAAATAAGAAGCGACTCCGCCCAATACGGAATATATTTTCTCCCAACTAGCCGTCAATATAAAGTCGTAATGCCGTCTCAAAATCGAATTTAGTTTTTTATGGCGATACTGACATTTTGTTGGAGAGAGTAAAGGGATAAAGTACAAATCGTGCGCTGATTGAAAGAGAAATTCTTACTTAAGTTAAACTGTAGCCATGGTAATATCCGTGCGCGAAATTTTTTAGCGGGTTATTTGAATTTTTGGCTTTAATTTTTAGGTCAAAACAAAGAAAATGCAAAAATTTACAGTCCATAAAGCACCTACCATTGATGAAATAGACGAGCTAGTAGGTTTAAACATTTTACCAGCAAATTTTATTGAAAATTTGTTACCGTCGAGATATAAACAACAACATGAAAACAGTGATAAATAAACCTCACAACCAGAAGCAATAATAAAAAGAGCAACCATGCTAGTACCCAGAAACGAAAACAGAGCATTGTTATCCTAGCTTAGATGCCGTGGAGATTTAGAAATTGGAAAGAAACCAAGCGGCGAAGAATACTGTAAAAATTACAGAGTCTGACGTTCGGCGCTACGACAAGAAGTTCAAATTGACAGACCTGAGCCATAAAAGAGAACGCAGCAGAGCTCTTGAAGCAATTTTTTCTAGAGATAGGAGACATCAGAAACAGATCCTTTTGCTTTGAAAATGCCATAATTTATTGGAATTTAAGCTCATTGTTATTTACCGTGGCCGCTTTCACACTCAAGAAAGTCTTTTAAGTGAATTTCCCTTCATGGAATCTATAATCACTCTTTCTCGCTTACCTTCAGGAAAAAAGTTGTATCCGCTGTACCATGGTACATGTTCACCAAAAAAAATATTATAAGTGGTCCTTGAATAGTGTCAGAAGCTTTGTAAACTCAAATGAAAAGAAATAAACAACACCATCCAACGTCGCATGTTCATTCACAGAGGTAAAATTTTGATCTGTGCGCACCGAACCCATTTAAGTGCCGTGCTGTCATACTTACATGACAGTTTTTGAGCCAATCAGAAACCGTCATTTTGAGACGACAATATCGCAAAAAAACGTCGCCTCAGCCCAATGGGAAGAGGCGCGAAAAGTAATTTCTTTAGAATTTGCTCCATTTGCTAAGCTTATACAAGTGAAATTGAGTAGTCAAAATACTATTGGTTACGGGTCTTATGTGGCATACGTTCTTCTTTAAACGCTTCTGAGTTCTACCTGTAAGAGAATGAGACAAGATCGCCAATAAACGCTATGTTTCTGTGAAGAAGATCTGGTCCACTTGATGTAAAAGATCCCGGTAGGTAGCAGGGCACCTGTCGCTTAGCCACAGAGCTAAAATGCCCTAAAAGCCCTTGTTACAATCTTTAGTGCCTTTCGGAATTGCATTTTCTTTCATCCTATTTAATTCTTCAGAATCCTCAACAAATCGCTAAGCGGCCATTTTTGAAAATTAGTGTTCGAGCTATAATCACCTCTCGTGGAAATTGTCCACCAATCAGATCAACAGAATCTCTATAATCACCTGAGTAATTATAGTAACAGCCGATAGTCCCTGGATAGAAACACTATTGTCTAAGTAGCGCCGATGAAACCAAAACTAAAACGTGTATGCAACGACGCTTCTAGTTAGTAATATCAATTTTTCGTTTCCCTTTTTTTTATTGTAGCGGCCGTCACGTATTCCACGCGCCGTTTCCACTGAGTAATACCCATTCTTTTTTTATTTTTTATTTTTCTTTGCAAGTCGCCGTCGTGTATGCTAAAACGCGTCTTGTTATACCCATTTTTTTTTTCGTGTCGATCACCTGAATTTATGAGTTTGAAAATTTATTTAGCGTTTTTCTCACTTGCAAGTGTATACACAAATGATTGATAATCGACAGTTCAGAAAACGTTTTCACTTCGACTGGGAGTGATAGATGAAGAAAGGTTTAAAACTGAAGTTTTGTTTCGTTGTGCGCAAAAAGGTACAAGAACAATCAAACGGCTCTCTCCTTCAACATTTAAATCGTCATCGAAACATATTACATAAGAGTCATTCGGTAAGAGTAAAAACAATAGCTTTTGTCGTATTTTGAAAGTAAAAACAATAGCTTTTTTCGTATTTTGAATGGAAATTCATGAAAAGGGTTGCATCAGGTTTCAGCACTCATAGTTCGAGCGAGAACTGCTAGCGACTAAAGAAAAATTGCGAGAACGACGTGCTACTGCGTGAAATTAGTTGAATCAAGTAACGCTGATATATAGATATTTCCTTTATATGCATGGAATTCTGCTGGCAGAACACCAAAGTAGTCTATACATTGTGTCAATACTTAGTCACAACAGCCCACCACCTTCGCCTTCACCTGAAGTCTGCTGTTTCCAGACTGATCAGTTGAGCTGCACAGTATATGTACAGAAAGCGCTACAGCTCCATCATAGACCCACCCATGGCCCACGAAGCAGGCTCTACTAATCTATTTTTTCTCCACTAGATAATCTCTTCGGGCAATATGATATGCCCGACCATTATTATGAGTGTGCTGGTTTTAAGTCAGTAAATTATATTATATCAACAATTTTTAATAAACACGATATCTAAAGGCTTACCCAGATATCAATGTCACTCCTTCCTTTCGTGCCTTAGCGTAACAAGGAAAAATAGTGCCTAATAACAACGGCAAAAGCACCAACATTTTCAAACCTGAAGTGGCTTATTTGTTAAGTACGCGGCATATTTCAATTATTTTTCTGTCGGACTTTGCAGGTGCCACCTGCAGCTTCAACTCGTTCTCGGGGTCTTCGCGATACAATAAAACCCCACTAAAAGTTTCCGCTAATTCGAGCTAATTCTGCTTTACCCTGGCTCTAATTTACCCCTAATAACTCAATTTCTATTTTTAAAACGTCGGTCGGTAAATATCAAAACGTCAGAACCTAGCTGACTAAAGGGTCAAAATCTTATTGTTAACGTGATTTCTCAAAAACGTTAATAATTCACCAGGTCACTACCGTGAAGGAGGTCACTACCTTCGGTACCGTGAATGAGATTTAGAAATGTTGTGTTAATTATTGTAAAATTTTGTGAACGTCTGCTTCGAATTTCTCCAAGAATTATCAATAGTTTGAAAAGCTATATCAAACACTCAAAAGAATGTTTCCTAAATTCCAAACACCTCAAAGTTGGTTAAAAAAAACTCGGCTGCGCCTCGTTTTTCCAACCTACTTCTCGGGGTTTGGAAATCGGAGGAAACACTCTTCCTCGTGTTTGATATATTACTTCTGTAAAATTTTGGGTAAAATCCCCGCCCCAAAAGTTCTAAGCAAAAGGCTGTTATCAAACAGTCTGGCACCCGCGCCAAAAAAAAAAAAAAGCATTAAACCACGCAAGTTTACTAGTAGTTTTAACAAGATAGTCTTGAGGAATTTTTTTGCCAACTACCTTTTTTCGCTGTTTTTTAAATGCTTAGTATCTAAAAAAAATTATAACCCTTTCCTTCCATACACAGATAATGGGATTTCCACAGTTCAGAAAACGTTTCCTCGTTGCGTAGAAGTTACAGATAGAAAAAGTTGTAAAACTAACGCTCTGTTTCGTTGTGTGCGAAAAGGTATCAGAACGATCAAATGACTCTCTCCTTCAACATTTAAATCGTCATCGAAGCACTTTACTTAAAAGTCTTCAAATAAGATTAACAACGATAACTTTAGTTGTATTTTGAACGAAAATTCATGATTGGTTGCAACAGGTGTAAACGTTATACTTCGAATGCGAAATCAGTAGCGACTAAATGAAATATGTAAGAACGACATGGCACTGCGTGAAATTTGTTAAATGAAGCACGAGTCACCATAGCGTAATAATTATAGAAGTTTGTCAGGCTTTAAAATTCAATCGAATTTAAGTGTTGTGCTGTCATGCTTACATGACAGTTTTTGAGCCAATCAGAAACCGTCATTTTGAGACGACAATATCGCAAAAAAACCTCGTCTCAGCGCGATGGGAAGATCCCCCAGGATCGCCATAAAAGCTAATAATTGTTTTAAGAACATTTAATTTACGCAGGACAATTATATTTAAAACAATTATTCGCCTCAGGCTCAGTAAATATTGGTGAATATTCCCCGAGACGAAGTCGGTTTTAATATAATTGCTAAGGTGATTATGAGAGAAAATGAGGCGAATAATTGTTTTAGTATAATTACTCAGGTGATTGTCAGAGAAAAACAAGAGCACTTTGAAAAATGTCGATTTTGTTTGTTTGTTTGTTTGTCTTAAATTCGCTTTGTTGGTGAAAATCATTCTGTTAAATAAAGAAAATCTTGCGTGAATTTAACGTAATTTGTTGTTTTCATTTTAAGCCATCGACATCGATAACATTTCCACTGCAATTTACAAATGTTTTTTATTACAATTAGCAAAATTTTCATATCTTGCCTTCGAAAAGTGTCACCTCGTACTTAAATGCATCTCCTTACGGGACATTTTTCAGTAAAATAGATTTCACTCAGTGTAGGAAGTAACGGAGCCATTGTAGCCGTCAGGTAAAACACAAAGGTGTTGAACACCTGCTGTTCTATCGAAGAAGAAATGAGCTTCGGTTTGCAAAGGCGCGAAAATTTAATTTCTTTAGAATTTGCTCCATGTGCTAAGCTTATACAAGTGAAATTGAGTTGTCGAAATACTATTGGTTACGGGTCTTATGTGGCAAACGTTCTTCTGTAAAAGCCTCTGAGTTCTACCTGTAAGAGAATGAGTCAAGATCACCAATAAACGCTATGTTTCTGTGAAGAAGATCTGGTCCACTTGATGTAAAAAAATCCCGGTAGGTAGCAGGGCACCTCTCGCTTAGCCACAGAGCGAAAATGCCTTAAAAGCCCCTGTTACAATCTTTAGTGCCTTTCGGAATTGCATTTCCTTTTATCCTATTTAATTCTTCAGAATCTTCAACAAATCGCTAAGCGGCCATTTTTGAAAATTAGTGCTCGAGCTATAATCACCTCTCGCGGCAATCCTTGACCAATCAGATCAACAGAATCTCTATAATCACCTGAGTAATTATACTAACAGCCGATAGTCCCTGGATAGAAACACTATTGTTTAAGTATGAGACTTGGTGATATGTGCGGTATATAAGAATTCATTCATTCATTCATAAGTAGCACCGTACGCGTTGAAACCAAAACTAAAACGTGTATGCAACGACGCTTCTAGTAATACTAATTTTTGGTTCCCCTTTTTTTGTATTGTAGCGGCCGTCACGTATTCCACGCGCCGTTTCCACTGAGTAATAGACATTCTTTTTTTTTTTTTCTTTTTCTTTGCAAGTCCCAGTCGTGTATGCGAAAACGCCTCTTGTAATACCCATTTTTCTTTTCTTTTTTTCGTGTCGGTCACCTGAATTTATGAGTTTGAGAATTCTTCGTAACTTCTTATTTAGCGCTTTTTCTCACTTGCAAGTGTATACACAATGATTGAATTTCCACAGTTCAGAAAACGTTTTCACTTCGAGTGGGAGTGATAGATGAAGAAAGTTGTAAAACTGAAGGTACAAGAACAATCAAAGGACTCTCTCCTTCAACACTTAAATCGTCATCAAACATTTTTACATAAGAGTCTTTAACCTTTTCCTGCCCAAGAGTGCCATGCGGCACAAGATGCAATTATGAGCTCAGTATTTGGTCAATTTGTGTGAAATTTGCAAAACCAAAAGATCTTGGAAAGATCTGCAAATTGAGGACATAAAATCATGCCCCCACCTATATGAGACTTGATTTACCACCCCTCAAACTTTTGAAATTTTTTTCTTTTATACGTTAAGGGTCCAGTTGCTATCTTACAACAAAAAATGTACTGAGAGCTGTACATTAAGCTATAGTTTAGGGATATACCCAATATGTATAACGAATAGGAAAATTTTCAATGTTTTTTTTCTTTCGTTTTGGACTTTTCTCACTCTTATATGTGACCTCCTCCATCTCTCTTGGTGTGATTTGTAGCACACCCCAGAAAAGACCTTTTAAATGGTATATCAGATGTGGTTTCCCAGTTGATAGTTAGCGATGTATAAAAATTTGGCATTTCCCCCGGGCAGGAATGGGTTAAATAAGAGTAAAAACAATAGCTTTTGTCGTATTTTGAATGGAAATTCATGAAAAGGGTTGCATCAGGTTTCAGCACTCAGTTCGAGCAAGAATTGCTAGCGACTAAGAAAAAATTGGGAGAACGACGTGGTACTGCTTGAAATTTGTTGAATCAAGCAACGCTGATATATAGATATTTCACTTATATGCATGGAATTGTGCTGGCAGAACACCAAAGTAGTCTATACATTGTGTCAATACTTAGTCACAACAGCCGACCACCTTCGTCTTCACCTGAAGTCTGCTGTTCCCAGACTGATCAGTTGAGCTGCACAGTATATGTACAGAAAGCGCTACAGCTCCATCATAGACCCACCCATGGCGCAGGAAACAGACTCTACTACTCTATTTTTCTCGACTAGATAATGTCTTCGGATAACAGTATGATATGCCCGACCGTTATTATGAGTGTGCTGGTTATAAGTCAGAAACTATATTATATCAACGATTTTTTACAAACACGATATTTAAAGGCTTACCTAGATATCAATGTCGTTCCTTCCTTTCGTGCCTTAGCGTAACAAGGAAAAATAGTTCCTAATAACAACACCAAAAGCACCAACATTTTCAAACCTGAAGTGGCTTATTTGTTAAGTGCAGGGCATATTTCAATTATTTTATTATCGCACTTTGCAGGTGCCACCTGCAGCTTAAACTCGTTCTCAGGGTCTTCGCGATAAAATAAAACCCCACTAAAAGTTTCCGCTAATTCGAGCTCATTCTGCTTTACCCTGGTTCTAATTTACCCCAATAACTCGATTTCTATTCTAAAAACGTCGGTCGGTAAACCTCAAAACGTCAGAACCTAGCTGACTTAGGGGTCGAAATCTTATTGTTAACGTGATTTTTCAAACTCATTAATAATTCATCAAGCCAAAACAAAGCAAATCACTACCGTGTTACAGTTTTAGAAATGTGATCTTAATTATCATAAAATTTTGTGAACTTTTGCTTCGAATTGCTCCAAGAATCATCAATAGTTTGAGAAGCTATATCAAACACTCGAAAGATTATTTCCTCATTTCCAAACACCTCAAAGTTGGTTAAAAAAAAAACTCGGCTGAGCCTCGTTTTTCCAACCTACTTCTCGGGGTTTGGAAATCGGAGGAAACACTCTTCCTCGTGTTTGATATATTACTTCCGTAAAATTTTGGCTAAAATCCCCAACCTAAAAGTTCTAAGCAAAAGACTGTTATCAAACAGTCTGGCACCCACGCAAAAAAAACGCATAAAACGACGCAAGTTTACTGGTAGTTTTAACAAGATAGTCTGTTCATGAATTGGAGAGTTTTTCGCCAACTTTCTTTTTTTCAAGTGGTAGTATCTAAAAAAATTTTAACCATTTCCTTCCATACACAGATGATGGGATTTCCACAGTTCAGAAAACGTTTCCTCGTTGAGTAGAAGTTACAGATAGAAAAAGTTGTAAAACTAACGGTCTGTTGCGTTGTGTGCGAAAAGGTATAAGAACAATAAGATGACTCTCTCCTTCAACATTTAAATCGTCATTGAAGCACTTTACTTAAAAGTCTTCAGATAAGATTAAAAACGATAATTTTTGTTGTATTTTGAACGAAAATTCATGATTGGTTGCAACAGGTGTAGTTGTTATACTTCGAATGCGAAATCAGTAGCGACTAAATGAAATATGTATGAACGACATGACACTGCGTGAAATTTGTTAAATGAAGCTTAAGTCACCAAAGGGTAATAATTATAGAAGTTTGTGAGGCTTTTAAATTCAATCGAATTTAAGTGTTGTGCTGTCATGCTTACATGACAGTTTTTGAGCCAATCAGAAACCGTCATTTTGAGACGACAATATCGCAAAAAAACCTCGTCTCAGCGCGATGGGAAGATCCCCCAGGATCGCCATAAAAGCTAATAATTGTTTTAAGAACATTTAATTTACGCAGGACAATTATATTTAAAACAATTATTCGCCTCAGGCTCAGTAAATATTGGTGAATATTCCCCGAGACGAAGTCGGTTTTAATATAATTGCTAAGGTGATTATGAGAGAAAATGAGGCGAATAATTGTTTTAGTATAATTACTCAGGTGATTGTCAGAGAAAAACAAGAGCACTTTGAAAAATGTCGATTTTGTTTGTTTGTTTGTTTGTCTTAAATTCGCTTTGTTGGTGAAAATCATTCTGTTAAATAAAGAAAATCTTGCGTGAATTTAACGTAATTTGTTGTTTTCATTTTAAGCCATCGACATCGATAACATTTCCACTGCAATTTACAAATGTTTTTTATTACAATTAGCAAAATTTTCATATCTTGCCTTCGAAAAGTGTCACCTCGTACTTAAATGCATCTCCTTACGGGACATTTTTCAGTAAAATAGATTTCACTCAGTGTAGGAAGTAACGGAGCCATTGTAGCCGTCAGGTAAAACACAAAGGTGTTGAACACCTGCTGTTCTATCGAAGAAGAAATGAGCTTCGGTTTGCAAAGGCGCGAAAATTTAATTTCTTTAGAATTTGCTCCATGTGCTAAGCTTATACAAGTGAAATTGAGTTGTCGAAATACTATTGGTTACGGGTCTTATGTGGCAAACGTTCTTCTGTAAAAGCCTCTGAGTTCTACCTGTAAGAGAATGAGTCAAGATCACCAATAAACGCTATGTTTCTGTGAAGAAGATCTGGTCCACTTGATGTAAAAAAATCCCGGTAGGTAGCAGGGCACCTCTCGCTTAGCCACAGAGCGAAAATGCCTTAAAAGCCCCTGTTACAATCTTTAGTGCCTTTCGGAATTGCATTTCCTTTTATCCTATTTAATTCTTCAGAATCTTCAACAAATCGCTAAGCGGCCATTTTTGAAAATTAGTGCTCGAGCTATAATCACCTCTCGCGGCAATCCTTGACCAATCAGATCAACAGAATCTCTATAATCACCTGAGTAATTATACTAACAGCCGATAGTCCCTGGATAGAAACACTATTGTTTAAGTATGAGACTTGGTGATATGTGCGGTATATAAGAATTCATTCATTCATTCATAAGTAGCACCGTACGCGTTGAAACCAAAACTAAAACGTGTATGCAACGACGCTTCTAGTAATACTAATTTTTGGTTCCCCTTTTTTTGTATTGTAGCGGCCGTCACGTATTCCACGCGCCGTTTCCACTGAGTAATAGACATTCTTTTTTTTTTTTTTCTTTTTCTTTGCAAGTCCCAGTCGTGTATGCGAAAACGCCTCTTGTAATACCCATTTTTCTTTTCTTTTTTTCGTGTCGGTCACCTGAATTTATGAGTTTGAGAATTCTTCGTAACTTCTTATTTAGCGCTTTTTCTCACTTGCAAGTGTATACACAATGATTGAATTTCCACAGTTCAGAAAACGTTTTCACTTCGAGTGGGAGTGATAGATGAAGAAAGTTGTAAAACTGAAGGTACAAGAACAATCAAAGGACTCTCTCCTTCAACACTTAAATCGTCATCAAACATTTTTACATAAGAGTCTTTAACCTTTTCCTGCCCAAGAGTGCCATGCGGCACAAGATGCAATTATGAGCTCAGTATTTGGTCAATTTGTGTGAAATTTGCAAAACCAAAAGATCTTGGAAAGATCTGCAAATTGAGGACATAAAATCATGCCCCCACCTATATGAGACTTGATTTACCACCCCTCAAACTTTTGAAATTTTTTTCTTTTATACGTTAAGGGTCCAGTTGCTATCTTACAACAAAAAATGTACTGAGAGCTGTACATTAAGCTATAGTTTAGGGATATACCCAATATGTATAACGAATAGGAAAATTTTCAATGTTTTTTTTCTTTCGTTTTGGACTTTTCTCACTCTAATATGTGACCTCCTCCATCTCTCTTGGTGTGATTTGTAGCACACCCCAGAAAAGACCTTTTAAATGGTATATCAGATGTGGTTTCCCAGTTGATAGTTAGCGATGTATAAAAATTTGGCATTTCCCCCGGGCAGGAATGGGTTAAATAAGAGTAAAAACAATAGCTTTTGTCGTATTTTGAATGGAAATTCATGAAAAGGGTTGCATCAGGTTTCAGCACTCAGTTCGAGCAAGAATTGCTAGCGACTAAGAAAAAATTGGGAGAACGACGTGGTACTGCGTGAAATTTGTTGAATCAAGCAACGCTGATATATAGATATTTCACTTATATGCATGGAATTGTGCTGGCAGAACACCAAAGTAGTCTATACATTGTGTCAATACTTAGTCACAACAGCCGACCACCTTCGTCTTCACCTGAAGTCTGCTGTTCCCAGACTGATCAGTTGAGCTGCACAGTATATGTACAGAAAGCGCTACAGCTCCATCATAGACCCACCCATGGCGCAGGAAACAGACTCTACTACTCTATTTTTCTCGACTAGATAATGTCTTCGGATAACAGTATGATATGCCCGACCGTTATTATGAGTGTGCTGGTTATAAGTCAGAAACTATATTATATCAACGATTTTTTACAAACACGATATTTAAAGGCTTACCTAGATATCAATGTCGTTCCTTCCTTTCGTGCCTTAGCGTAACAAGGAAAAATAGTTCCTAATAACAACACCAAAAGCACCAACATTTTCAAACCTGAAGTGGCTTATTTGTTAAGTGCAGGGCATATTTCAATTATTTTATTATCGCACTTTGCAGGTGCCACCTGCAGCTTAAACTCGTTCTCAGGGTCTTCGCGATAAAATAAAACCCCACTAAAAGTTTCCGCTAATTCGAGCTCATTCTGCTTTACCCTGGTTCTAATTTACCCCAATAACTCGATTTCTATTCTAAAAACGTCGGTCGGTAAACCTCAAAACGTCAGAACCTAGCTGACTTAGGGGTCGAAATCTTATTGTTAACGTGATTTTTCAAACTCATTAATAATTCATCAAGCCAAAACAAAGCAAATCACTACCGTGTTACAGTTTTAGACATGTGATCTTAATTATCATAAAATTTTGTGAACTTTTGCTTCGAATTGCTCCAAGAATCATCAATAGTTTGAGAAGCTATATCAAACACTCGAAAGATTATTTCCTCATTTCCAAACACCTCAAAGTTGGTTAAAAAAAAAACTCGGCTGAGCCTCGTTTTTCCAACCTACTTCTCGGGGTTTGGAAATCGGAGGAAACACTCTTCCTCGTGTTTGATATATTACTTCCGTAAAATTTTGGCTAAAATCCCCAACCTAAAAGTTCTAAGCAAAAGACTGTTATCAAACAGTCTGGCACCCACGCAAAAAAAACGCATAAAACGACGCAAGTTTACTGGTAGTTTTAACAAGATAGTCTGTTCATGAATTGGAGAGTTTTTCGCCAACTTTCTTTTTTTCAAGTGGTAGTATCTAAAAAAATTTTAACCATTTCCTTCCATACACAGATGATGGGATTTCCACAGTTCAGAAAACGTTTCCTCGTTGAGTAGAAGTTACAGATAGAAAAAGTTGTAAAACTAACGGTCTGTTGCGTTGTGTGCGAAAAGGTATAAGAACAATAAGATGACTCTCTCCTTCAACATTTAAATCGTCATTGAAGCACTTTACTTAAAAGTCTTCAGATAAGATTAAAAACGATAATTTTTGTTGTATTTTGAACGAAAATTCATGATTGGTTGCAACAGGTGTAGTTGTTATACTTCGAATGCGAAATCAGTAGCGACTAAATGAAATATGTATGAACGACATGACACTGCGTGAAATTTGTTAAATGAAGCTTAAGTCACCAAAGGGTAATAATTATAGAAGTTTGTGAGGCTTTTAAATTCAATCGAATTTAAGTGTTGGGCTGTCATGCTTACATAACAGTTTTTGAGCCAATCAGAAACCGTCATTTAGAGACAACAATATCTAAAAAAAAACGTCGTCTCAGCGCAATCGGAAGATCCCCCAGGATCGCCATAAAAGCTAATAATTGTTTTAAGAACATCTAATTTACGCGGGGCAATTATTTTTAAAACAATTATTCGCCTCAGGCCTCAGTACATATTGGTGAATATTCCCCGAGACGAAGTCGATTTTAGTATAATTACTCAGGTGATTATCAGAGAAAATGAGGCGAATAATTGTTTTAGTATAATTACTCAGGTGATTATCAGAGAAAAACAAGAACACTTTGAAAAATGTCGATTTTGTTTGTTTGTTTGTCTTAAACTCGCTTTGTTGGTGAAAATCATTCTGTTAAATAAAGAAAATCTTGCGTGAATTGAACGCAATTTGTTGTTTTCCTTTTTATGCCATCGACATCAATAACATTTCCACTGCAATTTACAAATGTTTTTTATTACAATTAGCAAAATTTTCATATCTTGCCTTCGAAAAGTGTCACCTCGTACTTAAATGCATCTCGTTACGGGATATTTTTCAGTAAAATAGATTTCACTCAGTGTAGGAAGTAACGGAGCCATTGTAGCCGTCAAGTAAAACACAAAGGTGTTGAACACCTGCTGTTCTATCGAAGAAGAAACGAGCTTCCGTTTGTAAAGGCGCAAAAAGTAATTTCTTTAGAATTTGCTCCATTTGCTAAGCTTATACAAGTGAAATTGAGTTGTCGAAATACTATTGGTTACGGGTCTTATGTGGCATACGTTCTTCTGTTAAAGCTTCTGAGTTCTACCTGTAAGAGAATGAGTCAAGATCGCTAATAAACGCTATGTTTCTGTGAAGACGATCTGGTCCACTTGATGTAAAAGATCCCGGTAGGTAGCAGGGCACCTCTCGCTTAGCCACAGAGCTAAAATGCCCTAAAAGCCCCTGTTACAATCTTTAGTGCCTTTCGGAATTGCATTTTCTTTCATCCTATTTAATTCTTCAGAATCTTCAACAAATCGCTAAGCGGCCATTTTTGAAAATTAGTGCTCGAGCTATAATCACCTCTCGCGGCAATCCTCGACCAATCAGATCAACAGAATCTCTATAATCACCTGAGTAATTATACTAACAGCCGATAGTCTCTGGATAGAAATACTATTGTTTAAGTAGCGTCGTTGAAACCAAAACTAAAACGTGTATGCGACGACGCTTCTACTAATACCAATGTTCCCGGTTTCCCTTTTTTTGTATTGTAGTGGCCGTCACGTATTGCACGCGCCGTTTCCAATGAGTAATACACATTTTTTAGTTTTTCTTTTTCTTTGCAAGTCGCCGTCGTGTATGCGAAAACGCCTCTTGTAATACCCATTTTTCTTTTCTTTTTTTCGTGTCGGTCACCTGAATTTATGAGTTTGAGAATTCTTCGTAACTTCTTATTTAGCGTTTTTCTCACTTGCAAGTGTATACACAAAATGATTTAAAATCGACAGTTCAGAAAACGTTTTCAATTCGAGTGAGAGTGATAGATGAAAAAAGTTGTAAAACTGAAGCCCTGTTTCGTTGTGCACGAAAAGGTACAAGAACAATCGAACGGCTCTCTCCTTCAACATTTAAATCGTCATCGAAACATATTACATAAGAGTCATTAGGTAAGAGTAAAAACAAAAGCTTTTGTCGTATTTTGAATGGAAATTCATGAAAGGTTGCATCAGGTTTCAGCACTCATAGTTCGAGCGAGAACTGCTAGCGACCAAAGAAATATTGCGAGAACGACGTGCTACTGCGTGAAATTTGTTAAATCAAGCAACGCTGATACATAGATATCTCAATCATATGCATGGAATTGTGCTGGCAGAAAACCAAAGTAGTCTATACATTGTGTCAATACTTAGTCACAACAGCCGACCACCTTCGCCTTCACCTGAAGTCTGCTGTTCCCAGACTGGTCAGTTGAGCTGCGCAGTATATGTACAGAAAGCGCTACAGCTCCATCATAGACCCACCCATGGCCCATGAAGCAGAATCTACTAATCTATCCTTGTCGACTAGATAATGTCTTCGGGCAATATGATATGCCCGGCCGTTATCATGAGTGTGCTGGTTTTAAGTCGGTAAATTATATTATATCAACGATTTTTTACAAACACGATATCTAAACGCTTACCCAGATATCAATGTCGTTCCTTCCTTTCGCGCCTTAGCGTAACAAGGACAAATAGTGCCTAATAACAACAGCAAAAGCACCAACATTTTCAAACCTGAAGTGGTTTATTTGTTAAGTGTGCGGCATATTTCAATTATTTTATTATCGCACTTTGCAGATGCCACTTGCACCTTAAACTCGTTCTCAGGGTCTTCGCGATACAATAAAACCCCACTAAGAGTTTCTGCTAATTCGAGCTAATTCTGCTTTACCCTGGTTCTAATTTACCCCCAATAACTCAATTTCTATTTTAAAAACGTCGGTCGGTAAACCTCAAAACGTCAGAACCTAGCTGATTTAGGGGTCGAAATCTTATTGTTAACGTGATTTTTCAAACTCACTAATAATTCATCAAGCCAAAACAAAGCAAATCACTACCGTGTTACAGTTTTAGACATGTGATCTTAATTATCATAAAACTTTGTGAACTTTTGCTTCGAATTTCTCCAAGAATTATCAATAGTTTGAGAAGCTATATCAAACACTCGAAATTGTGTTTCCTCATTTCCAAACTCCTCAAAGTTGGTTAAAAAAAAAAAAACTCGGCTGCGCCTCGTTTTTCCAACCTACTTCTCGGAGTTTGGAAATCGGAGGAAACACTCTTCCTCGTGTTTGATATATTACTTCCGTAAAATTTTAGCTGAAATCCCCAACTTAAAAGTTCTAAGCTAAAGGCTGTTATTAAACAGTTCCGCACCCACGCAAAAAAAAGCGCATAAAATCGTGCAAGTTTACTGGTAGTTTTAACAAGATATTCTGTTGAATTGGAGAATTTTTCGCCAACTTTATTTTTTCGCTTTTTTTCATATGGTTAGTATCTAAAAAAATTTTAACATTTTCCTTCCATACACAGATGATTGGATTTCCACAGTTTAGAAAACGTTTCCTCGTTGAGTAGAAGTTACAGATAGAAAAAGTTGTAAAACTAACTCTCTGTTTCGTTGTGTAGGAAAAGGTATAAGAGCAATCAGATGACTCTCTCCTTCAACATTTAAATCGTCATTGAAGCACTTTACTTAAAAGTCTTCAGATAAGATTTAAAACGACAATTTTTGTTGTATTTTCAACGAAAATTCATGATTGGTTGCAACAGGAGTAGTTGTTATACTTTGAATGCAAAATCAGTAGCGACTAAATGAAATATGTATGAACAACATGACACTGCGTGAAATTTGTTAAATGAAGCACAAGTCACCAAAGGTTAATAATTATAGAAGTTTGTGAGGCTTTTAAATTCAATCGAATTGAATGTTGTGCTGTCATGCCTACATGACAGTTTTTGAGCCAATCAGAAACCGTCATTTTGAGACGACAATATCGCAAAAAAAAACGTCGTCTCAGCGCAATTGGAAGATTCCCCAGGATCGCCATAAAAGCTAATAATTGTTTAAAGAACATCTAATTTACACGGGACAATTATTTTTAAAACAATTATTCGCCTCAGGCTCAGTAAATATTGGTGAATATTCCCCGGGACGAAGTCGGTTTTAGTATAATTACTCAGGTGATTATCAGAGAAAAACAGGAAGTGTTCGAGAAATGTCGATTTTGTTTGTTTGTTTGTCTTAAACTCGCTTTGTTGGTGAAAATCATTCTGTTAAATAAAGAAAATCTTGCGTGAATTTAACGTAATTTGTTGTTTTCATTTTAAGCCATCGACACGGATAACATTTCCATTGCAATTAACAAATGTTTTTTTGTTACAATTAGCAAAATTTTCATATCTTGCCTTCGAAAAGTGTCACCTCGTACTTAAATGCATCTCGTAACGGGATATTTTTCAGTAAAATAGATTTCACTCAGTGTAGGAAGTAACGGAGCCATTGTAGCCGTCAAGTAAAACACAAAGGTGTTGAACACCTGCTGTTCTATCGAAGAAGAAATGAGCTTCCGTTTGTAAAGGCGCGAGAAGTAATTTCTTTAGAATTTGCTCCATTTGCTAAGCTTATACAAGTGAAATTGAGTTGTCGAAATACTATTGGTTACGGGTCTTATGTGGCATACGTTCTTCTGTAAAAGCTTCTGAGTTCTACCTGTAATGAGTCAAGATCGCCAATAAACGCTATGTTTCTGTGAAGAAGATCTGATCCACTTGATGTAAAAGATCCCGGTAGGTAGCACGGCACCTCTCGCTTAGCCACAGAGCTAAAATGCCCTAAAAGCCCCTATTACAATCTTTAGTGCCTTTCGGAATTGCATTTTCTTTCATCCTATTTAATTCTTCAGAATCCTCAACAAATCCCTAAGCGGCCATTTTTAAAAATTAGTGCTCGAGCTATAATCACCTCTCGCGGCAATCCTCGAGCAATCAGATCAACAGAATCTCTATAATCACCTGAGTATTTATACTAACAGCCGATAGTCCCTGGATAGAAACACTATTGTTTAAGTAGCGCCGTTGAAACCAAAACTAAAACGTGTATGCGACGATGCTTCTAGTAATACCAATTTTTCGTTTCCTTCTTTTGTATTATAGCGGCCGTCAAGTATGCGAAAACGCCTCTTGTAATACCCATTTTTCTCTTCTTTTTTTCGTGTCGGTCACCTGAATTTATGAGTTTGAGAATTCTTCGTAACTTCTTATTTAGCGTTTTTCTCACTTGCAAGTGTATACACAAATGGTTGATAATCGACATTTCAGAAAACGTTTTCACTTCGAGTGAGAGTGATAGATGAAAAAAGTTGTAAAAGTGAAGTTCTGTTTCGTTGTGCGCGAAAAGGTACAAGAACAATCTAACGGCTCTCTCCTTCAACATTTAAATCGTCGTCGAAACATATTACATAAGAGTCTTTAGGTAAGAGTAAAAACAATAGCTTTTGTCGTATTTAATTTGAATGGAAATTCATGAAAGGTTGCATCAGGTTTCAGCACTCATAGTTCGAGCGAGAACTGCTTGCGACTAAAGGAAAATTGCGAGAACGACGTGGTACTGCGTGAAATTTGTTGAATCAAGTAACGCTGATACATAGATATCTCACTTATATACGTGGAATTTTGCTGGCAGAAAACCAAAGTAGTCTATACATTGTGTCAATACTTAGTCACAACAGCCGACCACCTTCGCCTTCGCCTGAAGTCCGCTGTTCCCAGACTGATCAGTTGAGCTGCACAGTATATGTACAGAAAGCGCTACAGCTCCATCATAGACCCACCCATGGCCCACGAAGCAGACTCTACTAATCTATTGTTCTCGGCTAGATAATGTCTTCGGACAATATGATATGCCCCACCATTATTATGAGTGTGCTGGTTTTAAGTCAGTAAATTATATTATATCAACAATTTTTTACAAACACGATATCTAAAGGCTTACCCAGATATCAATGTCGTTCCTTCCTTTAATTTCGTGCATTAGCGTAACAAGGAAAAATAGTGCCTAATAACAACAGCAAAAGCACCAATATTTTCAAACCTGAAGTGGCTTATTTGTTAAGTGCGCGGCATATTTCAATTATTTTATTATCGCACTTTGCAGGTGCCACCTGCAGCTTAAACTCGTTCTCAGGGTCTTCGCGATACAATAAAACCCCACTAAAAGTTTCCGCTAATTCGAGCTCATTCTGCTTTACCCTGGTTCTAATTTACCCCTAATAACTCAATTTCTATTTTAAAAACGTCGCTCGGTAAACCTCAAAACGTCAGAACCTAAATGACTTAGGGGTCGAAATCTTATTGTTAACGTGATTTTTCAAACTCACTAATAATTCATGAAGCCAAAACAAAGCAAATCACTACCGTGTTACAGTTTTAGAAATGTGATCTTAATTATCATAAAACTTTGTGAACTTTTGCTTCGAATTTCTCCAAGAATTATCAATAGTTTGAAAAGCTATATCAAACACTCGAAAGTGTGTTTCCTCCTATTTCCAAACTCCTCAAAGTTGGTTAAAAAAAAACTCGGCTGCGCCTCGTTTTTCCAACCTACTTCTCGGAGTTTTGAAATCGGAGGAAACACTCTTCCTCGTGTTTGATATATTACTTCCGTAAAATTTTGGCTGAAATCCTCAACCTAATAGTTCTAAGCTAAAGGCTGTTATTAAACAATCTGGCACCCACGCAAAAAAAAGCGCATAAAACCACGCAAGTTTACTAGTAGTTTTAACAAGATATTCTGTTGAATTGGAGAATTTTTCGCCAACTTTATTTTTTCGCTTTTTTTCAAATGGTTAGTATCTAAAAAAAAATTTAACCATTTCCTTCCATACACAGATGATGGGATTTCCACAGTTCAGAAAACGTTTCCTCGTTGAGTAGAAGTTACAGATAGAAAAATTTGTAAAACTAACGGTCTGTTTCGTTGTGTGCGAAAAGGTATAAGAACGATCAGATGACTCTCTCCCTCAACATTTAAATCGTCATCGAAGCACTTTACTTAAAAGTCTTCAGATAAGATTAAAAACGATAACTTTTGTTTTATTTTGAACGAAAATTCATGATTGGTTGCAACAGGTGTAGTTGTTATACTTCGAATGCGAAAACAGTAGCGATTAATAGTAAATGAAATATGTATGAACGACATGACACTGCGTGAAATTTGTTAAATGAAGCACAAGTCACCAAAGGGTAATAATTATAGAAGTTTTTTGAGGCTTTAAAATTCAATCGAATCTAAACAACAATATTCCCTGGAAAACCTGAAAAAATTACAATAAAGTCTGAAAAAGCTTACTTTGTGAGTTCTAATACTTTCACGCAATCCGTTGCTAGGTTTCAGATTAATGTTCTAGTATTTCCGTTGTTGGATTGTGCATATTTTTTGTGCGTATCTCAAAAAACAGTTGATTTGATTGTTAGTGAACAGCCCTTTAAACAGTAGACACTGGTGTGTGCGCCATAGTAGGTGGATGATGGAGTTAAAGCGTCTTTTGTAGCTTTGGTGCGCAGCTCAATTCTGGAACGGCAGACTCTGTCATAGTTGCTGCAGGTACAGGCGAATGCTCGTCGGCTGTTGTGGCTAAATATTAACACTATGTGTAGACTACTTTGGTTTTCTGCCAGCACAGTTCCATCTATCATTCACATCAACGGGAACAAATTGCAAATATAGTCCTTCAGATAGGTTGGTGGTGTACTCTCACGAACTGGTCTGGCAGGTACTTAGGTCTGTTCTGGAACTTCCACAGGGGGTGCTGGATTACTAGATGTTGCTGGCTCCTGCTGCCGGGAGGCTTTTGCTGGTTCCTTGTCGGTTGTAACCACTTGCTCGACAGGCATATCTGCGTGAGGTGGTGGGCATGGTTCTCCAGTTTTCCTTAAGTAGAAACGGTTGCGTCGATAAGTAACGCCTCCAGGTGTTCAACCATGTACGATCTGTGGTCCAGCTTCTCTGCCACCGTTGCCTTTCGCCATATACGTTCCAAGTCACTGATTAGCTTCATTGCACCACGTTACCTATCTGTAACTGTGGAAGGTCTCTAGCGGTCCTGTTGTAGTAACGGGCTTGTGTTTCTTGTCGTTTGTGCAGAAGGCGTTGTTGTTCTCCTTGGTTCGAAACTTGAGGTTGTAGGAGTGTTTCTGTTGTTGGAAGCAAGGTTCTGGTTCTACGGCTCGTAGACATTCCTTGAATCTGTCTACTTCGGTGGTTAAGAAGTACCAAATGGATTTATATTTCACACGATTTTCGCAGAATTTGTTCTCTGTTTCGACGGCTGCTTCCACCTTGCCATTACACTTATGTTACCGTGGCTAATGGTGCGATGCTTATGACTTTGAGAAGTACGCGAATTCTCGGGAGGAAAACTGAGGTCCGTTGTCGCTGACGACACAGTGTCCGGACAGCCATGTCTGGCGAAGTAATTTCTTAGCTATGTTATTACGGTGGTCGCACTAGTGTTAGCCAAGTGATCGATCTCCCAAGAATTGCTGTAATAGCCGACTCTGGTCCCTTGAAAGAGAACAAGTCGGTCGCTATCCATTTCCACGGTTGCTTTGGTATCTCAGTACTCTTCAGCGTTTCTTCACGATTCCACTAGCTGTTTCATCTCTGCGGACATACCAGGCCAAAACATGCACTCTCTATCGCGTCTAAGGCATTCCTCTGTGCCCATATGTGAGGAGTGAAATTTCTGTTTCAATACTTCTGGGAGTTTGGCGTTCACCTCTAAAGACGATACCATTCTGAACTTTCAGATAATCTCTGTGGTCGAAGTATAGTAGAGCCAGAGCGAGTACGGAAGACTTATCATCTGGCCAACCTTGCAAGATCAACTTTAGCAGAACCTTAAGTGATTTGTCCTTTTGGGTTTCTTGCCGGATCTCTTCGAGTCTCTGGTATGAAAAGGGCACGTAGCTTGCTATGTTTACGGACTCAAACTCTTCGCATTCATGCTCTGCATCCTTGGACAGGTAAGCCCTTGAGTGTAGATCGGCCAGGGAAGTATTCTTGCCAAGTTCGTAGCTGACGGTGATGCCATACCGTTGTGAGCGCAACATCATTCCTTGTATACGTCGAGGTGCACTTGCTAAGGGTTTCTTGAGTATAGACTTGTCTGATTGGCTTGTGATCGCTGTGGACTAGAACATTTCGACCAAATGTGTATTGGTGGAAACGCTCAAGTGCATAGACAATGGTAGACATTCTTTCTCGTAACTTGAGCTCACCTTTTTTAGGGCAATTCCATGTTCTCTGCATGTTAGAAGTGGAACTTGAAGTTTCTTATCGTGGTCTGCATTAGCTTGCTTTACTGTGTCACCACCATGGCCATCTTAGCCAGCGTTGGTGTGCAAAAAGTCGTCAACAGGCTAGATTCCTCGTCCAAAATGCAGTACCGGAAACCAGATCGGAGATCAACGGTAGTGAAGAGTTTAGCCATAAGCAAGTTCTGGTAGTATTTCTTCCAGAAGGGTATTTGATAGCTTTCTCTCTTGAGGTGTCTGGGGTCCACACAGATCCTCAATACGCCTGATTTATTTGTTGTCACAAAGAGACTGTTGACCCAGGGCGTTAGCTGATCTATGGGCGCAATAACCTTCTCATACACTAGCTTGCCCAGTTCACCTTTACGTTTCGGCTTCAGTGCAGTCAGGACTCGTCGCGGGAGTATTACCACCAGTTCTGCGTTCGGTTGAAATTGTAGGCTGACTCTGCCGGGAAAAGTTCCTAACGAGCTATCAAATACATCTAAGGAGCCCCGGGCTACTTCTTCACCTGCAATTAGACGGCTTGTGCTTGCGTTTGACGATTTGGAGTGGCTGTCACGAAACTCTCTTCGTTTACGGTGATGAGCTCCATGTGTTGGGTAGCCTGTTCTCCAATCAGTGGCGTCAAATTGTCCTGGTACAACCACGAACTCTACTGAATACTCTTTCCGATTCTCGGAATTTAGAGAACAGCCAGCTAACTAGAACTAATTTTTCTTTGCCATGGCTCTAATTTACCCTATTAACTCGAACTTTATTGTAAAACCGTCGGTTGGTAAACACCAAAAGGTCACCACAACTAGCTCAGTGAGCGAAGCGTCGAAATCTTCTTTTATCGTAATTTCACTGCTTGAAAACGTCCATAACTAGTTCTCAGCCTTTGTTTTGTCTTTAGAATGCTCTGGTTCTGGTTAAAATTCCTAAACTAAACTGGGGGGTTCTCATCAAAAGGCTATTATAAAACAGACTTAGTGTACCCAAATGACCCATGATTGTGAAACAAAGATGAAATCATGGTATTTGATTTATTTATAACAGGATAATCGAAATTCAACACTAACCCCGCTAACTCGAACTATTGTTTTTCTCCTATGGAAAGTTCGAGTTATGGATCCGGAGTTCCTCTGTAGTAAAAAATGGCGGACGGCGACGAAGACCTTTGGGTCACTTTGTCACTTGAGGCACACGTGATTTTCGTCGCTTCTCTACACTTTTTCCGTGATCAAATATCGTATGCATCCGGCGGTGTGGTTGGGTTCTACTGTGTCATCAGCTTATATTCTTCTGAAGGAGAAACGTCATCCCGTCCAGTCGAAATGTTAACAGATTTGAAGCCTTGGATCTGTTCAGATGCTTTAAGGAATGCTGCATGCTCAAGATGTAAAACATGATAATGCAATCTACTATTAGTTCACGTTTGAGACCTTATATGGGAAAATTAACGAATCCAACGTCAAGGTCTTAATTTTCTTCTGTCCCGAGGGACCAGGATCGAGAGGAATTAAAAGAGGTAGTGGAAAAAGACAAGTAATAATAATGGAAGAGACCGACTCAGGCAGAATTTTAGAGCAGAAGGAACGGACGTGTCAGCTCCTTATCTTGGGCTTCGTTGACCTTATTGTAATTGCCTTGGCCATATCCAAGTAAATTGCTTTCGACGGCAAAGAGACGTGTAAAGAGCTTCCAGCGTTTCCAGTAATTCTTGGCAAAAATCTCAGTTTACGAATCGAGAAAAGTGAAGTAATGTTCGTGTAAACGTTTGAGCTATTTCTTGTTGTTCTCTCAAGCAGTTTAAGCCCTGGGGTAAGGGCTTTAAAGAGGAAAAACGGTTTATTTCAGAAAACTTTAACAAAGCGAATGACCCTTAATCAAATTCTTTTTTATATAGAGACACCTTTTCATCCTTAACATTTTTAAGCACCATAAGCTGTGCTACAGATCACATGACACGTCACGTAATTGTTTTCGTGGAAAAAGCGAAGATTTGACGAGTAAGTGACGGTTTAAAGAGAAAACATCAAACCAAACTGCTTTTCTAATAAAGGGCAAATATATTCCGCCCTTCACGTTTCATTGCTTCACTGTCCATTATTCCAAGAATCTGTGAGGACAAAGGTTATTTCTCAGTCAAAAATTTAACCTTTAATTGTTTATAACTCCAATTTGTAAACTTGGGAACTGTCATTCCAAACTAAAAAAAAGTTAAATATTTTAAATCTGCATTGGAAACGCTAATTTATTATCTATATAAAGAGAATTCTTTTCCAAAGCACCGATTTGCGTAATTTTGATTTTTGATATGTTACATGCTCAAACTGAATCGTCAAGGCAAAGGAACACAGCAAGTTTAATAATCAGGGAAAATTTCATCCTCTCCCAGACAGTCAAGCCAAATATTTTGTGGGTCATTCATATTTTTTTAACACTCTTCAAACTCAGACCTTAAACTGCTTGAACAGAAACGATTTTAACAACTGTGATAAGGATGGTGATAAAATGAAGATTAGATTCTTTGTCACAGCATATTGAGTAAGAAATGTATTTCTCTTATTGCTTTTTTACATTAGAGATGAATTATATAGTGTTCTCTTAGGCTCAGGATTTGCTAGGAGTGACAGTTGCAAAAAGAACTTTCCCGGCTATGCTGGGTCACCCCTCGCTGGACCCTTTTTCTATGAACCTAATAATGTTCATCCTTTCTTTTCTTAGAAATGTCATTGTCACTTAACCTGGGATTGGGAGCATGACTCCGAGTTTGAAGAGAAACGCTAGCCTATACATTGTATTCAGTTCCAGTATTATAGGCCGATCAATTACGTTACAATTCGGAAATCCTGCTATTTCTGTGCTTGAGATATTCATAATCGTTATGGTCAGTGGTTGGAAATCGCTGGGATAATCAAAATCCATCCTGATGCGCGCAAGATTCTTCCATGTTTGGGTTTTCTGTCGCACTGAGTTCGGGAAGTATTTCGTCTTCTCCCTGAGCGAAAGGAGAAGTTTCTTATCTTCTTCAACAAATTCTAACATGTTAAGTGATTTCGCCGAAAAGTATCCCACATTTGGTGAGAAATTGTTTCCATCATTTTCTTTGGTAGTACTGGGTGCGTTACCATGAGGGAAATGCTATTTCCAAGGTTCTACGTACATCCAGAACTATTAGGTTAGATAAGGCATTGAGGGATGAGGCTCTCGTTAGCTTTTTCAGTAACGTTTGACGATGGTACTGTAGAAGTCTGACTACTGGACCATGGGCTGTAGGAAACATGGGTTTCGACTAAATAAAGATTACATTTATTTCAAATAAAGTTGAATTACTCACAATGAAGTAGTCTTTTGTCTTTTCTGGTCGTTTCTCCCCATTTATGCCAAATAGAATAGCCCTAACATTCCACGTCGCCAGCACGTCTTCGTTAAGTCTTGGTAACCGCGCCGTATTATTAAAACCCCAGGCGCGGCCGCTAAGCGCGCGACGTTAACACTAAAAAGTTACTGGCTGGGAAACGATTTAACCGTTGCTAGGAGATTAGAGCTACTGGCCAATTACTGAACCGAAAGTACAATAGACATTATTTTTCAAATTCGTCTGCACGCGGTAAGAGCACTGCAAACTCTTTCCACCCCTTGCTAGTTGCAAAATATGACAAAAAGATTACTCTCCCCAAATGAAAGGAGTGGAAAACAATTTTGAAATATATGACTGGACTGATATATTTGGGCTTTGAAATATGCTTAGTTTATTGGATTGCTGTTGTCCAAACTGTATATTGAAATCAATGACAATTTTTCTAAGTCAGATAAACAGAAGAAAGTCAAGAGGTAGATTAACGAAGTAAAAAGTTTCATTAATAATATTTTATTCAGGATTTTAACAAACATTACTTGACGTATTGCAGTCCGGTCTTCTCAGCTTGAGCGAGCGCCAACTCCAGCTTCTTTGGATGGCTTCTACATCGTATGAAATTTGTTGCGGTTCTGTTACGGCCGTTAAATTACTTCCACTTCTAATAAGCTTAAAGAGATATAGATATTTATGGCAACAATCGCTATAATATACAAAAGAAAAAAAATCGAACACTTAAAAAAACGTCTTTCAAGCGCTCAACTGGAGTAAAACGTATTTTAAACGATGGCATTTTTTCCAAACCTGGAATGAAGTTAGTTTGTGGTTCCATTAAGGTATTCAAAACAAGCAACGAAATATTTCAGTAAAACAGCTTCCAACTAACCACATATTTCGAACTCGTAGCAACTCTTGGTTCCAGTTATCTCTCTCCCGAACCTTGTCCGACACCTCTTCGTTACTAGACTTCTAGTGGATTTTTAGACCCCCAGGAGCGGGCACCCTTTGCTTTCTTATATGGAGATGGGCATAGTTTCGTCTTACGAGGTTCGCACGATTGATCGAGTTTGGTTCCTACCCAGGGGGGGATTATGAGTTAACACTCGCGCGCTCAGCGGCCGCGCCTGGGATTTCAATAGGACGCACGGTTACCAAGACCGTAACGAATGCTGACGAACTTGTTATGCAGGCTAAATTTGTTTTGAGTCAAACGGCGCGTTGTTACTTGTTAATCAGGGCTATTCTACAAGAAATAAATGAGGAGAAACGACCAGAAAAGACTAAAGACTACTTCATTGTGAGTAATTCAACTGTATTTGAGATAAATGTAATATTTATTTAGTCGAAACCCATGTTTCCTATTGCCCATGACTGGACGTACAAAGTGCAGGTTTTTGATATCTCAACGAGGGAGACCTAGCAACTGGACGAACTTCTTCTATGTTTCTGTGACTCCATGAAGAATATATGGGTGGACGGTCTGGTTGACAATTAAGCGTATATATATGTAGAGTGTTTTCACATGACGTCACAGCGGCCATGTTGGTGTCCCAAAACAAAGAAATGGCGGCCATGTTGGTGTCCCAAACTAAACCTCTGGGAATTGAACTCTATTTTTATGCAAATACTTTCTTTTTTTTCAGTAAACCAATATCGCCGTTAGTCACGTGAATGAAAACGCTCTATATAATGTGTTATATGTGAAAGAAATGAGATCTTATGTTTTAACCTAGCGAAAAAATGATAGATTCATTTTTCCGTCAGTGGCAAAGCCATACTTGGAAAAAGAAAATCCGACTTCAGTCTCCCAACAGGAGTCGAACACGTGACCTCGCGATCACTACGATTCCTGTGGAGAACTCAGATATCATCGTTTAAACAGCGCCTTTCGTTGAAAATATCCAATATACTCTCCTGAACGTTTGAGCGTGTGGGAAACCGGCCACCTTTTCTGTTGAAACTCAAGGGAGTGGAATAGCAGTCACGTTCCCCATTTTGCTTCTGTGGGCGCAACTTATAGTCAGAAATGGGAAAGGGAAAGCGGTGTATCGCTTTGTTCTCTTCTCGAGTCTTCTCCTACGTGAAGGGGAAAAACTGAATAGCTCTGTATTAAGAGGCACCGTCTTAAAGTAAAAAAACACAGTCCTCTAGACGACACCTCCTTTAGTTTGGTATGGTTTGGATTTTAATTTTAATAAATTTTTACCTCTCCTATTTTTAGAAAAATTGTCAACTCCTTGGCCATGAAATTAAAATACAGTTATTCCAACGGCCTTTCTTTGGTTGACATTTACAAAACGCAATCAATATCATTAGTTTTAGGACTTCAATAGCCTTTGCACTTGACAAGATCCAGCACATGACAGCATTGCTGAGAAGAATTCGGACTGTAGGCTGCATACATATCTACTCATGGTGAAATATTCCAACACCTTCTTTAAACACGGATACTGATCATGATTTATGCTACCCTGGTTCCAGAGACCCGCTGCCTGAAAAAATGAAATGAACAAATAACCGCTTCGGCGGTTACAGAGAGGCGGGAGAGGGGATTTTGTTTCTCTCGGTGCTTCGCGCCTCGTTGACGCGGCTTTAAAACATTTCCAATGTTAAGGAACACAACAGAAACGTTTGCATTAAAACTACTACCATGACGTCCGGCAAGTTATCGGGGCCTTCGAGAAACGAGCTAACGGAACTTCAAAGCAACAAGGCTGAACTTCTTAAAAAGCGGATCGAGTTCCTCTATTTCTTCTAATTTATTTTTCCATCAACTGTCTTTAAAGTGTACTTTGTATATGTAGGACCAAAACAATAACTGTTACTGGAAAAAAAAGCCTCAGCAATCAGGACTTTGAGAATGCTTCAGGAAAAAAATTGAAAAGACGAGGCCGGTGAAATTTGACTAAGTTAGTATTTCTTTAAAAAAAGAAAAGGCCATAAAAAGTGCTAGTGTTTTTGGAATGTGTTATCTGAGCGCACTTTGGAGTACCTTTTATGTCTGACTAAAATTCTCCACGACGAAGAAGAAGAAGGAGAACCTTTATTGATTTATAACGCTCAGGGTAGCCCCTTCAGATGCAAAAAGCTGTCTGTTATCAATGGGAGCCCTGAGCCTTGTTCTGGCAGAACAATGTACTAAAACTACAATATACATATACATTAAACTAATACTGATAGTCATGGTCACATGCGCTCGTGAGGGCTCAGTGATTGGCTACGAGAAATCATTGCAGTTTTATTATTCTCCATTACGTTCAGTGGAATGTATTTGATCATTATTATCAAGAAAATTGAATCAAAGCAAACGAAATTGTAGACAAAATACTGCAACTCAAAAACTGAACAAAACAATAATTTCTTTCTTGTAGCGATCAGATGCGTTTGTCGATTTTATGGTCAGTTGAAAAACCGCCACCAACGATTTCTTATTATTTCATTGCTGTGTTTTCCATCTTTTAATTTTAATGTCTAGGTATCCTTATTTTCAGCTTTCGTCCTTTGGTATAAATAAGTACCCAAAATAATGTTTACTAGCGTTCTTGGTTATTTATTTAGAATGTACTTTAAACTTCTTATAGTCTTCTAGACTCCAAACTTTTTCCAACGTACCAGTTGGCTTGTAACCTTGAAATCCATTGACACCACCCGGACCCAACACAATACCGCTGATTAAAAGCCCGATCGCCTTGTTTCCAGTAGTCTCCAGGCTGACGGTATGCTGGCCCTGGGGGACATCTGAGGCCACAAAATATACACGAGTTTGATAATGAACTCTTCCAAACGATTTTCCTTCTATTACCACACCATCATGTTTTTTTTCATCCAACCACATCTTTACTTTTCCCGAATTTTGTCTCAACCGGCGGATAACAATCCCCACTGACCATCTTTTGGGTGAGCCTTCGTATCCTGCTGGCACTTCGAAAGAAAATTCAATGGAGCAGCCTTGTCGAGCCGCCCTCCAACCTCCAAAGGCATCCGTTCTATCGTCATTACCGTTATACCCCATCCTTGCCTCTAGATCCTCCAGTTTCAGTTCCTTGAATTTTTGCATTCTTTTCACCCTCACTTGAAGCGATTGGAAAACAGCAGACTTCCCCCAGCCTGGGTTCGCGTAAGCCCAACAAAGCGGGTTTGTAACAAGCAATGATGCGTCAGCAAACAAAGGAGCGCTTAATCCCATGTTCATACATTGTGGTTGTGGTCCATAAGCAGCAACCGATGCTTTCCTTTGGAGAGCATTCTGGAAGTATCGAATCATCATTAGAGCAACCTGGGCATGTCCTTTTACGTCAATGTGCAAATGATCTCTATTCACCATTCCTGGTCGTATGTAAGCTTGCTGCTTTCTAGTCTTTGAATTTACCGGGCAAAGTAAATCACGCCAGCTAAGCAGTGTTATCTCATAAAACTTTGCGAGTTGACGTTGTCCTAAATCTTCGAGGTTATGACAATGTGGATTCAGAATGCTTTTAAGGGATTTTCCCTTTTCACTAACCACATCAACCAAGCTCGCGTACAAAACTAAAGGAAAAGATGGAAGCGATAACACCCGTCGAGACAACAATTCCATCGGTATGGCTGTTTTACCGTGTAGGTATCCATAATCGTTGACCGACAACTCAATGACCACTATATCTGGATTTTCATCCTTGGGCAGTAAATTTTGCAAGCAAAAAGTAAAGAAGTCGCTTCCAGTTCCTCCAAGTGATAAATTTTTCACCGTCAGTTTTGATCTAGTATTCGGCCAAATTACCTGATTCCACCACTGAGAGAAAAGTTGATGAAAAAGTTGTTTGTGATTGGTTACTCCTCCACCCGCTGAATTCGATCCCCCAATCACGATCATTTTCACAGGCTGACCTTTCAGCACTTTGCTTACCAGATTCTGGGCTCGACAAGCTGGTTCTTGTTCGTTCCACTTGATAGCTCTGCTAATGTCTTCCTCTTTAACATTCAGGTCACTAATTCCTTTGTAAACATTCTTGTCTTGCCAAAATACGAACGGATCTTGACGAAGCCAAGCCAAATTGGGATATCCATTGTAGTCTTCGAAGTCAGGGTTGCTTTAAAATTTAAAAAAAGGAAAACAGTTTTCTGAGTGATGTTACAGTAGGCCATTATCACGTGCATGATGGCTACAGCTATTGTTCTTTTAAAAAATACGGAGTACACGCAGGCGTTTGCTATTTAAAAAAAACACTAAGGATAAAGCTTTCAATTAATTGTAGTAGCCGATTTACGAAATTGGACGCTATCGCCATCACAGTCGTTTATTTGTAATACGATGGTTTCCTGGGTTCTGCACCAAAACAAATTGAATAAACATAGCAGATTCCCACCAGATTGAACTCGAAATTTTCATATCACAGCTATTTCCTAATCTTATGGTGTGATCATTTGCTTGTTTTAGCGTCCAGGCTTGCGCAGAAATAATTTTTCGTTATTACGCTTGCGCAGTGGTGTGTCTTTCGGTTAGGAGACTAATATTCAAAAATAAACATAGTGACTCGACAAAAGAGCCCTTGTTTTGCTTCTTTTCAAAGCTGCGCGAAATTACTTGAAGAAGATGGTCGATTCTCACAGTTGAACGAACGTTTTCTCTTCTAGTCAACGTTATAGATGGAAAAAGTTGCAAAACGTAAGATCTGTTTCGTTGGTCAAGAAAAGATAACAATCGAACGAATGTCTCGTTCAACATTTACATCGTCATGGAATGGCTCTATGTAACGGCCTTCAGATAAAATTAGAAACTAGAGCTTTTGTTGTATTTCGAAAGAAAATCATGATAGCCTTAGTCTAGTGCCTGCGAGAACGATTAGCACAGTGTGAAATTTGTTAAATCAAGCAAAGCAGATATATAGATACTTGACTTACATGCTTCCAGAAAACCAAAGTGGTCGGTAAATTGTATTGTTATTATTATTTGGATGTTATATTATTACTGACCTATTTGTCCCAACTAGACA
Source organism: Pavona decussata (assembly GCF_977016875.1). Classification (NCBI taxonomy): domain Eukaryota; kingdom Metazoa; phylum Cnidaria; class Anthozoa; order Scleractinia; family Agariciidae; genus Pavona; species Pavona decussata. Next base: position 1,448,528 of record NW_028145482.1, read on the forward strand.
TCACCATGTAATGTCCTCGTATAATACGTCCAACTGTTATCATGCCATTAGGACAAGTGCTTGTTTTAATTTTAAATCAGTCAATAATAACTGCTTACGAACATAGTGTCTGAAAGCTTACCCAGATATTGACGTTGTTATTTTCTTCTGCCCCTGAACAAAACAAGGCCAAATAGCGCACAAAGAAATCAACAGAATCAAAAACATTTTCAAGCCCGACCTGGCTGATTTATTAAGCGCATGGCAATTTCAATTATTTTATTCTCGCACTTTGGCTGCAGGTGCTACCTGTAGCTTTGACGGAGAACCTCACAGGTTTGTCTTTGTTTCTTAGGTTATTGTTTTACTCCTCTGTTTTATTTAAACCTTTGTTCTCTATCTTTGTTTTACTTCATGTGCAAGTTTTAGAGGCTCTTAGGTAAAGCCAAATGAGAGCGACGAGACTTTCGCCTTGTTTTGTTTGTGTTTGTAAGAAAGTTTGGTTCTGGGTTTACTTTTAATCCTAAGTACTTTCATGCAAAACTACGCTGGAGGTCGCGGTCCGCATTGCTTTTCGGGAAAAAATTCTGACAGCTTGTTTTTTTGGTCAATTTTAGAATCATTTTAGACGGACCGACATGCCACTTAAACGGTTAAACAGATGTCAATCTACTGAATATCAAACTAGTTCTTTATTGGTCCAACTTCTGATTATTGTTATTCGCTTGACTATCCACACTGTACTCCGATAATAAAAACGTCACACCAGCTAGTGGCATTGCGAAAACTATGACATCAGGTAACAGGATAACAGTGAACTGTTATCCACGAATGTTGGCCTTTTTTTGTACGTGAATAGAGCATGAGTGAGGGTGGCGTGATGTCCCGTCCTGAGATAAAGCGCTTTGTTCAGAGTTTTGTTTGTCTTTTGTTTTGCCCTTAAATGGAGGAAGAGGAAATTGGTGATAACATCAAAGTTAAAGACTAAAAAAATACCCAGCTGATAACAAAAACTGCCTTGCCAACATTTAGGGCATCCTGTGCCGGAAAACATTCAGGCAAGACTCTAGAACTTGACGAAATTTCAGAAGAAGAAAAGACTCAAGACCACGTTTGATTTATTTAATTAATGTTTCTTCTTTTGGTGATATATAAACAATTCACTTAAAGATTGGTCCCTCAGGAACCAGTTAATTTTAGTTTTCGAGAGTCTCAAGGTTTCCCGAGACGAAGTCATTAAGTGTCAAAGTTGTCGCACTCTGGCATGAATGGAAAAAAATTCAATGTGTCGTCGATGCGTGATTCCCAAATGGCAAGATAAATCCCAAACGCAGCAAATCTGAATAATGTAAGTAACACAAAGGGTTTTCCAAAGATTTGTAGAATGCCTACGTGAAATTGCTAATTTGACGATGTCAGTGTCGTAGACTTTAGTCCTCTCGCAGGACTTTCCCGAGTAAATTTAGTTTTAGAACGGGTCCCAGTACCCCCTTGACGCCCACAGCTCAAATTCCAAATCAAAGAAGAGCAATGGCAATTGGATTGTCATACGTCATACCTTTTCGCGAAAAACAGCGTTTCTAAAAATGGGTTGACTCAAGGAATTAATACCGATGGAATTTTCTAGAAAAGAGCTCCTGACAGTAATCAACTTTTTAAAAGTAACTTTCATGCTTTTAGACCATTTTCGTGTTCTTCTATTGGTTCTGATTACCTCTTGGTCAACTCTGGCGGTTTACCTTAGTTTAAAGGAAATCCAAAAAATTCAAGAGGGCTGGCCACCGTTTGGTAATCATGACGTCATTCCCACGGGATTTGATGTCTTACTGCCCGTTGCAGTATTTTCCTTTCTTCAAGTATCACTGTCACATTTTTAAAATACTCTCGGAGTTTATGGAGGGGGGCAATGAAGAAACAACGACCAATCACAAAACGGGATGATCGCGTGTATCAGAAAATTACCTAACCGGGTTTCTTTTTAATGTAAAAATGTCTAACTGTACAAATATCGTACCACATTCGTCTCGCACATTACTCCGGCAAATCTTACAACGTGGAGTTGTCTTACAGTGGTATCAAATGAGAGTTTGTGTCCGAAATTTTTCAAACCAAGCACATAACATAACATACTAGTTTATTTAAGATGTTGGAAAAGAAAAACAAAAATACACCTTGGAAAGGAACAGAAGGTCAATATGCACTATAACGTTCCCGTAAATAAAAGAGAAAAAAGTATGTATGTAAAAGGTCGTGGTGGCAATTTGAATAAAAAATACGATATTTATATTAACATATTTACATTTTCAGAAAGAATTTCACCCTTGCTTTACATGTAAAAACTCTAAAAGTTCCTGCTTCTACCATCTGCTGTCGTAGGTATTCCAGTTGTGAACGATGCGGGCAAAAAAAGAATGTTTGTATGAATTACACTTCGCGCTTTTCACGAATAATTTAAAACAATGGTTTTACTCCCACTTCAAGATGGCGGGTACTATAAATCACACACCTAGCTACTTTTGTTTCTTATTTACAGTTAGAAAACGAGATGACCCCAAGAAGAGTCGAGTCCGGATCGAGTCCGATCCCCAAGCGAGAACCTTACCACTAGACCACCGGCGACTGGCTGCCAGAATTTACTATTTTTTGCCTAGATATCCTAACCCCAAATATAAAGGCTAACGGAAAGCTACCTAAGCTAAATTAGGCTTACCGGAGTGCTATATAGCTATATTTGCATATCTTTTTAATTAAAGTTTTTAGTTCTTGCAACAGACGATGAAAAACTAAACATCTAACATTTTTTCCCTTAACGAACACCCACGTAATATCAACACCTCGTTGTTAAGGATAGTTTAGTTGCTTTAGTTGCTCCTAATCCATACATTTTCTTTAAAATTTACCCATTTATTAAGTACACCCACTAATTTGGACACTTTTTTCTGGTCGCAGTGGTGTCCGTTATAACGAGATTTTACCGTATTTCACTTGTATTAACGACGTTAAAAATGATTATAAGTAATCAGTCGTGTCATTTAAGACAGAAAAGGATTTGGTACAGGTCAAGGAGGTAACCGGCCATTATTTACTCTACAAAAGAGTTGACAACTTAATTACCTTAAAAGCTCTGTTGACAAAACCAAACGTTCATTTTATACTGTAAGCAAACTGACTGGAATTGTAAACTGGGATCGGATCCGGCGAGTAATGCCCTAAATTCCCTATTTACAGCTAGTGGACAACACGCTGGTATGACCACAACATATTGGTAACCGATTTCGTACATAACTACCACTTGTAAATTGGTTTCCACAGCAAAGTTATGTACAGTTCCCTCGGTAAGACATCGGTAGCTTTTACAATATACGAATACGAGTACCCGTTTGAAATCCTAGAGAATGAGAGTTAAAAACTGTTTATAAAACTGGCGTTAAAAGTCTTACCCTAATGTGAATGGTATTCTCTTCTCTATTCTTGACTCAGTAAAGCAAGGACAAATAGCCTTCAATAGCAAAACCAAGATCACCAACATTTTCCTGTCCGATGGTGAGGCTGATCATTAAACTGCTGGCTACTTTGTGCCATTTTTTGCAGCAGGTATTGTTTGTACCTCTTTACTCAATCATAAACGATTCTCCTTTAACACAAATTAAGGTCACCAGTTCCGTTGCAATCAATCGTTTAGGTAAATCAGGGGAACCTGTATTGCTCGACACCTCATTAGTACAGACTAAGCGGTCGCTAATTGGGTCATTGGACAGAAAAGAAAAGAAAATTAATAACACTATACTTTTCTTACTTCAGAAACAACTACAACAGGTAAGATGCTACGGGCGATGCTAGAACTACTTTTCGTCTGATTTTCTTGCGTCACTGGTCTCAGTTACAAAATGCCCCGCTTCTGGATGCTAAATGAAAATGGAAATGTTGGCAACCAAAATTTATCGACTCTTTCTGAACATTTTTCTGCTACATTTATTAGTATTATATTTTGTACTTACATGTCATAAACGACAATGAGATTATGAGCGATTTGCATGCAAACCTTCTTGTTTGCTTTGTTTTCATGACGCTACACATGACAGCGGAGCTCCGCGCGACGAAGGCGCGTGCGCGGAGCACACATGGATAAGAAAATATGGTAACCCACCGATGCGCGGAATTTTGGTCTTGGCTATGACGTAACTGTCCGTCCGCACGTTCATAGCAGCACAGGAAAACCAACGCGAATGGCACAGCCGAGAGAGAAACAAAACGAAAGAGCACGAGAAAATAACTCTTTAGTAGGCGGCGCGTCATAAACAGCTTCAAAGTAGCGAATACCATCCATAAAGACAGAGTATTTTCCTGCTTTAATCGTCTCGTTGTCGTTAGGCAGAAAATGAAGAAACCAATGAAATGTAAAAATGGCGTGCTCAGATCATAGTTAATCTAGGGACTGGTTATGAAGTCTTGCCATGAAAACAATGGTGCTGCTACTTATGTTGGAAGGGCCACGACCGTGCAAAATCCTGTTTTAACGTTCACACCATAATAGAATATCTTCACAAAAACGCTTCGATTGGTAAATTGCTCCAACACATTCCAAATTCTATTGTTGTTTGTGAAGGGTCAAGGCCAAGGAGGCAAACAAAAACATATAACAAAGAAGTTTGACAGGTTTCATAACCATTGCCTTGAATTAACTATGCTCAGGTTAGAAGCGAGTATTTTTGCCTCTCGACCAACCAGGAGTGAGTAATTTTGCGCTTGGTGAAAGGAAAATTAAGAAAGCGAAATGTTCTCTGTCTCAACCAATCATCATTCAGTACTTTCGCTCTGTATGTCATAACCGTAGGTTACACACACTACACGCAAGTTCACTCCAGGTGAATTCAAAGAAATTTCTGGTGATTTTTCGTTCGTTCGAGCAAACGGTCTTACGGCTTTACCCTTAATGAGTAAAGAAAAACGTCGTTGTTTTCTAAGACGTCCACTATGTAAATTGTTGGCAGTGAGAAACAAAACCGTTGACTGAGTCTTGAGAGTAAGGGTTAGCATGTCACTTAAAGGCAGGGTAAGAAGACAATAGAGTGTTTCCCTCTGGTGTTCGCCGTCAAGTGTTGTAAAAGTGAGGTCACAAAAGTTTTTTTTTTATGTTTTGACATATTAAGTGCAGAAATCTTTCTCGGGTTCAATCTCAATCTCAGCCTATAGGTGCCAAGCGAGGAGTTGTCCTGGTCTACAATTACGGTTGTTGTTCTTGTGATCCCATGGAGCTGTTTCCCTCGCATAAATTGCCGGCAGAAAATCACATTTTCAATCGCTTGGTGAGCGAGACAAAAGATAGCTACTATCAGCGTCATGGTATCATGGGTCAATAAGCAGCTTTTTGTAATCTTCAAGTGACCAAACCTTTTGTATCGTATCAGAAGGCTTATATTGTTTGATATCTTTCATACCTGCTGGACCCAGCACTATTCCGCTTACAATGACTTTAAACCCGACCTCTCCAGAGTTGGTCTTTATTTGTATTTTATGCTTTATTCCTGAACTTATATCCACTCCCAGAAAGTAAATTCGAGTCTGCAAGCCAATTTTTCCATAATCCCTTTCTGTAATGGTTACTGGATTGAGTTCACTTTGGTCAAGCGAAACTTCTATATTCCCGCGATGAAGATAGCGAAGCACTAAGCCAACCGACCACTTCTTTGTCTTTTTCTTTGTCAAATTGGGGAGACAGAACGAGAATTCAATAACGCTCCCTCTTTTCTCTGATTGCCAGCCACCAAACGAATCACTCCTGTCATCTGAGTTAGCCGCCCTTGCATAAGGACTCTGAGGTGTTATTTCACGAAAGCCCGCATGTCTGAGCACTGTTATATTGAGAGACTGGATAATGCCTTGGATAAAGCCTTTTTTTCTCCAGTTTTTAGTTATGAGTGACCAGCAGTAAGGCTTGGTTACACTTATTTTCATAAACAGCGGTGTTGTGTTATTCATAGCCTCAATGTTTCTCAGTTTACTTTTCATAGGCTGGAAAGCGCTTCGAAACACCTTCTGTGCATAGCGAGTTAACATCCAAGCAATCTGGACATGACTTTTGGCGCCAATATGAAAATGATCGTCACTTATCATGTTTGCTTTGATTTCGATCCTGCGCTTTGAACCTTCGCTATCCATTGGACAAACAACATCTCGCCAACTAAGTAAAGTTATGTTATAATATCTAGCGATCTCATGCTGTCCAAGATCTTCAAGATTTAAACACCTTGGATTTGGAAAGCCTTTCCACCACTTCACTTTCTCAATTAAGTCAACGAGCGTTACATATATTATAAATGGATTTGAGGGCAACGACAGAACTCGTCGAGTCAACCTTTCCATCGGCTCAGCCGCCCTACCGTAACGATAGCCGTAATCATTGACTGACAACTCGATAAGCACCAAGTCAGGATCTTTAACATTTAATAAATAATTTTGTAAACACAAACTGAAGAAGTCACTTCCAGTTCCACCAAGCGACAAATTCTCGAAGATCAGCTTGGAACCAGTGCAAGGCAAAATCACTGAATTCCACCAGTGAAGAAAGAGTTGGTGATAAAGCTGTCTGTGGTCTGGAATGCCTCCTCCGGCTGAGTTTGATCCCCCAATGACGATCATTTTAATACTCTCACCTTCCAGTGCTTTACGAAATATGCGCCAAACGCGAAGTGAGCTTTTGCCATAATCGTGAATAGCGCTATCAATAGCGCTCAAGGAGACACTCAGTTGCTTAATATTACGATAAATGAGTCTGTGCTTCCAAATGGTAAAGGGATCTTCGTCAAGGTGGCAAAGTGAGGCACCAACACACAATGCATGAGTCATTAGTAAAAAAGTCATCGGCGCAAGTTTCATAAGTGTGAAATATCTTCTTGATGTACCAAATGTCAGTTTAGTCTCAAATTGTGGTTCAGAAGGTAGAATAGACGTATAAGTTGCCTTGGGTAACTGCTGTATACCCATTTTGTTAAACGAGTGTTGACAGATTATGACAGAGATCCAAGAAAGAGTTGCGTTGTAAGAGCAAAGCAAAATTCAAACGCTGTTACTTTGTCGAAGCCTCTTAATTTTCTCAAGGCTCTCCCGCGCCTCACATCTTCTTGCTGGAGGAGATTACGTTTGTGCGTTTTACTTGGTTTACAAAACAAGTCAACCTGCAACCACCCGTCACGACAACCTTGTACCCAGACTCTCTCATCTTCTGTTCCTGGGACGTGAAGAATTGAGATCCTGAAAACGAGGTTGCTGTTTCGATTTCTTCTTTTAAGACACCTTCCGGGATGGAATAAGTGAGACTGACCACCATAGAAGAGCTTTAAAAGATCATTGACCAACTTGAGCTCTTTAGGGCAAGTAAAGGGAAGATCACAACCGCAGGGACTAGGATAAATATAGTTGCAAGTATTTTTGTTGGCCAGGGGTAACTCAGTAGCAGTGACAGCGTGTCATCAGTGTGCGGCAGGTCACGAATTCGACTAGCCTGCCTTCCGATTCACAAGGTTTGGTTTTCGCGAAAGTCTCTTGGCCATGGAGCGGCCTCGAACGAGCCGGTGAGGAAAACTGGAGACAAAGGGAGCTAGCAGAAGGAAGTCTGCCCTGACTTCTATACATAACTTTTCATTTCCATCCTGGATACGCTGATATTGGCAATGCCGATAACATTTCAATCGAAATATTAACTGTCGACAGCGACTTGTTATTCGTGAAAATTGAACAAGTGTTGAATGCATCCCTTTTAGGTGTTTTCAACAAGTTTCCGTCGGCCTTTGGCTGGGGTTTTTAACTTAAAAACTGAGCAGGAGAATGTGCCTGGCATTTGATTATGAATAAGGAAAGATGTAAATTATCTCTACCAGATGGGGATAGCAACGGAACTACCAAAAATTAGGAAATGACACGGAGGCTCCTGTGATAGACATTCCTGGCGCAAGATCAAAGGAAAAAGAATTGGTTTTGTTTAAGTTCGTTTTTTGTGCTGAGGTAGCTTTGGCCCTCCGGCCCAAGTACAGCCACTTACAGTTTTACGAGCATAGCAGAGAAACGCCACATGATATATAAACAGCCGAAGGACCATTTTTAAAAATTATCTAGCCAAAAATTTTCAGGTTAATTGCAAGAGAAATGACAAATTAACTACAACTAGTGGCCTCAAATGGTTGAATGGCTGACCGATTACGATTGACGTAGGAAGTTCAAAACAGTCGATTTATCGACTCCGATTGACTTTATCACCATCTTTATCACCCAAATTCAAGGTCAACCGTAAATAAATCGATTGTGCTTACATTTAAGACAGGCTCGTTTACATGGCACGTCGAATGATGGTTGCAATGTAAGTAATATTGAACACGGTTACGATGAAGTCTATCCAGGCTAAAATTCAACTTCTACCGACGGTTCTAGGCAGCCCCTGCAACAGAAACTCAAAGTAATCCTCAAAATATAGGCGCTAAAATTGTACTGTACTGCATCAGGACTGTATTTTGGTCACCCAAACTGTGCATTTTCAAGACTAAAACAGATACTTTGAATTTGCAGTGTATTGACAAAAACAGAGCCCTGATTTCAATGACGGTTTTTAATTACATGACGAATTTATCCTCTATTGGTAGAACCCTAGACGGGAAAAAGTAGTATCAGTGAGAAAACTTGACAAAACTACGTCATTTATCATAAGCAATTCATCATTTGCACACAGGTAAATTTAATGACATGGCCTCCTAGCTGGATTTGGCATTAAAGCTGCTGAGATAGTTTACGGGACATAACTAAGCTATTTTTGCTCTTTCTGGTTATAATAATTGATAACGAAACGAACCGACTACAAAAACCTTCCCAGTAGACATTTATTTTTCTTCACCTATTTTTTTTTTCTTGCTAAATATTCTAGAAGCTTCTCGTAAGGATCCGTCATAGTAGCCAGTTTAAACTAACGGTCCTACTTGCAAAAAAAGGTTAACCCCTAACATAATAAGAACATGAACATTAACATAAACAAGCAGAGTTTCGAATTACCCGGTCTCAAGTATATATCTGCCTAGTTTAATTGATTATTTGTAGTAAATAGGAAGCTAGCATCAGCAAATTGTTTCTAACAACGTTTGTCTCCTATTTCCCTATATATTGAAAAGAACGGACGTTCATAAATGTTTAAGCGGCGGCTGACTGAGTCCCTCTGTGAACGTCATCACAAAGTTGGACAGCGGAGTTCCAAACCGCTTGAAGATGCGCCATGGTAACACTATCTGGAATGTTCTCCGTTCCAGGGATTTGTTTAAAGTCTTTCTCCGCCAGGTAAAGCTCGAAGTACTCTTGAAAACTGTAAGGAATGATGATTACTAGTTATCGATCTTTTGATGAAGTTCACGTGGATAATTGGGGACGCATTTTATTTGTACATTTAGAAGTTGCTCTGTGTAGCTGCAATGACTTATAATAACCAAATTTCGATATATTAAAATTCAGCCTGTAACAATAAACATCACTGCGAGGTTCCGGGGAATAAATTGTAGAGTTTAAATGGATTTATTCCCCGGAGCCTCACAATGATGTTTACTGTTTCAGGCTAAATATTAATTTATCGACATTTATCGACTATTAAACGAACTGAATGGCAAAGGTCACTTATCAACATTTGATACATGCTTTTGCAAGACTGATAAGAGATGAAAAAATTAACTACGTTAATTAGCTTCAGTTTCATTGGCGCTTCTGGTCAAAAGTCAACAATTGTTCGGTGGTATTGTTCGCAACATCAGGTTTGCCATGCGCAAAGGTAAAGACTCCCCGGTGAAGCCGCAAACAGGAGAGGAACCCCGCCAAAACTTTAAACATTCTCGCCAGCTATCTTAGAACTCAATCTCACCTCATGGTTGCGACATTCTCCTCAGCATGTTTTACTTTCAGCAGAATCATTTCCAGCAGCCGAGGCAAAAACAGATCCATATCTATTTTTCGTAGTACACGATTCAGGTGTGCCACGTCACTCGAGCTCAATTTTTCCTTGAAAACATCAGGTACTTGCTCAAACGGCTCCTGGAAAAGTGCAAGACATATTTCCTTATCATGTATTGTTAACGACTTAGTTAAGGAAGCAGAAACTCGTAAGAGGCGTGAGGCGCTTCCTTCTCAGTTAACGAATGTAACGTTGGGTCACTGTCTATAGAAAAGGGTTACTTATCGTCCTACAGGTGCAATGAGGGACGATGATCTAAAGAACAACAAGGACAGAAAAGTTGCCAGTCTGACAAATACTACCAATGTTGTCACTATACTTATCACGCCTCAGTTCTGATGATCTCCTCGTAAAAAACACAAAACTAGCTTTAACTGTCATTGCGAAACAAGTTATCAGCTATTGATAGGGCAAAACATAGTTCTTCAGGTATGAAAATAAGAATTTAGCTAAAAAAATTCCACTTAGTTGGAGTTTTGTTACACAAAAAAGTATCGATTAATTTTTCTTGGTGCAAACTACGGAATGTACCGATCATCTGGCTCATGACTAACAGGAATTATTGGCTACTGAGCCGTGACGGTTGTTGGAACAAAGGGATTACAATCGGACCTGTTTGTTTCTTGACTTTATTTTCGCTTTCTCGAGCGCCATGAGCCGCCACAACGCCAGGGTATGGGACAAGTTGCAGTGCTGCTCTGCCTACAAAAAAGTATTCACCACACAAGTCAATACACAATCTAGTTTACGTATACTGTAACCAGGGAAAATTAAAAAAAAACATATTGCACACTAAACAGACATAATGAAAAGTGACTTCTGGACTGCAGGAGTTCAATTCAACGTAGAAAGAGACATATAAGGTGGTTTAACTTTACTCCACAAGGTTTTTATTTTCTCTTCGTGCAATTTCTGTTGTTTGAAGCAGGGGGTGTCGAGTCACAAAATGCTGTGCTTACAAAGCTCAAAACGTTGTCGTCAATCTTGCTCTGCGGATTGTTTCGAAATCCTTGATTCCGCCCCCACTAAATTTCAACTTAAAGTTAAGGAGGCTATGTATATAAATTGGGAAAAGCCCAATTTAAATCAACAAGTTCATCATGTCAACCTGGCACTTACGCTTTAGGCTTTATTTTCTTTTCAACACTTTGTTACTCGCTCAAATATGTTCTCTATTTTTGTCACTTAATCATAATTAATTATGCATGTTTCACTTAGTTGTTATACAGTCCTATACGGTTTTTGTGTCTACGGCTTCTAGAGAAGCGTAGACACTATGTCATCGGGTTGAGTGAAAGAGTGAAAGAGTGTAAGAGTCTAAATGCCACAGGAATCCCAAATGGAATACTATCGAAAGCCGACGCTAATCCTCGACTGACCGAGATCTAAGCGATTGTATTTCCGGATCAGGACAATGGCGACAATACGGTAAATGATGTTTTCCGATGTTGATTTGCTTTTTACAAATAGTTTACAGTCAACCCAGGTCACGCGTGAACAGTATTTCCAAGAATGAAATGAACATTCGAATTCCTCTTTGTAATGTCCGACGTGTGAATGGAATGTTGGACATTTCGCTGGAAATCGTTCTGAAAAAGACGCATTAACTGAAAAAAAGATTCAAAATACTTGGGAAACAATTGTTATTCTTGAAATATTCAATTTTGCAATGTAAAGAAAAATTCATAGCTTTATACCGTCGATAAGCTAGGGAAATTTATACGGGAACTCTGAAATCTGGTTTGCGATTTTCAAAACTGACATGTAAATTTCAAAACTCCGTTCAAATTTCAAAAATATCGTTCACGCGTGACGTGGGTTGACTGTAAGTGATGATTTGAACCAGAATTCTGTAACTTCTGTAATTTTCATCGCAAACGTACCCGAATTTACTGCGAGTGATCGCTTTGAACAAACACGGAGTGTCTTCAAATTTTACATGCGTGTTTGCACGCACGCAAAAAAAACTGAAAGTTTTTTTGCCTCTAATAACAAATTCATTGTTTATTTCAATACAATGTTTCGTTGGAAAAGCTTTTTGTTGATTTTTGTGTCTTTGTCAATTCATATATGCGTTTGAGAAGCGACAAATGCTAGATGCGCAATCAAGGACAATTTGCATAAGCGGGTTGAAATTTGATATCCCAAAGGTCTTCATCAACACGCCGTGAATTTTAGCAATTTTTGCGTTCAAGTGTGTTTTTCGGCAAATGATTAATAGGTAACCATATTATTTTACGTCAGAAAACATTTGTTTTTAACCGCTCTAGGAAAAAGTTAATTTATGCGAAAACTATGAAAACACGACAGGAGTCAAAGAATGATACTTGCCATTCATAAGTTCAGTGTAGATTAATTAATAGTTTCTGTTGCATTTTATGCCTACGTTTCAGATTAGAACTTTGCTTTCAGTACTTTATGTTTAGAACTCTGCTGCATTGCTTTCAGTACAAAGTTGTGGTTCACGTTGTAAGATTATATAATATATTGTTTATGTTAGAATAAAGTTACAGTTCTCTTCAAACAAAATGTTTGTGGTAAACAATACCAGCTTAATCTCTTCTCACCAGTATTCTGTGCAACATTGTTACAACCATTTTTTTTATCTCTATCCTATTTCCACTCCTCCCTCTTCGTTTTCTTTTCAGTTCTATATCCCTTTTCTTCAATTCTTTTTTATCACATTTCTACACCAGTGCTGCAGTAGACACATGCAGTCTGAGACTGCCTATTTTTCAAATATTCTGTAACTGACGATGATGTTTGTAACATCGAAACATGTCTTAGAAATTTAAAAATGTCGTAATCTTTTAAAAAAATTACGATTTGTTTTCTGCTGTCTCGACCTTTTGCTTCAGAAAAAGGTGTGAGGGATCCCAATTTTTTCAGGACAGCCGTCACTCTGACTCTTATGTTTTTAATCAAGTTGTCTGAAGAAAGAATGTTTAGATATTTCCTGCCTGAATATTTACGTGACATTATTTGTTAGAATGATACTTCTTTGCTTCGTTTCTGCAAAAATGTTATTTGCCCCAATCCCCTTACTTCCCCACCCCGCCCCGAAAAATTAAAATGGTTCCTTCGAAAGTCATTTTGCTAGACTATACGGCATGCACTATACCTACCGTTGGGCTCTTAAGGCCACGGTCTCTGGGTAGTTTGAGCACTTCATGCAAGTACCATCTCAAAGACGTCTCCGTCTGCCCGCCAGAAGAGGCCAGGAAGCCAATTGCAATGTCCAGTGACGACAGAACATCACAAACGTCTGACAAAGAGGAGCGGAGATCGGAGATAATCTGTCCTTCGATGACTCGTGAAATGGGCTCCTGTGTATAAAGCAAACAATCCACCAATAAAACAACTTGAAAAACAAACCTGTCTGTCTGAAAAGCTGACCGCAGCCAACGTAAACACACAAGAATCACACTCGAAGATCCCGGTAAATCGAATCGTGAAGGGAAACACAGACGGTGTAAGGTGTTCGAGGGTTCTATAGTTCTGGAAAATCTACTCGTGCTGTAAACAATAATATACAACAACAAAAGCAATTCAATGCTTACCTGTGAAATTTTGTCTTCAACAGAAGCGAAAACTCTGTCATCGCGCGTGTCTCGACTGAAAGCGAATCTCTCCTCCTTTAGAAAAGAAACAATAAAAAATAATGTGAAAAATAAACTAAACGATTTTTTAAAAGTCTCCAGGTTGAAGTTAAAACAGCTGACAAAAATGAAGTTTTCAGAACCCTAGAGTGTGAAACTACATTATCGGAGAGCGAAGCAGGAATTTGGGGACTAAACTCCCCACAATTAATTCTCGCACTTTCATAAGCCAGTTGAAAAGGGCTGAACTGAGTAATCAAAGTTCTCAGAAGTACAAAGACAAAAATGTCAAATACGCATAAAAGCTATATGAACGGTATTATTATGCAGCGCTGGAAAAAGTTAGAAAAACACATTTGATTATGAAAGCGCGTGACAATCATAAGCGAATGTGTGGTAGATTGGAGAGTGCAAAGAGATTCGAGTGCCCTTCAAAACGAATCGCTTTGACGAAGGGCTCACGCTCGAAACTTCAGCACACGAATCTATTTACGGTCGCCAATTACCTTTAGTTATCAACTCTGTTTATAACCCATAAATTCTTTTCTATAACTCCCCATCGACGCAGCACCGCATGCAGTTTCATTAGAAACTAACTCCCTTATGACAATCGTATAAGGACGAGACAGTCTAGAGAAATTTGAATGAGCTCAAGTCGCCTGGAAACGAATGTCTTTTTTCTGAAAAGACTAATAAGTTCACATTTGTATTAAATGATAAATCTATTATGTTGACTGAGTTATTAAGAGCGACTCTCTATAGGGACCGAGTGAGATTGAAAAAATGTGGCACAAGGTTGGAAAAATGGACCCCTTGATATTTCGTCCAGAGATAACGTATGGTATGCTAAGAATCGTGATATAAGTTTTAGGTTCTAGAGTTTTTACATTTTTGAGAAAATTACGAAAAACCGTCGACAACCGGTGAAGCCGAAAAATCACAGGAATGAGGTCAAATTTCATGATCAGATAATCGAACTCGCGTGAAGGCGCATAGCAAATTATGGTTTTTTATTAGTTTATAATGTTAATCAGGAGGTATTGCTAAGCTGCTTTGATGATAGTTTAGACTTACAATTGTAATTCCGAATTCCTGGAGAGCAAGCGAAGAGAACCGAAATTTGTAGACTTTGAAAATCAAAAATTCCATACCATTTTCAAACATCTCAAAACATACTCGGTATTATGTAGAATTCTTTCAAAATTCAATTCTAGCAAGTAAAAGAGCTGTTTGTGAACGTGATATAATTTTTTTCTTGGCAAAAGTTATTTGTGAGGCGAGCGGCCCCATGCAAGTTGACCCAATTTGACCTTTCGAGGAGATCTTGTTTAACCAGGAAATGTAAACAATTCTACTATGCTTAGCTCGCTTTCTGAGCAAACCATTGTAAAACCCTGCCATTTCCCATTAAAACTACCCAGTTAACCTGAAATAATACTTCGGTTACAGCTTACTTTTCAAATGGGTATTTGAAGGCAAATAATTTTGATGTTCTTCGCTAATTTTCCCGTGTCTTGCTGCCGTGCTTAGCCACCGGCCTTTTCATCACTACGGCATTTTCTAAGCGTCACCTTTCTCTGGGTTGTGTAATATTTTTGCAGGACCTGGATTCATGTCTTGCATATAAGGCATCCTCTGGTTATCTACTGAGTTTTGTATTGAATATTTCTAATGAAAAGAGGCAAGAAAGTGAAGGGACTAATTGAACTGAAAAACAGAGGCAGATCGATGTCACGCAGTCTTTACATCCAAGTGATCACGTGCCGCAAATACATCCGCGTGGATATTTTTGTCTTGCTCTTGCTCATTTCTTCATTTTCTTCCTTACTAGCATACAATGTTTTCCTTTTGATTTTCGTAACTTTTTTATTTGTAACCACAAGCCTATTTCGAAGGAGAGTTCTTTGTATGCAATACTTTGAGTCGGTGTATATACACGCAACACATTTACTTTTCCCATTTATTTCTAGTGACTGTGCAACAAACTAGAAATCCTATCTAGTTTTAGCTCCAAAAGTCAAATGCCTGGGAAGGTCCATTGCTAATGATTTCCTAAAGCAGAAGAAAGGGAATAGTAATATATCTGAAACAGGGCTAGTTACTGGCCGCAAAGTGAGTTTTTGTAATTTGTATTAATTGTACTTACCAATTTGCCTATGGCAGGTGTACACGCCAATGGGTCCTCTTCGTGGCGCATCTAACTTTTTAGGAGTTATATGTTCAACAAGATACCTTTTGATGCAGAAGTAGACGCACGCTTTTATATGATTCTCCAAAAATATCCCTTTGGAAACTGAAAATAATTTGCTTTTGGGTTCGCACAAGACATGTTTCTTTTCGCACGAGCAAAGAGCACGTAAAACTGTTTTGAGAGTTGCCATCGAGAGAGATCTCAGTTTTTTAAGTTTAAAACCGATAATTACCGAACACAATTAGATCTGTGGCAAACGGTTTGTTTACCTCTACAAAAAAGATTCTAAATATAGAATTCTCACGGCTTTCGAGCTGTGATCTTCGATCGCTCGCCCGATAAGCGAAGCTAGCACGTTCGAGACTCCTAACTTTTTTTAAATTCGGCAAACCTTACTAAGCGGACAAACTCCACTGGATTAAAATCTTTACAACTTTACAAAGATATGTACAGGAAAATGAGTTTAGGTCTTTTTAAGTGTATTGTATAACCTTGAGCGCTCACTTTGTCAAAAAAAAAATTGAAATCAAACATTATTTACAATTCGGCATTCCGAGTAATTAGGACGCATGTGTTTACTTCTGCCGAAATTGAGTCACTTGCTCTGCGTCATCGGTTGAAAAATTGGAAGATGGAGAGAAATTGCTCGTTTCAGCGGCTAGTTGGTAGCCAAAGCGGTCAAAAGCAAATGACTCAATTTCGGCAGAAGTAAACACATGCGTCCTAATTACTGTTGCCGAATCGTAAATAATGTTTGATTTCAAAGGAATTTTTTTTTTTTTGACAAAGTGAGCGCTCAAGGTTATACAATGCACTTTAAAAGACCTAAACTCATTTTCCTGCACCTTTCTTTGTAAGTTGAAAAGATTTTAATCTAGTGGAGTTTGTCCGCGTAATACGGTTTGCCGAATTTAAGAAAAAGTTAGGAGCCTCGCACGTGCTACGTAGCTTTGCTTATCGGGCGAACGATCAATAAGTGAGAATTCTATATTTAGAACCTTTTTAATAGAGGTAAACAAACCGTTTGCCACAGATCTCTCTCGATGGCAACTCTCAAAACAGTTTTACTTGCTCTTTACTCGTGCAAAAAGAAACATGTCTTGTACTGTGCGAACCCAAAAGCAAATCATTTTCAGTTTCCAAAGGGATAGTTTTCGAGAATCATATAAAAGCGTGCGTCTACTTCTGCATCAAAAGGCACCTTTACAGGGCTGTCAACCTCAAACGTCTTCAAATATGGAGAATATGACTTCCCCGGACAGCAATAACAAAGAGCCTTACAGAGGCGTCCCATCCAGGCCAAAGTCACGGGTTCAGTGAGCAGTGGGGGGGGGGGGGGGGGGGGGGAGGAGGACATTAAACACTAACAGAAACATCGCTAAACATTTTACATATTCTTGTCAGCAAATTCGAGTCTACGACAAATAGAAAACTTCGTCAATTATCCGGGAGATTACAGACATAAATCTGGAGACCAGAAGATACGGCTCAAAATCTGGAGATTACAGACATAAATCTGGAGATCGGGAGATAAGGTTCAAAATCTGGAGACTCCCGGATTATCCCGGAGAGTTGACAGCCCTGCCTTTTTGAAATAAATGTGATGCGGTATATTTCCAGCCTGGTGAATGAATGAGAATGATGAATTATTCTAGAAAGTGACACAGGCATACTCGGAAATAAGAAATCCGAGTGCTCCTATCAGGAGTCGAACCTAAGACCTTCCGATTAGTAGTTCGGATGCTGCACCACTGAGCTACAGGAGACTCGTGGGAGCTAAGGCCATTAAACTAGGTTCACGGGAAAAACATCCTGCATACTGCTAGGACTTGAATGTCGAACGTGTCGTATATGAAATAAATGTGATGGTATATTTCCAGCCTGGTGAATGAATGAGAATGATAAATTATTCTAGAAAGTGACGCAGGCATACTCGGAATAAAGAAATCCGAGGAGCACTCGGATTTCTTTTTTGCGAGTGTGCCTGTGTCACTTTCTAGAACAATTCATCATTCTCAAAACGTATCTTGTCGAACATAATCCTAAAAAGTTAGATACGCCACGAAGGGGACCTATTTGCGTATTCACCTGCCATGGGCAAATCGGTAAATACAATTAATACAAATTACAAAAACTCGCTTTGCGGCCAGTAACTAGCCCTTTTTCAGATATATATTACTATTCCCTTTCTTCTGCTTTAGGAAATCATTAGCAATTGACCCTCCCAGGCATTTGACTTTTGGAGCTAAAACTAGATAGGATTTCTAGTTTGTTGCACAGTCACTCGAAATAAATGGGAAAAGTAAATGTGTTGCGTGTATATACACCGACTCAAAGTATTGCATACAAAGAACTCTCCTTCGAAATAGGCTTGTGCTTACAAATAAAAAAGTTACAAAAAATCAAAAGGAAAACATTGTATGCTAGTAAGGAAGAAAATGAAGAAATGAGCAAGAGCAAGACAAAAATATCGACGCAGATGTATTTGCGGCACGTGATCACTTGGATGTAAAGATTGCGTGACATCGATCTGCCTCTGTTTTTCAGTTCAATTAGTCCCTTCACTTTCTTGCCTCTTTTCATTAGAAATATTCAATACAAAACTCAGTAGATACCCAGAGGATGCTTTATATGCAAGACATGGATCCAGGTCCTACAAAAATATTGGACAACCCAGAAAGAGGTGACGCTTAGAAAATGCCGTAGTGATGAAAAGGCCGGTGGCTAAGCACGGCAGCAAGACACGGGAAAATTAGCGAAGAACATCAAAATTATTTGCCTTCAAATACCCATTTGGAAGGTAAGCTGTAACCGAAGTATTATCTCAGGTTAACTGGGTAGTTTTAATGGGAAATGGCAGGGTTTTACAATGGTTTGCTCAGAAAGCGAGCTAAGCATAGTAGAATTGTTTACATTTCCTGGTTAAACAAGATCTCCTCGAAAGGTCAAATTGGGTCAACTTGCATGGGGCCGCTCGCCTCACAAATAACTTTTGCCAAGAAAAAAATTATATCACGTTCACAAACAGCTCTTTTACTTGCTAGAATTGAATTTTGAAAGAATTCTACATAATACCGAGTATGTTTTGAGATATTTGAAAACGGTATGGAATTTTTGATTTTCAAAGTCTACAAATTTCGGTTCTCTTCGCTTGCTCTCCAGGAATTCGAAATTACAATTGTAAGTCTAAACTATCATCAAAGCAGCTTAGCAATACCTCCTGATTAACATTGTAAACTAAGAAAAACCATAATTTGCTATGCGCCTTCACGCGAGTTCGATTATCTGATCATGAAATTTGACCTCATTCCTGTGATTTTCCGGCTTCACCGGTTGTCGACGGTTTTTCGTAATTTTCTCAAAAATGCAATAACTCTAGAACCTAAAACTTATATCACGATTCTTAGCATACCATACGTTATCTCTGGACGAAATATCAAGGGGTCCATTTTTCCGACCTTGTGCCGCCCCTCACGCGGTGGTTAGGGAAAGTTGCTCTTAATTTTTGCAAATCCGCCGTGTTCGTTAAGAGACACTAAAACCAAAAATTCTAAAGCCGTTTCCATCATACCCCACGACAAAAAACATTGATATAGCACGAGTAATCAACGGTACGCGGTTTACCTTGAATTCAACAAAGGGTCTTCCTCTCAGAAATCTGTCAATCAACTGTCTTTCCAGAGCAGCCCAGTCATACTGAACTAAAGTCTCCTGTCCTACCTCTAGAGAGTAGTTACAGTGCGCCAGGATTAGAGGCAGCAGGTCCCTCTCGGGATCATAGGCTATCAGTTGTGACATGGTCACTTCTGTAACGGAAACACGTTCCAAGGGGCTGGCAAGAAATTAAATCACAAGCGACATGAAATAAACAAGATATTTTGGTGCGTAGTGTCGCTGTATTATATTTACGAGGAATATACAGCACGGCTCGCGTCTGATACGAAAAGCGCGTGTGCGCATTAAAAAACCGCTTGGTTTTAACAGTATCAATAACTAACTGTACAAATAACGCGTCATTGCGCGTTATGCAAACAATATTAAGTGGATTTGAATGTCAATGAATGGCATATGTGAAAGAAAAGTGATGTTACGTCACTGAATGAAAATCATCAATTATTTGATCCAATTTAGGAATCTAGTTAGACAAAGTAACTGACCGTTTGAAAATTTCGTCAGTTTCTGACAAAAAGGTCAATCATTCCGCATATTTTGCCTTTTCATCTTAACAAAATCATGACCTTGACCGTCAACAGGATGGAGGAGGAATTATTTTAAAATCAAAATGTGCTGCGTTTGTCCTTTTAAACCGTCAGAGGACTATGTGGGGAGAAAAGTTAATGCAATAAATTCGAATTTAGCCTTATCAGATATCGATTTACCGACCTGACTGAGTACGTTCAATCTTACGCTTTACAATTTGTCGGCCGCCGATTTTCGTTTTTCTGTTGGTGTAGGGCGGGATGAAAATCAGCCTGATTCAAAACTTCTGCAGCATTGCCACAGATTTTTATAAATCATATCCTTCGTCAAATTGGGCCAAATTGGCTCGATTAATCGGTACCTGCAAATTAGACTAGTAATAATAACTCCGTTTGATCGTTATAAATTCATTTCTTAAAATTTTTCCATTATCGTTGACAGATATCTTGTCTAACTTAACCATTTCAAGCTCACCTTGCGAAAGCGATTTTTTTAAACTATAAACCCCACCAAACAAAGCTAGCGTAACATGAAAAAAACACCGAAAACAACAACAAACCACTGTACCTTTCTTGGTTAGTTGCGCTTCGGTAAGTTCCAAGAAACTCGTTATGCGTGTTAACTAAGAAAAAGAGCAGCGACATGGAGCACACACCCATCCCCGTGTTACTTGGAAGCAACATGGCGATTGGACAGTTGTTGTCCATGGCAATATTACATAGATTTTGTGGCACCCGAAGACGACCTGCAGGAAAAGCAATAATTTAATAAGCCACATATGCTTCGGCTCACAATTAAGTGAAAATCTAGTTTTTGAAATTTTCACTTTCGAATTAAAACCTTAACATTTGGAATTCTCTCCAATGCATTCAATTCAAGTATTTCTTTCACACAGTTAATTAATGCACTTTTTACAAAAGTACGGAATAAGTAGACCACCTTCTTACCTTGCTCACCAAGAAATGAGCGACAAGAATTCCATGCAAGTTTAAACCTCTGTATCAAACTGCTATACTCGTCTTTCACGTGCCCTACACAACAATAGTAAAAGAGTCAAATAATGAATTATCTTCATCGCTGTTACTATAAGCAAGTCTGCCTTTGATTTCTTTCGTTCTTTTTTTGACATGAAGGTATAAACCAATTGTTAAAGCTTTTATGTCAAAGGTGAGTAGTATGGTTGGCTACTAATTATCAGTGTTGGGTTTGGAACTCAGTGTGGAGTGGAAAACATCACTTTCCACCATTGTAGGCCTTTGTATTGTACTTACAAATAGAGTTCGTTGGAATCTCACAGGACGAAGGGTAATATAATGTTCCATTTTTACCATTGTGGTAGTCATTGCTGATATACCTGGCTTCACAGGTCTTTCAACCAGGTAGGCCGGTGTCACGTCTTTTGCCGCATGTTTAATGATGGTTTGTGTTTTTTCTTGCTCGAAAGGTTTTAACGAAGTATTTTCGATTTTCGAAAGTTTGCAACACCAAAAATAGTCTATTGGTATAGTGCGGACCAAATAAACCTTGTTTTAAGATCACCAAAAGAAAGTTCTCGTTAGAAACCATGACAAAAAGACGATAACGGGGCGTCATAAAGATGACATTTTTTTCAATGCCAAAAAGAAATACCCTTTAAAGTGGCATACTCTACCTCTTGGAAGACTCTGAAGAAATTCCCGGATTTGAAAATTCTCAGCGTCAGTTCTGTCGATTCGTCTATGAAATCTGTCCATCAACAAACGCTGAAGACGTACGATATCAGGAAGAAACTGCACCGAGCGCAACTTGTGTTCCTAGATCAAATAAATGGAATAGCATTCAAAACGCGATGAAATCTAAAATTGCAACATCAGACAATGCATCTTAAAGAGCCAATGTCACTCATTCAAGAATCACTTAGAATAGTCAAAACATATAAATATTGGTAAAAAAAATAATGGCCTACTTTTGTTAATGATTACTCTGCTTGAACATAAAAAATACTATTTTCTTTGGCAGTGTATGCCCATGATGGAAACGGATTACAACTAATTGTTTAAAGTTTTCCCATGAGTGTTGAAAAAATAATGATGGTTGCTCGTTCTAAGAGAAATCATCTGAATCATCTTTTCTTCTAATGTGCTAGGAACAATTTTACGTTTGAGCAAAGGCACCTTGCCAAATACAAGGTACAGTATTGAACAAAACACGGCAAAATCTATGTGACGTTGACACTTTAAATCGCCTTATTCATTTACAGTATAAGCCAAAGCACACACAGCAGGGATCGTCACGCGCCTAAAATTAGTTGCCACCCGAAAGCAAAAAACGTAGGATCTGTACAAGTTGCGTCCTTTAATAGAAAGGATTCACGCGAGGGGAGCGCGTTACCCTTCACGTCACGATATTTACCGGCTCAATTTATTTTGGAAATTATTTTTGAGGGATTGTTATCGCGATTGAAATTCACTGGTATTAAATTAACTAGTATGTTATCGGGAGTTTCGAGATTGAAAATTTATTTTGGCCATTCCTAGGAAAGGTTGCCCAACATACAATTCACGATACTGAATTGTCCAAGAGAGGCGCTTCATGAAAGCTGCTTATTCCACACTCTCCTCTTGTGTGAAGAACAGTTCGGCCTTAGCTTAAGAGAAATGACTCTTCCCCTATCCGCTAATAGTATTATTTACTAAAAATACGTGACTCGCAAAACCTCGCGAAGCTGGGGCTGGGTGGAAAGCTCTCTTTACCCGTATTGTAGCATGAAATGAGGAGCATAGCAACTATTTTGATGAGCATGGTCTTTTCGAGGTTCCACAGGCTAGTTTAATTTGCGGTTGAAAATCTATTTCTGACGGGACGAAATGTAAAACGTGCGTGAAGCGCTGTCGTGTTCGATGAATTTATTTCCCACGGAAAATTATTTTACGGCGGTCACAAAACGTGTAATTTCTTAAATGCAATCTTTCACAAAAAAGATTTCTGGAAGAAAGGGAAAAGATTCTGGAAAGATAGTTCTGTATTCAGTGAATATTGATGAACATTGCAGTTGAAATCGGATCCGGCACGCAAACTTTCCCGATGTATGCAAATTTTACTCCAGACAACGCCAGACAGTCTGACGTCATTCATACTTTGTTTTTCACTGTTGCTAGGCAACAGTGCGGACACCTTCAACGAAATATATAATAATATATTTAAACATATATAAACATATATATTTAAACATATATATAAATATATTTTTCGCTCGAATTCACGCGGCTTAGCTCCGCTTGGGCCGGCTCGGCCCGACAAATTTTATTAACCTCGCTTCGCGAGGAAACAGACAGCAGCTGAGGATAAAGTAAGAGGGGTGGGGGATTTTCAAAGATTCTCTATTCCCAACTTGGCAAATGCCTATACTTCCTTAGACATTTAAGTTTTCAGACACATTGTCTGTAAATCTGTAAAAGGAAACCTGTCGTCGGTAGCATATTGGAAACAGGAATTACATAAATCTGCGTAACGGTAAGTGACTGGGATATGCCGTTGTGGATCAGTGGAAGCATTGTCGGTCGCCCGAAGATATTTTCTGCCATGTAAACTTCTCTTAATGTTACCTGTTTGAGAAAAGTGCCTAACACTTTGTGCTGGTTAACAGCCGTGGACTGTGCTTCCTGCTGAAATGAATTTCCCAGATGCTCTACAGTGACCTGTCGTCGGTACTTCCAAAGGGACCGTGACATTGGTGTCAACATGCTGGTGGGGTCTTCTATTTGCTCTTCAAACTCGTACAGTTGCCGCACTAAAGGATCACTTCCTGGTGTATTAAGGGGGAAAGTAAACAATACAGATAACATCTCTTTAAACAATCAATGCCACAGTCAAACACTTTCGCCATGGTCCAAAGAAGAAAGCAAACAAACAAACTATTCTTTTTCTTTTTTCCTGTCACACACCTCTTTGGGAAATGATAGAGACTGAGTAAAAATTCAATTCCCTTACTACAGTGAATGAAGTGAATGAACTTGCATTTGCGTTGCTCAGGCAGACAAGTAAAGGTTCCAGCCAAATACAAACACTGCATTTTTACCCTCTCTGATAAAACGGTTAGCTCCTTTAAGTGGACACTTGAATATTAATGCCTACTATTGGTGTCCACTTACGGAGGATGGACTGTATGGTGTTCATGCTGGTTTTATCTCGATACAACCTTTCCATTTTTTCTTACTCAACGACAGCGACAACAGCTACAGAATAAGGGCTATAAACTCAAGTTGATGCTGATAGATAAATCTGGCAATAATGATGCGATGTCAGGCCCGTAGCAAGGTTAAAACAACTGAGGGGGCTTAGCAAAATAGTGAAACAAAACTACCCCCCCCCCCCCCCCGCCTCGTCACTCAAAAACTGACTGATTTGGGAGTTTAAGCCGCCGTTACAGGTTGAAACTTTTAGCTGAAACTTGTGTGCAACGGCGCTGCGAAACATGTTTCAGCAGGTGTTGCACCGTGTAACATGGTCGGTTTCGTGAAACTTTTTCGAACTTCCGTTGCGAGACAAGTTTCACAAAAAGTAGAACCGCTTTCTACTTCTGCAAAGGCTCTCAACGGTCGCAATGGTGAAAAAACAAATTCACCGTGAACACCTCTTCGTGAAACTGGTCTCGTTCGCCGTTGCACACAAGTTTCAGCTAAGAGTTTCAACGTGTAACGGCGGCTTTTTAAGATGCAACGGGAACATAAAAAAGTAGATTAATTTAGCAAGTAAAACAATAACTTTGCACTTGAATCACACTCTTACGTGCATGTTTTTGCCTTTTCTTTAAAGTGGACTACTACGTGAAGTTTCCTAATTTCACGTTTGAAGGAGGACGTAGACAAACGACGACAAATTTTTCTTTCTCTTTTTAAATTTGGAATCGGGCAGTAAGAATCCGACTGCAGGAGAATTCTTTTTTCTCTGGTCTTGAGGACATATTTGTGTGGCTTTTTTGTCTGACAACGCGGGAACACTAAATTGTTATAAACTAAGGACATTTGTATTGCTTAAAATGAGCGGATGTCTTAGGAAAAGAGCAGTTTATTTCGATAGCTTTCACGGCTTCAGATTGGTTGATTTCAATCCATTTTGATTCTTATTTCCGATTTACAAGCCGGATAGGAGTGCCTGTTAGCGAAAGAAACTGACAGGTAGTAAACAGACTATTAAAGGTTGTGTAAAGGCATTTGCAGCGTCAGAATTCGACATTAATTTGTATTAATTATACATTTTTTGGCACATTGCTTTTTAACTTCCAAAAATTCTGGGGGGGGGGCTCAAGCCCCCCCTGCCCCTCCCCTTGCTACGGGCCTGGATGTTTATCAAGAAGAGGTTACAGCTACAGTCTACGAATTAAGGATCGTACCAAATCGCTCATCCTCCATTAACAGTTTTGAAGCCTTCTGTAAATTCTGGTCAAGTTGCTAAGAAAAAAGTGAATAATAGAGCAAAAAATTGTTATCCGAGACCACAAACGGAAACAAAAACAAAATAATAATTAAAAAAAAAAGGTCGCTAAGAAATTTCTTCATACGCATACCCTGATGACAGGAGCAATAACAACAGAAGAGAAATCTGTCTCCCAGTCACGTCGACTGTCTCTGGTCTGAAGACGCATGTCGTGAGCGTTTGCTGCAAGGCAAAAAGCAGTGAACGAAGATAAGAAGAAGGAATTTAAACCTACAATGCTGTTTACCAGATGTTGCAAAGGTTCCACTCATATTGTTCAATCATTGTCGGGTTAAAAGTTCAACCTGTCCTAATCAACCTTACAAATATTATGAAAAACATTCCTTTAAAAACGCCATTTTCAATTATTTTAATCCATTTTTGTTTTACCAGTTTGTCCTCCATTGAGTATGATCATTTGGTGCAAGACAAGATGCACCGCCAAGGCTGCGTCATCAACACTTCTTCCTAACGCCCTTCCAAGAACATCAAGGTCCCTTTGCATATGTTGCCACAGAAATTCTGCAACATGTCCTGGCTGACATGGAGGCGTGATCACTTCTGAGGTGGCCTTCAATGAAAATATAAGGGAAATTGTTATGCTACTTTTCTCAGCACGAATAAATAGTTTGAGATGAGACTGGCTGCAATAGTATTATCACTCTCTCCAAATTGCAAACACAGGATCTAGCTCACAACCTATAACTCCCTTATTCTTTATAATAAAATTTGCAAGCCACTAGAAAAGCCATTTTGGTACGTAACTGTTTATGTACAGGGTCGTCAATCACATTACCTGCGCATTTCTACATGCTCCCATGACCATTGCAGAATGCATAACAATTCTAAGAAGACTACATAGAATTGGTGACAGGTTTCTCTGCGGTTCAGCAACTGTAGGTCTCGAGCCTGGTTCACCGAGGGCGTGACCAGTCTTTGTTCTGTCTTTCCTAGAAATATAACAGTGGAAGTTAAGAGTCAGCAGGTACACTTAGTACGGTAGTTTAATAAAGCACTATGTTACTTTAAACGGCGTAAATACAGAAACTTTATAAACGTACACAGTTATGGGCCTCATTAACAGTACGCCATGTTCCTAAAAAATATTGCTATTTTGATTTTATACTAAAACTCTAGCATCTCAACGCCGAAAACCAAAACAACTTTTCCTATTTCCAATGACAACTTTGATTACAAGAACCTGATGAAATAAGAACGATGCCCTGCGAATGTGCCTTAAAACATAACATTCACTTCACGTACATGTACAAGTTAAATTCCCTTATGTGAAAGTGATAATTTCCTTGTAGAATTTTATTTCATTGGGTAACACGTCTTTCCGTTTATATTTCAAGCACATGTGGTATTTATATATCAAGCATCTTCGTTCGCTCCACAATTCTAGAGTTCTAACACGCCAAACAATCAAGTCAGTTACCTGTCGGAGATCTTATATTCGCCCAGAAATCTGTGCTGTTCTCCTCCCAGAACTCTCTTACAGTCTGGACACTGACTCTTCTCCATTGGCTTTGAACACTTAAAGCAAAAAGGGAACAAAACATGTTATGAACAAACACCCAATAGTAACCAAACAAAATACGCACGATGGTCAGTAGGTGCGGAGACAATTATGACTGGTATAGCCAGAAAGGCAACGAGTTTTGTAGAGTGTCCATATCACAATACGCGCAATAGAATAAATGTGATGGAATATTTTAAGCCTAGCGAAAAAATGAGAATGATGTATTATTAATCCAAGGGGTTGGTATCAGGAGTCGAACCTGGTGAACGTAGTTTAATGGCCTTAGCTCCCACGGATCTCCCGTAACTTAGTAATAGAGCATCTGAATTAACAATCGGAAGGTCCTAGGTTCGACTCCTGATAGGAGCACTCGGATATTTTTCCGAGTATGCCTGTGTCACTTACTGAATATTTATTTATTTATTTATTTATTTATTTATTTATTTATTTATTTATTTATTTATTTATTTATTTATTCACCACGACATACAAACATAGAAAGTTACAATGAATAATAGACTAGGATCTAGGAATAATAAATAGAGAGAGCATAGGCAGGCACATAGGCAGAGCAAAGAAAACAGGCATTATGCTCGGCAATCCATCCAAACTTTAAGCTTTAACACACTTACCTCGCCAATAAAATACGGATGCTTGCAATTTCCGCATTCTGGAAAGTAAGACAAACCACTTAACTACTGCAACACTGTGAACTCCATAAATGGGGTGTGAGGAAAAAAGTTTAGATTATGGTTAATAACATGTAAGGGCCCACCATCTTGAATCAATATGGATGAACATTGTAAAGTGACCAAACACACCGCACCTCTCCCTCCTGATTAGTGGCTAGAGAATTCAACCGCTGGGCGTACAGTATCCGGTTCGACTGAGAACCCACTTGCTTCTTTTCGCTTCCAGGCTCGGAAGGTCAAAAGAAACAGTTTAGTGGTAACGATGAATTCCCATTCAGTTTACAGTCTGAATTTCGACCTTGAATAAAATTTGTTAGAACCAGCTACTGATTATACAAGCATTTGAAGAACGGTAGAGGCAAGAGGCCACAAGGTCGGAATACCAAGATACCTTTTGTGTTTCAACACTCACCATACCACTGTCCAACATAATTAGTTCCTTGCATAGTCTGGGCGATAACGTTGATGCACTCGAGATAGTTGTCCTCGGGCATGGTTGGTAGGTAAGAATTCTAAATAAGAGTGGAGAGACAAAGAGAAAGTGTATGCCTTAATAAACGATTTTTCCTTTTTTGAATTAGGCTTCTGTCATTTTCCTTTAAATATTAAAATTGTCAAGACATGGACATGGAGAAGTTTAGGTTCACTTTTAGAAGCCACTGCTTAATCTTTTCCCCCTCAAGGGTAAACTTTCTTGTACTATCTAAGTATTTCATGACCCTAACTTTCCAAATTTCCAACCATTTTTCCTTCGGTTCCTTCGTAGTAACAAAGTACTGGCACAAGCCGGAAAGACTGAAATGAGCTTCAAAAGGGAACAGCTATTGACCAATATGTTTTCACTTTTCAAACGGTGATATCACCTGGTAAAGCATCCCGTTCCTAAATAACAAAATCGAACCTACCTCGATCAAAGTTACGAGCAACCGAAAATATTCTACGATAAAAAAATACCTTCATCTTAGATGGATCCACCATTAATGCATAAAGAGGTTCAGCCAGTGTCCCTGGACCAACACACTGCAAGGCTACTGAAGTGTGTATAACTATTTCTGCTAATGTGTGTTCCTGTGGACTCTTTCCTGGAAACACTTGAAGCCTCCTGAATTGGCCTCCCTGGCTATTTTCGAGAAGTTGTCCGGCAAGAAGTTGACCCTTCAAAGACGGAGCACAGCACAAATGTTACTATCAAGTTATAAATACCGTCTGGGCAAAGAATCTATACTACATTACAAAGTGAAGAATTTTTCTATTTAGACAGGAAAAAAAGAAGGCATCAAAACAGTATATTTTAATATCCGTAGAGTAGGTTTATCAGTTGAAAACCTGAATTCTGCGTTTACCCTCATAAGCAAATGTCTGATATTTGAGGAGAGATAAAATTGACAAAAAGAAAAAATATACTACTAATTTCAACGAAAACAAAAGATAACCAAAATTCTAATGTTATATTTACTTTAAGTGAGATCTGAGAAATTGGCATGAAATGTAATTCATCATCAATTATTTCAGTACGATACTCCTTATCGCCAAAAGTCAACAATAGAGTATTATAAAACAGGTCTTCTGCAGGGGATTGTTTATCTCACCGTTGAGGAAATATTCCCTCCATTCTGGATAAAATCATGCAGCTTTTCCTTGACCTAAAGTGTTGAACAAGAGGAGATAACCCAGAAACATTAAAATCAACACAAACATCCTAAAAAAAATTGACCTGTTGAGAAAGAAATCCCGTAAGCGGTAAAATGCCGATTTGCAAAGTGTAGTACTATGTGTTGCTCCACAGACAGATGCAATGCAATGCTTTTCACTGATGAAAAAGATAGCAATATTTCACCACAAACTGCCACAGAGGTTAGAAAGGGTGGTGGCCAAGAGTTCAGTTTGTTTTTCTTTTCAAAATTCCACTTGGATTCTAGAGAAGAGTCGTCAACCGTTTCTTTTATGATAAAGTTTCCCGGAAATCGAAACACTTTCCTTTTCTTTTTTCTGTTTGGATGGCCGTTTGGATAGCAGTTAGATGGCGCTATTCCAGTATTAAACAACCGAGATGACGACTGATATTGAACAAACTTTATTCGATGGATACGGGTTATTAGCTCTTTGTTAAATGGAGACAACCCCCCCCCCCCCCCCCCCCGCCACCAACCTTTTGGATTCCATCTATCGTGAGAATGAGCGGAGTCGTGGACCAGGATCCAGGTCCCCCGAGTTGTCATCCACACTGGAATAGCGTTCGTACTTGACTCTTTCATCGTGTAACGCATAAATGAATTCCAGCAGAGTCCATCCCCCCCACCCCCGGGCATTAACGGGGCATTTTTCAACATTGTCCGTCCTTGGGGTCGGGAATTAGCCTACCCCCAGACATTTGATGACCTCGTTATTTTGACCTCGCAATGTTGTCGATCGCTTTGTTTGAATAATAGGTTCACCAGCAAGGCAATAAATTCTTGATTACCTACGTCTGAAGATGGTAGATCAACAGAACGAACGGTCAGTGGTTTATTTGAATTAAGGTAAACCCAGAGGCGAAGAAAACGTCTTTTTAACTGCACCGTGAGGCGTTTGCCAGTTCACTGTCAACAAATGCTTATGTCCGGGGGTAACTGAACCGGGAAGTGGGAACTCTTGGAACTGGCTGATCCGTTGAAAACTTGGATGAAATGTTTCATCTAACGAAAACCATTTTATTCAACATTTTGCATGGTGCAGATGTCGTTTAGATGTTTAATGCAGCACGATGCTGAGTGAAATAGGCATTTAGTCCTTACCTCTTCAGAAACGTTCTGTTGTTGAAAAGACGCATTGACCAAGGTTATTTCACGGTAAAATGCCAGGAGAAGAAGAACGTCTTTGTAGACACCTTGAACTTCACTCTTCTGCAAAAACGGTCGGGGACACAAAATTTTGAATCACTAATATCAATCAAACTAGAACGCATTGTTTGGTAAAAAAAAAAGACTCTACTCGAAAATAAACGCTTGTCTTAAACGCAGCTACACCAATCAATTTTTCACTTTTCATTGTCACATTACTGCCTTTGCAGGTTAAATATGTGTAACTTAATGGCCAAAGAACGACATTTTTTACGAATACGGTACTGGGAAGGGATAGTGCATCGACGAGGTATCGTCATCTCTGACCAAATCTACAAAAAAAGTTCCGTCCTTTGAATGGTGATCCTTACCGTAATGGCAGTAACAAGGTCTTGGATGTTTCCACTGATCACTGCTTTTGCCAGTCCTTCACGAATGTCACGATACTGATTCTCATGAACAACAAACCTGTCCTGGATGACATCTTCCTCCTGAAAATAAAGTCATTGTTGATAAAGACGTTTGAGGTCACTTGAGCTGCATTCGCTTGATGATAATGATGGTGATACTAGTGATACATGTGACTGATGGTGATGGTGGTGGTGCTGCTAGTGTTGGTGATTGTGGTAGGTATGGCAAGGGTGACGTTAATTGTGGTTATGATTATGTGTGATTTATATAGAAAAAAGGACTTACGTCGAGCAACCCCCCCCCCCCCCCCCACTACAAAAAAAAAAACGAACAATAGGCGATTTTCATGATGGCGTCATTTTACTACAACTACCAGAATTCATTTCGTTTTCCTTTTCAAATTCAAATTTTGTAATCCCAGTGGACAGCAAAGAACAATAGCTCTAATTAGCATGAGAAAACAAAAACCAGAAGGATTCTGGTAGTTGAAGTAAAATGACGCCATAGTGAAAATGTCCTATTTTGATTTTGTTTGCTTTGGGTCGAACACGTGAACACAGTTTCGTCACGTGAAATACAGATTTCAGTTTCAAGCCTTAGTATGGGCAATGATAGAGACGTTTTTACGTCCTGCGTCTTCTTTTTTTCTTTCTTCTCAACTAGACCTTACCTGTTGTCTAGCCTCAGGTGGTACAATCCACTCCAGCTCCCGGTACCCAACAAGAGTCCTGACGCAATCGAAGCCATAACGTCTGACAAGCTGCTTTACAAGGAATAGCTGGGGTGTGCTGCTGGAGCCTTCAATACAAAGTCGTTTAGCAGAATCTAGTAGTGACATCAGCTCCCTCTTTGCATCAAGATCTGCAGAATAACTAGAGCCTCCTTCGATGAAAAACTTGTAAAGGTAATCTGCTACCAGTGTAAGCATGTAGCGTCCTTTGGCAACGCTTTCCAGTGAATTGGCATTCATCCCAAAAAACCCGTCATCATCGATCGCAACAGTCTCAGTCTCAAAAGCAGTGAACACTTCAGAGCAAATCTTTTTGGTGTGTTTGAGTTTAACCGTCAATTTCGAATCGACAATTTTTGCTTGGTACCGACTTATCAGTGTGTCCTGAAATTAAATAACAGCAAATACGAAAACATAAAATTGCTAGCATAACCCTACTATCAATATTAAATTAGAACCACATACAAAGCCACCATATCCGACAGTTTAAAAGCTGCAGTAACGGTCTTGCTATATTTAGAGAACCAGCAAAGCAAGAACAACACTTACCTCCATACACTGAACGCAAAGGAAGCAAACTTCTTTAATGTGCTGGGGTTCGGGCCTCAAGCTCTGAGCTTCTTGCAAGAAAATGTCCAAATGTTCTTTCACTGACTTTGTGCTAAAGCAAGACCAGAAAACAAAATTCACTTTAGTTATATATCTTCAAACGTGGTATCCACTTCACTCAGGATATGCTACAAAAAAAAAAAAAATGGAGGGCCAAACGAATTCATGATAAAGGTAAACTATTTTATAACATTATTATAACTAAACACAAAATTGCTTAGTTCAATTGGAGTTTTGAGTTCATCACAGCATTTCCTTTGATAAAAGAAATCTAAGGCTCCTGTGAGCCAACTCGTGAATGCAGATGACACATAGTAATTGAAATTTAGACGGCTACGGAAACTTCCTCAAAAGCTAAAAGAAATTATATCTTTGCCCGATTATGTAACGAAAAATGACCATTCTTGTACTATTAAAATGATTGTCAAATTGTTCTGTACAGATTGAATAAGCCGATTATTCTGATGCGCCGATTAAAAAAAATCACGTGTTTTCTTTATTCAAAGTTCATAGGAGCACGCCATGTGAGACTCTCTATGGGTTTTTCCGAAGAAATCGAAGACGCGAAGATCACCGCGGAAAAAACGAAGATCTTAAGATTGAAGCGAAGATCTAAAAATTGACCTAAATTTGCGTGATCAAATTGAACACTCAGATATAAAACTGTTAAAACTCGTAAACACTACAGAAAATATCTGTTATTTCTGAATTTTGGCATTTGACCACATTTCTGTGTGTTCTGAATGGGGTTGACATACCTGCGCGACTCCCGCTGTGTGTCCGTTTTGGTTTTACAAGCATGTCTTTAAGCGATTTCCTTTTGTATAAGAGAATCTTCCCTTTAGATCAAAATGTGATTCGACGGCTCTTAAAGGTGTTTGTCTTGATCGTGAGGGGGAATTCTCAAATATACTGAATGGAGGGTTTCTTACTGATCACTAAGAGCCGTAAGGATTAGGTTTTGATATGCCATTGTGTATGCTAGGTCTGTGGCATTTGTTAAGGGTTATCGGCTTGGATTGACTTCAAGATTTTAGGTAGCGCTAGATAAATGTTTTCTGTAAGGATACAGGATCCGTGGATTTCTTAACTCGTGAATTAATGCTTCTGCTATTGTATCTCGCTGCGTGAAGATTGCACGGATAAGAGTGTCCAACAGATCCTCGTCTTTACAAAGCTTATCATTGTTGTCTCTCGCTTTCGAGAGCTATAGCTTGTTGGGCTGTCTTTTAGCTCTCTGAGTTGCTTCTTACCTTAAAAACAGCTATTACTGTTCTTAGAGCTGACACGTACCTCCATTATTTTGGTTAGCTCGCATCCGCAGCAGATATTTAAAGCTAAGACAGAAAACTATCTTGTAAGTCTCTAGGATGATAGTTAAATTTCTTCTGGCGAGTGTCTAACGTTGTTTCTCATGCAAGACTGTAGTTTCGATTTCTTGGAATCTCATCAGTTGCTAGCATGTTAAAATGGGGTAAAAACGTCGCCAAAGAATCCAACAATCCTTTATTGTTTCAATAACTGTTTCTATTGGTTTTCGTGGATTTAAACAGTGAGTTATGCAATTTTCTATTGAAGTGAAATATTTATCAACTGTGAATAACACTGAATAAACGTTTAAGCCATTTCAATCCGAAAAAACGAAGATCTTCCTAAAAAAAACGAAGATTTGCGAAGAAATCGCGAAGAAAACGAAGACCGTGGGTACCCATAGAGAGGCTCCCATGTGCAGCTACGTCATGCAAATTCGTGTCCCCGATAGTCCGGGGCTACTGGATTTCGCGATCGGGCTAGTGGATTCTAACCATCACTTGCCCGATGGGTAAGTGAAGTTTTTTTGGGAATTAAAATTACAAAATTATTGTAGGGCAAGCCGATCTCAAAAAGGGAAATATGTTCAACAAAGTATCGCATTACATTTCATGCCCGACATAAATGCGTGAAATTTTTCCTTTGGAGTTCAGTCCACGCAATCCTCAAGTAAAAATAATGAACTATGACAAGCTCTTGCTAAATAAGAATTATTTATCGACCGCGTCCTTTTGCTTTCCCATAAATTTCCAGTTGTAAATTTCGAAAATGAAACATTTTTTCCCTGTGAAACCCCTATGAAAGCTGACAAGATCTTAAGAGCAATTCTCCAGGAAAGTGAAGCAAAGTTGGAAATGAAAATTTTTAACCCCCCTTCATTTTTTGTGTGGAGGTAGGTTACTTGGAGGGATGAACATAAACAGCCATATTTGGATCGGCAGGTGCGTCGTTGCCATGGAAACCGCACTTGATGACGTCGGCCTGAGGTCTATGTTTTGACCAAAAAATTCACTCTCAAATAGTAAAAATAAACGAGTCTGGCTCTCGAGTACATATGAACCAATTCAAATGAAATTCATACAGAAAGTAGAGGCACTCTCCCAGTTTATAAAATTTGCCGTTAGAGTATTTTGGGTTCTATAATCAAGAAGACAATGCTCGTATTACTATGTTGCCTGTCAGCAATTTTGACAAGAATGAAAAACAAGCACAACCATATTCGTTATTTCTCCGAAAGTACTGTTTCCACATAAACCAAATTAGCAGCAGAGCTTACATAGATATTGAAGTTTATAAATATTATAAAATCTATTTGGGGAAAATTATATTCTGGCCATGGGTGTTGAAGACATCCGAGGCAAGTTGCAAAAAATTGCAAAATTGGAAATGTTGAGGTCTCCAGTATTTGGCTCAAACAGGCTTTAGCTAGAGAATATTAGCTTCAGAGGTTTTTTCATTCATCTTATCTGTTACTACATTTGATTGATTAGGTTCTGGCCAACGAATTCGATGAAATATAAATTAAAACAAAGTCTACCTTGCAACTTGTGGGAATTTCTTCAGGGTGCTTTTGTCGTATAGGATGGGTCTCTCCTCAGTTCGCTCGCTCCATTTTTTTGACCAAATCTTACACAGACTCTAGCGGAAAGGGCAAATCTAACTGGCTAGTCTAGCCGAACATCTATTTGTAGACCAAAGATGATGATGCATTAACCCGAATAAAAAACAGTCGAGCAGGTCAAACACAGTCGTGTGTCGAGTATCGAAATAATTCATCAATACAATCCATCCAAGAAGTTAAATAGATGCATCAAGATCACAGCTT
Source organism: Pavona decussata (assembly GCF_977016875.1). Classification (NCBI taxonomy): domain Eukaryota; kingdom Metazoa; phylum Cnidaria; class Anthozoa; order Scleractinia; family Agariciidae; genus Pavona; species Pavona decussata. Next base: position 1,483,846 of record NW_028145482.1, read on the forward strand.
AGCAAATAATGCATGTCTGCGACGATTCTGAATAAAGTCTTTGGCTAAATCGAGCCGTACATTCCGTGGTGCATGGTTGAAAAGCCAAGAAATCGTTGTTTACGACCTGTTTACGACCAAACGTGTGTAGACCGGAAATGCGAGTAGCAAAACTGCTGACCGGATGTTGTTTTAAATGCGATATACGCACTTTTTGTTTGTTTGTTTGTTTGTTTTTGTAGCTTCAGCTAAAGCGACATTGTCGCAATGGCATTATCTTTTCTTTAAATATTTTTGGTACAATATATCATTGATAGAGGGATAAGAGGACGACTTTTGATCCGCTTTTATGACTGTTTTACAGTGGTTAATAAAGAGGACAAAATAAAAGCGTTTCACTAGTCGTTTTACGCAACCACATAAGCCGCCCATGTTTCCTGGGTTTGTTTGTTTCTTTTTTTTATTTTTAATTCATTGCTTATTGGATGTTAAGGATGGCTTGCATGTAAGATACGTCGCTGATCTGGGGCATTAGCGTACACATTAGAAGTTACGAAGTTGGAATTTTTGATCCACCTCTCCTCCAGAAATAAATAAGTCCTCTCCAAGCCGATAAATTTTCACATTTAGTACCTAATACCTGCCCAAATTTTGGCATTCTTTTTGTTTATTTATTTATTTTTCGCTGTTGTTTTTTTTGGTGGGGGGAGGGGTGACCGGACGTAAATTTGTGCCGTCGATCAAAAACACTGTAAGGGAAATTTGCATATCGTCGTGCGAAGGAAAATGTCCTGGTCGGGACAATGGAAAGTTGTTCTCTTTCAAATCCCAAAAGGGACGTTTCGGTTTGTGAGTGCAGTGGAAGCAATATAAAACTCAGTTAATGTCAAAGGGACATTTCCAGGCACGTGCAAGCCTACGGACTTGGTATAAACCGTGATGAAATCAGCGACGAAATGGATCTTATTCTATGCCGTGCGGGTAAATAAATGTAACATTTCACGTGCGAATTTTTTTTTCTCTTGTCACGAATAGTTTATCATAACTGAATTTGTAATTGCATTTTCACAGTCTAAAAAGCAATCTTTTTTTTGGGTGCGGCTATTATGATCATGCGTTCAATTTTCACCTAAGCTTCAGTTCAGCTTCATTTCCTTTGTTTTTGTTTTCATTCGGTTATTCTGTTTTCTTTTTGTTTTTGCTTTTTTTGGCTTTCTTCACCATTGCCATTGTGAAACAACCCCTTACAAGAGAATATCGTTACACTTACATCCGGTGTTACATCCCATTACATTGTGTTACATCCGGTCAGCAGTTGTGCTTCTCAGACTTCCGGTCTATGCGTTCAGTTTATTCACCATTCTTGGCTTATCGACTATCGCAATACCTGACTCGATTTTAGCCAACGACGTTACTTTGGATTGTTCAAAGGCATGCATTTGCTTTGTACATCGATCTCGACACATTTACTTTACTTCCTGGCTGAATAATATTGATGAATTTAGGTGCTCGACGGCAGAAATCGCAAGCATTACGACCATGTTTTGGACTTTGTCAACTATTCTTTGTCAAGTGTATGCGGGCTACTTGTATCATCATCCCTGGTCTGAAACACAGCAAACTGGATATTCGACGGGAGTAACTGTAAGTCTGCGCTAGATTTGGTCAAAAAGACGGAACGTGCGAAGGAGAGACACTGGAGAGAACCACGCAACGAAAGCATCCTGACGAAATTCCCAAAACCTTCAAGGTAGGTTTTGTATCAATTTATATTTCATCAAATTTGTTGGCCAAAGCCTTATTTACTAAACGTAGGTAGCAGACAAAATGATAAAAGATACTTTTGAAGCTGATTTTCTCTCTCTAAAGCCTGTTTGAGCTTATTACTAGAGCTCTCAAAATTACCAATTTTGCAATTTTTTGCAATTTGTCCCAGGTGTCTTCAGCACCCATGGCCAGAGTATAGTTTTCCCCAAATTGATTTTATAATATTTAGAAACGTCAATATCTATGTAATCTCTGCTGCTAATTTGGTTTATGTAGAAAGAGTACTTTCGGAGAAATAACGAATATAGTTGTGCTTGTTTTTCCTGCTTGTCTAAATGGCTGACAGGGAACATAGTAGGACGAGCATTTTTTTCTTGTTTATAAAACCCAAATTATTGTAACGGCAAATTTTATAAACTGGGAGAGTGGTTCTACCATCTGTATGAATTTAATTTGAATTGGTTCTCATGTACCCAAGAACCAGACTCATTTACTTTTACTTTTTGAGAGTGGAACGTTTGCTCAAAACATGGTCCCAAGGCCGACATCATATAATGCGGTTGCCATGGCAACGATACATCTGCCGATCCAAATATGGTTGTTTTTGTTTATCCCCCAGGGTAACCTACCTCCACACAAAAATTGAAGGGGGGTTAAAATTTTTCATTTCCAACTTTGCTTCACTTTCCTGGAGAATTGCTCTTAAAGTGTTCATTTCACCAGAAATTTGCATAATTTGTTTACGACGTCAATGATGCGTGACATGGCACGTTCCGCTTTCGCGTGAAAACTGACAAATTAAATTATTTTAATTAAATTATTTCTAAATTAAATTATTTTTAATTCTTAAAAGAAACCGCACTCTGTAGAAAAAAACGAAAAAAACCTATAACTTTGCTCAGATTCAACGAAAAATCTCCATTCTTACACTGAAATGATTGTCAAATTATTCTCTACAGAATGAATGAGAGAATTGTGACGCGTCGTGAAAAAAAATTTTCACGTTTTTTTTTTCACTAATTGAGTTTACGACCCCGGACTTTCTGAAAAACTGAAAAAACTTGTAACTTTGCTCAGATTGAACGAAAAATCCTCCATTCTTGCACTAAATGATCGTCAAATTATTCTCTACATATTGAATAAGAATTTCCTGATGCGCCGTGAACAATAAATGTTCGCGTGTTTTTCCCACTAATTGAATTTGAAACTCACTCACTGCGCACGCCCGAAAGTTAACGACAAAACCGACCGACCGACTGATCGACCAAGTCAAAAGCCAGCTATCGCTATAACTCGTTCATTGCGCTACGCGCATTCACGAGTTAAAAAGAGTTGCCTGGGCATTAAAAGGACACAGAGGGAGCTAAAAGAAGCAACCCCCCTTTTTTACTTTTACTAGATGTGTTGTGTTTCTTATAATAAAGCATAACAACCATGAATACCAGTTTACATATTGGTTTACCTTGAGCGTAGAAGCTGCTGGAGAAGAAAAGAACGCACCACAGGGGTGGGGTCGATACCATAATCGGGAAAAGGAGAGAAATCTTTAGTCTGTGCTGACTGCCGACCAATCACATAGCGCATAAGGAGGGAAAGAGCGTCTTCTTCAAGATCTTTGGATGATTCACCAAAGCAAAACAACGATACCAGTTCCATGAAAAAGGCATTGCATCGACGACGTAGCTCAGAATCAACTTTTTCATCGCCCCTTTAACAGGAAGACAAACTCTTTAAATTGTTTTTCGTCGAATAAATTAAGTTGACAATAGGGACCTCAAGCAACCACTTAAAGTTCTTTGCGATTATTCCAGATAGGTCAAATTATAAAATGTGGCCAAACTGTTCAGGAATAGTATTATTGTGAACGGCGTTCAAGTTCAAAAAGAGAATGAAAAATTTACCGCCGTGTGCTCACATTCTCCATTAAACATTGAACTTGGCCATTTCACGTTATTTTGCAGAGGACGGGAAAAAACTACAAAACGTTATGACACACCTGGAGAACAATTGTTCATGATTATTGCTCGTAAGATTGTATTGTTTTGGGGGTGTACTGGTTACCATCGCCTTAGTAGCTGCTTAACATAAACCTAATTCTCTTACATGCTTAGCAGGTTGGCCGCTCTTTTATAACTTCAGACCAAGTAGTGTGAACTAACTAATTTCAAAGACCTTTCAAAAGGACAACTTCCCCAGAAAAAAAAAGTCAGATACTCCTTTGCACATCTATACCATTATACCTCGTCTGGGCCTCTTCGATGAAATTAATCAGGAATTTCTCGATGGTCTGTAACGACGTCAGCAGTGAGAAGTCTGCTTCCTCTCCCAGAGCCTTCACAAATAAAAAAAAATTAATAACTTTACAACATGTTACTTTCTACAAATAAGGTAAGTGAGGGAACAGGTTCGGCCAAAACGTTTTGTGACACCACAGACGGCGTATCATGTACTAGCATACGATTTCAAGGCAACCTAATTTTGTAAACAAAGCTATATACCAGGGCCCAGTTGTTCAAAACCCGATTCCGGAAACCCTGGATTAACGTTAACTTTAATTCGAGTTTAATAACTCATCAATGAAGATTCTTCCAAAAGTTTTTGACTTAAACTTTTCTTTACCTTTAGCCTTTAAAGCCATTTTTAACGAGCGGGATGAAAACATCGATTATTAATGGCAGATTAGCGTTAATCGGCTTTCGAACAACCCGGCCCAGTACATAAGTGCTATCTGGAGGCTCTATTATCTCAAGTCCCCGCTATAAGAAGCCCCGGCTCGAATCCCTCATTATCTATAACAGAAAATGAAACCACGGGATGATTGTATTGGAACTAAATAAGCAACTTGATAAAGGTCAAATTAACAAAGGGCTTGACTGGACTTCGTGTTTTGTTTGTTCACATACCTCTCTGTTTAGTTGTTTGCTTTTAGTACTTTTTTGTACATGTTTGGATAAACAGACATAACGAACTTCGTACCTTCCACAGCCGCACCACGCTTTCCGAATTAAAGCCATCGTCTTGTTCATTGAATAAAGTCACGTGTTCAACAAACAGCCTGACGGCTCCTGTTCTCTGCCACATCAACCTGATAAAAACGAAGAGAAAAACACATGTAGTGGACTGAAGGACATCATATTCGTAATTCTTTTAATAACTAAGAGTTAACTTTGAAAGCTAGTGAATACCACACCGGCATGAGAAAATTAAAACATTGCGCTCTTTATGTTAGAGAATATCTCTTCAAATAGCTAGCGTCTTGGGAAAGGCCTTAACTTGTCATAGGCATCAACGCTAAGTATAATATGGCAGTATTGGAGTGCTTAGGAAAGGATTGCTGTACTGCTATATCAACACCTGTAAACTTTGCAACATTTCCTTATCAATGGCCTTAAAAACTTGGTCACTTTGCTAATTTTACCACACTTCACCCATTGCTGGTATTTCTTAAGTTATAGCTCATATTTTCTCAAACGCATTAGCAATTAGTGAAGAAAAACGAAAGGAAATCTAGGAGGTTTGGAAATGGGATATAACACTTGTTCTTGGGTTTGATATATCACATTAAATTTCTAGTGAAAATTATGTCACATCAACACGGCTACAAAGGGCGTATTGAAGGATATTTTCCTAGGAACATTTTCCTCACAGTTCTTGAGGGTATGGCGGAGGTTTCAAGAATTCGATTCTCGTCAAGCAGCATTCGGTTACTGTATAGCTATACCAAAGTCTGCAAGCGTTCAAGCCTTTGAAGTAATATATCAAACACGAGCTGAGGAAGCGTTAATCCGAGAGATATATGTGGGTTAAAACAACAAAGCGCAGTTGTCGAGTGTTTAATTACGCTTCTCAAACCATTAATAATTCTTGGAGAATTGAAAACAAAAGTTGCCAAATTTTATGATAATTAAGATCACATTTCCAAACGTCCTTCATGGCAATGAATTCTTTTGTTTTCTTTTCATGAATTATTAATGAGTATGAGAATTTAAAGTCCACCAAGCTTTCGTTCTTACTCTTGACAAACTGACAGAAGTGTCATAATAAAAGTTGCTTATCAGTGAATTCTGATTGTGGTATCTCCGTGATTGATAAAACGGTGACTTCATTTTACTTTACCTGCAGCGATGAAGCAATGTCTTGGCTTTCTCTCCGTAATTAGAAATCTCCTCGGTAACAGCCTGAAACCTCTCTTTTCTCATCATGTCGTCAACTGCTTGTCTAATAGACAGCACTCGATCACACCATGTTCGACGGTTGTCTGGACGCAGTAAGACTTTCTCAGGTAGATTCAATTCCTCGAGACAAACTTGCAATGCAACAGTGTCTAGGAGCTGGTTGACAAAAAGGTAGTGATAACAGTTATGTTTACTTCAATGTCAAGTTAAATGTATTCAAGGATCATTCGTATTAAGTACATAAGTTACATCTTTAAGGTTAGTAGTCAGGAAACCCATACTTTCAAAAAGTATCATTCATCTTATTAGTTCAGTTCCTTTGAATTGCAGTTATTTACACAAACGAAACAAAACACGAATTTAATTAGTAATGCATGTTCTTAGTTGTGGCGCAGTCCTTTGCCCGAGGGAACAAAAGAACCACCAAATTAATTAACCAAATTAATCAGTAACCCCCTCCCCCCCCCCCCACCCCCCAAAAAAAAGGAGAAGAAGAATACCATATCAAGTGTCAGTAGGGCCTTCCACAAGTTCCTCGGCAACTTTTTGGCAACTTCTCGTTTTTCGAGCAACTTTTTACGCTTCGAGCAACATTTTGCATCCTGAGCAATTTCTAGTTTTCTACAAGTCACGCTCACTTTTCCCAAACTGAACAATTAGGGTCAAGAGGCGACTTACAGAAACATGCGTTAAGAATAGTAAGCAATTCTACATACATTGCCCATACTGGCCCTATTTTTAAGGAACTTAAACTCTTAAAATTTCATGATATCCATTCGTTTCAATTAGGTACTTTTATGTTTTCATTCAAGAACTCTACACTCCCTTCCAAATTCAATAACTTTTTTTTACTGAATAGTCAAATCCATAATTATAATTATACTAGGAATGCTCAGTCCTTCCGCTTGCCACTGCGCAGAACGAACACCAGGAAGTGTTCAATTTACTTTCAAGGTCCAAACTTTTATAATTCGCTAAATTCTGACATAACTAGTTCTCCTTCCTCCGCTTCTTTTAAAAGAAAGCTTAAAGATTTTCTTCTCTCTAGGTATTACCTTCTGTAAGGCTGTATTTCTCAACTAACTTACTTAATATGTGTGTGCGTGTGTGTGTGTACGTGTGCGCGGTCAAAGTTAATTATCATAAGTCCATATTGTAATTCTAATATAAGATAGCTATTTTTCAAAAGTGAGGAAGCCTGACTTTATAAGCCTCGTGGTTTCTTTGAGGTTTTCTCGCCATTTATTTTCTTTCGTCAATTTTCATCATTTTTTTTCCATCTGTAATTGTTGTATATGGCAAAATAAATATTGTATTGTATTGTATTGACTTCCGTCTACCCTCTAATTCCCACACCCATTAGTAGGGTAAACCTTCGTCGATTTACATTCACTTTTTAACGATTCGTTTCTATTTTACTTGCGTTGCCATACGCCGAGGGACGTGTCTACGCGCAAAAATTGATTTTGGTCTTTTAAGTGAGTTGGACGGTCTCCGATGAGTCGCATTAACATTATTATCTTTTCATCGGCACAAGTAAGCCGACCAACTTAAAAAAAAAACTGGCTTACTCTTAACTTACCACTTCACTTTCTTTCGCTGTAAACACTTCTTTCAATCTTGGCACAACATTAGGCTGGGCTTGCACAAGTTTTGAAAAGCACCTTAATCGTGACTGGATCCTACTGTGTGCCACATGAATTAGTGCAATATCAAACAACTCGTTTTCATCTTCGTCTTCTTCGACCCCAAGTTCTCTTGCTGAGGAGAGAATGGCTTCGCATACAAGCTGCAAAAACGAAGAATAGACTAAGGTTACCAAACTTTATTAGCGGCACTATGATCACAAAACTACTATTTCTGATTTTCTTCATTAATTTTACTTATTGTTAAGTTTCTTGGACAAACACATTCGGAAAGAAAATTATTAATTTATTACTGCTCCAAGCAAATTAGGGAGAGTATAATAAGTGTAACCTTGTTAGTTAGGGTCAAACAATGATTAAGTAGAAACCTCGTGTTCGCTTGCGCTTGAAGGCTTGTACATCATGTGGACAAAGTCCGATAGATAGGCTAACATCATTGAGAAGTGTTGATGACGTAATTCACCGAAAAGGGGTCCTATCTCCGAGTTGTCAATCAAATTTCGTAAAGACTCCACAACCGTAGTAGCACTGGACTGGGCTGAAATATTAAGAGTAAGTTGAACTTGAGGATTAATTTAACAGTATTGACTGATAGTTCTTTTAGGAGATTTTAACTAACAATGAGTTATGACAAGAAATTTGACTGAACATACAACTTCAGACTATGATATCGATGACAGAGCTTTTATTCGCAAGAACTATCCATTCCAAAGTTTGCTCAATTAAACCTAGGCGTTATGCGTTAAAACACACTTCATAATTTGTAATAATGTCTACCTCAGAGAATGCAATGGGCCACCTTTTTTTCTAGATCAATTGATGGCTTTACCGGTCAGCTAGGAATATACAGTAACTTTTAAAACCAAAGAGTCAGACGTATGAACAATAAGCAAGGGGTCGCCATATAATCCGTATCTCAACTTCAATGTAATTACTATGGTCTACTTATCCATAACGAAAAGAGTCACCAATTACCTGCCACGCTGAATGCGTCTTTCAAAAGTTTCTCCATGCGTTGCTTGATAAGGAACGAAAACGGAAGCTTGCACTGAAAGACGTGACCTCCAGCACCAGATCCAAGAACTTGCACACGCTCACGAACAGAATTTGTGACAGGTGAAATCATCTTGCTGTAACTTAGCTCCGAAATGTTAGGGTTTGCTAAGATATTCAGCCAGAACGTAGAAACCCAACCATTGCCGTTGTTCATCAAATCCAAATTGCTGTCTCTGTCAGCCAAAGCTATGATCTCAGCTAGGATGGGAACAACTGCAGCGTAAACTCTTTTCCAAAGTGCCTTCCTAAAGGTACCCCACTCCTGCACACCTGTACCTGACAGAGCTTCCGAATACAGCCATTCGTTTGCGCTGATAGCATTGTTTTCACGTTCCTTCAAAAGGTAATACGTTCTCTGGGTCAAGACGCTGGCAAATGACATCTCGTCTTAAAAAAGAACAGAAACGTTTACTCATGTAACGTGCCCAACCTATTAAAACCCAATTTAATGACCTAGTTCCCACGAGTCTCCTGTAGCTTAGTAGTAGAACGACCGAACCAGCAATCGGACAATAGACAGGACGATAGATACAACTCCTGCTAAGAGAACTAGAGTTTTCTTGTTGCGGTTTGCCAGTTTCACTAACTGAAAATAGATACACCATTTATATACCAGGTTAGACATATACCATCACATTTATTCCATTTCACATATTCCGCAGATCGACGTTCAAATCATAGCATTGTCCAGGATGTTTGTCCCAGAAACATACATTAACGGCCTCAGCTCTCACGATCATGTAGCTCAGTGATAGAGCATCCGAATTAGTAATCAAAAGGTCATGGGTTCAATTCCCCTTGGGTGAACTCAGATTTTCTTTTTCTGAGTATGCCTCTGTCACTGACCGAAAAAAATACATCTATATGTTACTAGCTGTAGGTGGAAGGCATACTGTAGTCACTTCAAACTTCCATAAATTCGCCGGCATGTTTGTTGCCATTTCTCAAGCGCTTTCAATTATCCTGTAAAGCTTGGAAAAAAGAAATTCACTACTTCGCAAATAATCCACCTAGAAGACGACATAGCTGGAAGAGATTTGTTTAAACAAAAACAAGCCTAGAAAAATTTTGTATGCAACAGTATGCAGGTCCTTTGTTGTTTCAACTAACCTTCGAAACCTTCACAATCCTCAGGTAACAACTTTAAAAGAATTTCTATCCTCTGGGTAGATCGTTCAGGTGTTCCAGCTTCGTTGTCGACTCTACAAGCAGCGGCTTGCACACAGTTGCGCAAGAGGTTCACAGACAGCATCTGTTCGCTGTCAGTCATGTCTATTTGCCTTTCACTTCCGCTTCCAAATAAACCACTGATTGGTCTGTCAGTAAGCTGCTCGATGGAAGGGGTGTGTTTACCAGGTGGACGAAGTTCGTCGATGTGAGTTGACATCCACTTTCCACCTTGAAAGCCGACAAAGTTACGACATCCACCAGCAACTCTAGGCAGCTGCACCACCAGGGCAATGTGAACTGGTTCAATTGTGGAAAGATTGAGCAGTTCTGGCGCGTTCCTTCTTTCCTCCATCAGAATATGTCTTGCACCCGCAATCAGATTGAAATTGTCATCTCCTGAATCACACTGGACAACTAGGATGCCAGGACAATCGCCTCCAAGGTGCTCAAAAAACGTTCTGCCAAACAAAATACGGCAAAAATTGATGTAGTACACAATGCTCTGTTTGTGGTTTGCTACATGATTTGGTTCCAAAAAAGGATAAAAAAAAAAGTTAGATCTTCATGACAGAGGTTCATAACAACCAGAGTCTAACCTGGAATTCGTACCATGAAAAAACTTCACTCATAACTAATCCTCCCGATAAGATGCTGGTGCACACGAACAAAAAAATCGTTTTACCTGACTGATGATCTGAATTGCTGTTCTGTCTGGAACTGTTGCAGAGTCATGAAATCCACAGTTGACCGAAGGAAACCCGTTTGGTCACATAAATCAGCTAGATCTTTTTTAGCCAGCAGCCGTGAATGAGTGGTAATCTAATTAACAGTGAGACAAGTTGTTAATAGTTAGGCTATTACCGCACACACACTAATCCTCCTCCCCCCCCCCCCCCCCCCCCATATGAGGCATAAGGCAACTAGACTAAACGGCTCTGTGAACTAAGAAAAGCAAACATAAAAGATAGTTATACTTACCTGTATGAACAATCCTTCTTTTCTCTTCTTGTCAAGATGAAATTCGTCGAAAGTAAGGACATGTCTCATGAACGCTGCCAAACTAGAATGCCGTTGCTTGTGAAAGTAGATGTCCCAGATCTCGCGGGATTCATGTTTTAAGCCACTGGCTGGAAGACGAGCAATGGCGTCAGGAGTGGCCATCTCCAGAAGCATGTTCTTACATCTTCGCCCCACCTTTGCAAATGAAAATAAAGCTGAGTTGAGCTGTTGCCTTAGGCATCACATTTAAAAATTGATCACGCTTGTTTACACCCAAATAATAGCACCGAGATTTTAAGTGAAACTAGAACGTTTTTCCATTAAGAAAGGTTTGACTTCGTTAATATGGGAGGCGATAAAGTCTAATGACTGTGTATGAGCTGTCCCTGGTGTCTTCAAGTCTTCAGGTCTCCTAGACACTTCTCCGAGTCTACCGTAATACGTGATTGTTGTTCGCTTACCTTATGTTCCCAAGGATCATCTGGGCCATTATGTGAGGCATCACCCTCTTCTTCAAGGTCGTTACACACTTGCATGACGATGGAAGGAATGGTATCTTCGTGAAACCCAACGAAAGCGTCTCCAATAGAAAAATTTCTGAGAAAAGGATCAAACAGAACGCATTTTACCCAAAGATTACGAAAGGTGCCGTCATTTGTGACGGATGGATTAAGACATGAGGTAAACATTCTCTACTTCTTAAATACCGAGGGGAATATAAATGGCATTTTCAAACAGTGATCGAACCACAATAAGTCTTGTGAGACAGGAAAAGAACTTGAAAAATTCGACCCGGCCTTTTAAGTTGCAATTCATTCCTAGAAGAACCATTTATATAAAATCTGCACTGTTATTTGGTTAAATTTTCCAAAACAGTTCTACTGATATAAATTACACCCGGCTAGAATGTTCTTCTTACCTACTGTGCTTTGTTAGACCAGTCACTTCAGCAAAGTCATCAGCCCAGATCCGTGTTTTCTCCACCAACTCCATCTGGTCTCCAGTTAAACTTGTTGATGTGACTAAGAAGTGTTTTTCCAGACGGTTTATCAAAGGGATGGGAAAACTGTTGTAAACCACGTCCTTCTCAGCGATTACTATCAATCTTCAGAAGAAACATGCTAAGTTAGCGAAAAACGCTCAAAAGAAATGTAAGGAAAAATGGGTTGTTTACTCAAATGACTAGTTTGGCCATCCAAAGAACTAAATGTAATAGGGATACTTTAGGACCTCATATTTATCCCACCCACGGAATTACTGACTGGAATCGAGAAAGACCAGAGTAACTTTCTCTCATACATTTCCCGGTTGTGACCCGGATTACCAGTTAAGGCTTCTTTGTGAATGCGATTGAATTTTGATTCCATCACTAAAATATCTCCAATTACGAATAGTATCTTATTTTCCTCCTCTGTTTAGATTAGAGATGCTGCTAGCGAACAAAGTAAATGTCACAAAGGCACAATGATTTTATATCTAATCGCAAAATTACAAAACAAAAACTCTTCTTTTACTTGAAATCATCATGGACACGGCATTTGACGCGGTGGGTACCGAGTCCAAGATCCACATACTTCTGTCCTCCAAGGTACACATAGTACTGCAAAATAAAGAACAGTTAAGCAGGCGATATACAGTAACTGGTTTTTTTTTTTGCGCTTTTCTAAATTCCTCACTCCAAAGACAATTCGAATGCCCCACGAGTAGAACGCGTCAGAACCGCGTGATTTCACTTGAACGGTTTCTTTGGAGAATCAAAAAAAATTTTCACTTCCTTTAAGAAAATTGACGATGAAGACCTTTAACACAAAACATTACTTAAAAGGTACTCTAAACAAGTAAAAACAGCAGCTGCATACCTGATTGAGAGCGTCATACAGACTCTCGTAGAGACTTTCCAAGTTCAACAAAATCACTGTTCTTCCGGTTTCCATGCAAACTTTGATTCGGTTGATGTTGCGACAGATCTAAAGGTATCGTGCAAATGAAAATAGGGTTTTAGAGCCGGGTAATAAATAACGATCCGCAGGGAATTTGTACCCTTAGTTTACCTGTGTGTATTCCTGGTCATTTGGGAAGCTACTTCCAAAAATCACCACTGCATCATCTGATGTCTTTAAGAGATGCTGCTGCATGATTCTTAATGCTGCATAATTTTCCGTCAGGATCAATAGATAGCGGTTCTCGCTGAAGAAAGTAAGAGATCCCATCAAATAAAGGAACAAGATGCCCCCCTAATGGCATTTACATGGAATGCTTAATATAGCCCCATTTATTCCCCATTGAATGCTTCGCAGATTTTTAAAAACTATCCTCCCTTCGCAATTGAAATAATTGAATGGTTTTATTCTGAGAGACTGCGTGATATTTTATCGTACGGTTGTGTTACTGGGAATCATATCGGAAATAACTGTGCGATAACGTCATAACCCCCGCTTGAACTGGTCTGGTTTCCTTCGAGTTCAATTATTCCATCTGCTTGTAAAAGCGTAGTTTCTTCGCTGTGAACTTTCCCAATTTCCACCGTTTAAACTGCCGAGTACTACTTGGAAGTTGTTATTTCGATTTACCGTTTGAAAAACGTTTGCTTTCTTTGACGTCACACAGGAAGTGATGTGTGGGTCCCCTCTCTCGTGATATGTGCCTAAATATCGATTTTGATTGGGCCGCTTCTGTTGAAGACAATCAGAACAATACATCCCTACTAGGGGAGGACATATTTTAATGCATAAATTAATGTGCAGATTTGTGGCTACGACGAAGAAGATACTCGACCCAAACCTAGACACGGCCTGCCCTGCGGGCATTCCGCGTAATTAGCACTGAACACATCACTATCATTATTGATAATAAGCCCGGGGTATCCAATCGATGGAAACCGATGATCGGAAATTCAACCGATCAATCGATATCAATCGATAAAATTAGTTAATTGGTATCGATTGGTATCGGCCAATCGATGATCAATCGATAATCACACAAAAACCGTTCATCGATTGCTATCGCTTGGCTCAGCAACCTTGAACAGACATCACGCACGCTACCTGTCCGATCATCCGCCATTTTTAGGAAGCCCTGGGGACGAAATTGGTAAAACAAATTCCGACCCAGAATATACCAAACACCAAAACTAAAATGGCTCTTCGCTTACTACTATGATGAAAAAAAGGAACGTCTTTTTTATCTTTTGCTGCATATTTTATTTCTGTTAGACACAATTGGCGCCTTCATAGATTTTTTAGTTTGTATGTATGTGATATGCGATCAGTCTTTGTTTTAGGCACGATTAAGTTCGTTGTTGTAAAGCTAGGTATTGCTGCTTTATTTATTATTTTCTACAACTTATGCTGCTGTTGTTGGCAATTTCATTGTTTGCAAAAGTACAACTTCTATTACCAGAATTTTTCTGTGAAGGCACGATGCAACCACTTTCCGTTTTTTGAAGTCTACAGATTGGCCCATGGAACAAACTTTTAATTTGTCAAAAACAAAACGGATTCCTGTGGACGGGGCATTAACGTTAAAGAGAAAGACGAGAGTATTGTTCTCCTGCTAACATTAAAATGAAATGTGTTTATAATTACTGCGTACAAAGTTGTGTTTTTTATGAGTCGATCCCGGTTCCGTCAATCGATACCAATTTATCTATTGATTGGTAAACACACGAATCTTTGCCATCGATTGGTCATCGATTATCAATATCAATCGATTAATTGATATCAATTGGTATCGATTGATATCGATTGTCATCGATTATCGATTCCATCGATTGGATACCCTGGGTAACAAGTTAAACGAGTTGTATATTACACTTCATTGGTTTCTAAATGGTTTTCGTAACAGTGCTCATCCTTTATAGGTCAGTTATCACGCGTAGGGTAGATTAGGCAAGGACTGATAAAAGGTATCCAAAATCGTAAAATTTGATCCAAATTAAGGTGATTAATCCGAATGACTTTATCCTCTTTTCCCAGAGAAAAAAAAAAGTTGGGAACATTACCTAAAATTAGTTCGGTCCGCCACATCTTCCCGATTAAGACTTGCTTCGATTAGCCTTATGGCTGTAGAGGCTTCTACGTCTTCATCATCCTAATAGGAAAAGAGATGTAAAATATCCATGGTTGGCTTAATACTGAATTGTAATATAAGCAGTAGAACAAAATATCACTTGTCTCCCAATTAGCCCTTTTTTAAAACAAAATAGCCTGTACTCACATCAGCGTCCTGGAAGTAGCGTTTGAACATGTCCACGGGTGTTTGTTCAGTTAGCCCACCAAAATTCCTTCTGATGGCGTGTTCCAGCTGATGCCAAGGAGGTCTTTGACCACTTTTAGCAGCAATGGCATACACCATCTTGATAAGGCTTTTATGAAAGGCACACAAATGGCATAATGTCGCAACTGGATTTTAAGAATGTCCGGGTATAACAAAAAAAGTTAATAAAATAAAGAAATACCTGCATGGTTTCTCACCTGTAAAAGTCACGGAGGCCAAAAAATTCTTCTTTGCCACATTTTTGTAAAGTTTCAAAGTTTTTTTGTTCCCTGTAAAGCTGTGCGTATCCTTTTGCCAGTGGAGGTATCAGAGACTGAATAAGGTGTTTTACCTGTTTGTCAGTTGAGCAAATCCCCCTTGAAAATCAACATAAATGTTTTAGTCGGAACGAATGCTGAAATAAAATCTGCTAGTGGGATCTAACCATTAGAGATCAATGTTCAATTATGATACCTAAAACAATAATCGAAAACAGATATCCCTGACATAAATATAAACAGCGACGCAAAGAGTTAATCAGTAAACAGGTAAACGTAAAGTTGCACTACCATCCTAAGCTGCCCACATAACGCAGTTTCTGTAGCATGAAGCAACTTCGAGTACTGCCACTCCCTCCTGGATGGGATGCTAGCCTATCGCAGGGTGACCCCTTACGATAGGGACCTTAAATAGAGACGACGAAAACGGAACTTGTAAAGTTTTTGTCGTGTAGCCGAACTATCCGGCCAGTAGCTAACGTCGCAGAGGTGGTTTTAAAATTCAGAAAGAAAAAGGAAAATTAACCACCATGCATTCACCATCTACAGAAAACTTTGATTGTGTTCATTTCATGTTATTGTTTTGCAGAGAACGGCAAAGAAATGTACTATAGTATACAACGCACGTACAGAGCCAGTCTTTTGTTAATTAAACCTGTTGTTTTCTGACGTTCTCATTGCCGTCTTCGTCATCGCTGCTTAAGGTCCCTAATATGTTGCTGGTACTCATTAGCAACTAGGTGAAAAGAGACAATGCAGGCCAAAGTATTGTGCCTCAGGAAACAACAGTAATAATCGACGTATAGAGCATAATTTATGAGTACTGAAACGGAATTGAACTCTTGAGCTGTGCTTTCTTACAATGCACTGTCTACCAGCTCTCCTACATCCGGTACCCCACGAGACAACATGATACCACGGTTCATCTTGGCCGGATCTAGAGCCCAGTTTGAGATCCCAACGAAAGCTACACGTTGTGGTTTTTCATCAGTCTCGATGACATCATCAGCAGACGTTACGCCATCCTCCAGTAGTGGATGTAGCGTCTTGAGAGGCATAAGGGGTGAGTCCTCAGCAAGGCCAACCTCATCAAGGACCACAACTGAGACGAACCTGTCCGGGTTTTTCCCTTCTTGCAGTTTGCTGCACTGGCGGAAGGTTGACACGATACCATCAGGAGTTGAAAGAGGACTGCACTGATAGGACGCCATGTGGACCTGCAGCTCAAAGGACTTCAATTACTTACACTCCTTACGAAAATGGATTTTATTTCGACCAAATAAAAGCTTTTATGTCTCTCTTCCGGGTGCCTTCTCTATTAGGTTTGTCACAGGGGACAGGGGTGAGTTAGTTGTGAGACAATGGCTCATGGTTCCTCGTTTGAACCTTGGATCTTTACTAAAACAGATCACCATCGTATGATTATCACGAGACTCCCCGGACAATAACCTTTTCGCAACATCACGAGGCTTTTGGCCAAATGTTCATTCACAGTAAAAATACTTAGCCTCGCTTTCATAGTTCAGCAAAGACCCTTTATAAGAGGGCGTATCCATTAGTTCGCCCTCGCCTTAAACTTCAGATTTCAAGAAAATCAAGCAATCAACCCACCCCCATCCCCGTCTTCCGCCCGTCTAATTATTGTATTTAATTGTGTAGTTTGCCTTTTTTCTGGCCCTCACCTTTGCTAGAGCTTTTAATACCTTATTGTTACCTCACCGTTTGTCAGATATTAGTTAAAGTTTTGTACTTTTCAATTAAAAGCGGCCATTAACAATGGCCAAATTTTTATCCCAAAACAAAGTCAGTTTGTGTTATGTTTTAAGGTTTTACTAAAGCGCTCTCGCAAACAAGCTTGGCTGTTGGCAATCAAAATTGATCTCTTTAAATGTTGCTCGCAACCGCAGAGAGGAGACATAGAAAGCGTTTAACAAAAATGACGTCTGGCTCAAAAAGGAAGAAGGTAAGCTTACGTTAAGGCGCTATGTAAAAGCAACATTCATCTAAGAATTGACATTCAAAATATTTGATCCAAAAGTTTTCTGTTTAAATTTGATGGATTTAGCTGAGCTTATTAGGGTTATCAATTTATGGAATAATCTGCCGCGGTGCATCGTGGAAGCCGAGATCTTCCAGTTATATAAATCCAGGCAAAAATTGCACTTGATAGTCAAAGTATTTTGCAAATTTTAAACTATTGTTAATTTTCAAGTTTTCGCTAAGGAGTTGGGATGACCTCTAAACTTCCTTTTCTCTTTCCTACTTCCTTCTTTTTTAATTTTTAGATCCCTGTATATTAATGTTATATTTGCATCTAAAACAAAGCATGTTATGCAATAAAAAATATCTGGGGAAAATTGTTTTGTCTCACTGCCATTATCTCAAAGAACACTTTTGCCTTCCCACCTGCTTAAAGGTTCTGAAAAGCTCAGATCTAGCAGAATCGCCTTGCATGTTATCGGCCACAACAGTCTTGGCCAGTGATTTTGAACTTCCTGGTTTACCAACGACAAACAGCGGAATCCTGAGCTCAATGCACACCACCATCATGAACACATTCTCACTTAAAGCTGTGTTTCGTGCAATGTTCGGACCAAGTACCAACTCGTTCAGCACTGCTTGCTGGCAGCTGACAACCAAGGAAATGACAGGTACAACATGTTAAGAAAACTTAAGTGAGATAATGTCAACTGCAAATACACTTGTTCCAAATTGGAACGAACAGTAATTAAATAGCCAGGATTGTTCGTCGAACCGGTGTATATCAAAAAATCATTTTGAGGTAGAACGAAAAAACACCAAAACAAGAAGAATGTGTTCGTAAAGAAAGCTAACTAACCTGGTGATCTCACGGAGAATTTGTTTTTCTCCACCAGGAAGTAAACATGGAGATTTGAAGCTCTGTGCCACCGCTCTTCGATAATCCTCGCGCCTGTCTTGCAGCTTAGCATGATAACAGACGCCAATGGCGAGTACCAATGCACGTGTGATGGGATCAATTGGTTCCTGGAAAGAAAATCACACAGGGAGGGTTATTTAATTCTATATGAGCCGTACGTTGTATATAGTTACTCTCTCCTTCTAACACAGGATGGAACTTTGTCGGTAGGTAAAGAAGATAATATGCAAGGCAACTTTTCAATGACAAGCTGTAGTCTGGACTGTTTCGCTGTTTCCAGAATTCGGCTTTTGATATTTACCACTCGAAAAAATTTCTTGTACCGATAAGAGTAACTTCCTGAGGCTTATTAAATTAACTGTAGCTCCTATGTTGCGTAAAAGTCAGTAAAGGGACACTTTTTCTTCATTTAATGTGGGTGAGGTTGAAACCGTTCTTATTTGTTGCGTTCAACGTAAAAATAAATAATGCATAATTACTTTTTCATCAACATCATCATCATCATCATCATCATCATCGTCGTCCACGTCTTCACCTTCCTGTCTTCGCTGTTCAGTGATCACCTTCTTCATTAGTCTCCCAAGAGTGTTCACGTGTTCAAAAAACCAAATCATTACTTGCATTGTCCTCTCGACATCACGAAGACTCACGAAGCTGCACTCATCCTTCAAAAAAAAAGAAAAAGGGAAGGCTAGGCATTGATTAGAACTTTCTCGGCAGATTACCAAAGGTGAGGCCTACAGAGTGAAGATGCGGAGTTTGGCTGTAACGGTTAATTGGTGTTCAGTTAGATTCAGTATTATTTTGAGACATTCGAAATTTTATAAGTTATTCTATTAGCAAATTAGATTTGAATGGGATTCTAAATTCTAAATTCTAAATTCAATAAATGTCAAACCTCTCCGTTCTTTTTATGGGCCGAGTTTGAAGCGTGGGGGAAAATCATCCAACAAAATATTTATAATGGAGCCTCACTGTAAAACAGACCCCGTATGCCCGATAAGCCTGTATTCTAATTCAGTTTCAGGATGCTTGCATGAATTGTATTCCTCTAAAACTTTCGAGTTGCACATGTGAAAATGTCTATTAACCCACCGACTGATCTCTCATGTATTTTTGAGAAGCTGCCAACACAGTTGCGACTCCTTGGACCATCGATAAATCACCGGGTAGCTGGCGTTCGCTCAGAATCTACAAATAATAATAATAATAATAATAATAATAATAATAATAATAATAATAATAATAATAATAATAATAATAATAATAATAATATAAGCCGTTTACAAGTTTTGGGCATGAAAAACAACTCTATTAAAAGTCACGTTTCACACGTTTAGTTAACGCAAACTTCTTCGAGGTTCCTTGGTAGTTGAAGCCAATCGGCTGTTGTGATACTGTTTTTTTTTCTTCTTTAATGGAATGAGCTTAAACAAAATGACCCGTGTAAGATATCAACAGGCATTCAAATGCTCGATGACAGATTGTTTAACATAGATATTTCGGTTTAATAAAACCAAACACTATCAATCTTACAAGTGAATTAGCAACACCTACATGTATATAAAACAAGTACTCACATAGCGGCTGACGATCTGATTAATGTATAAGCCCTCTACTTCGTGGCTCAACTGACCGAAATCCCATATCAGCGGGCGCATACTCCCTGGAAGAGCATGCACGCGATACACCAGATGACGTAATGGGATATGACCTATAAAATAATGCAAATTTATCTGTGAGTCTGGTTATACGAAAAATCCACCAAAAAAACATGCAAAGTCTAATAAAAAAAACGACGAGTTGACGGCACCAAAGAACGATGAAACAGCTATCTTTGGCTTTTCTTTAAAGAAGGGTTACGCCTCTATTTTTTTCTTCATGAATGTACAACATAATACCCTTGCCAGAATGAAATTTGTTGATGTTAATGAACTAGCATTAGGGCCATATTTAGGAAAAATGTCATAACCACTTTGTTTCCAGTTTTCAACCTCCAGCTGCTCGAATTCTCATTTGTTTGCTACAACTTTAACATGGAATGAACGATGGTATCTATTTAAGCCTGGTGAATGAATGAGTTTGCCCGGCTGTGTCACTTACGGAATAATACATCATTCTTATTCATTCACCAGGCTTTAAATATACCATCTCTTTTCTTCTACTACCCATATGTTGACATTGACATTCAATCCGAACAGTATACGGGATGTTTGTCCCAAAGACCTAGTTTAATGGCCGTAGCTCCCACGAGTCTCCTGTAGCTCAGTGGTAGAGCATCCGAACTAGTAATCAGAAGGTCTTAGGCTCGACTCCTGATAGGAGCACTCAGATTTACTTTTTCCGAGTTTGCCTGCGTCACTCACTGAAAATACATCATTCTCAACTTAAACATGTTCATACAATTTTGAATTTAGAATAACAGCAAACAGCCTCAGAAGGTAAGTGTACGTAGCGTAGGAGGAGTATGGAACATTCAAATCACACCATGTAGAAGAATCTTAATTAAGTTAATCTCTTGGATGAGCTGTTTAAAGCTTGCAGCTCAAAATACAGCAAAGGAGAGAAGTATTCCTTGCCGCACAGCTTCAGTTTGTCACGTTTCGAAAAACTGATTTCATACCAAGGCGGTCGTCTGACTCTTCTGTTTTAACGTGGTATCCCAGCCCTGCTGACTCCAGCTTGTGAATCATATCGTCAGTGTGCCTATAAGTGAAATCATACCATCTCTGAACACAGGCATTTCTATAATTACGATGATCACTGTGTTGGCCCGCTGGGGCTGAATTCATAAAGCCCTTCTAAGTTAACATAAATTCCGAGTAACGTCTTTACATCGACAAACTGAGCATGACATAAGAGGGATTGATAAGTCAAACACCTGGCCAGTTTTCCAGGCATTGTGCCTATTTTATGTTTTAACCATGTTCTGTATCTGTACTGAGTTTTTTGTTTAAAGAGCTCCGTAGCAATATTAGAAATTCTTCAACAATAGGCGTAAAAAGTTAATGTCTCATTCCGGTCATTCAGCATTTCGCTTAAAATGACACGCAGCTAAATCACAGTAAAGAAACGGCAGAAGAACAAGTTGGCATAATGAAGATGACACAGTCCCATAACAGGTCATATGTGGCTTTGGGTTATGCATACAAAACAAACTTTCAGCCAAACTCTTCTCCCCACAATAACTGGGGTTGGACAAGGGTATCTGGCAGAGCCTTTCCTTTCTCAGTCCCAGACATATAAAACTAGACAGCCATAAAACATATTGATAGGCTTTCCAACTATGAAAGGTTTTTGTGTTTAGCATATGAATATAGAACATTTACTTACGAATACGCCTTTATCTTTACGGCCTTCACTACAGATTGATGTTTGGGCAGAACACGCCTGTCCTACCACTCCCCAAATGTCACGTTACGTTAACCACATCGTTTGGTAAAAGCTTATGAACCGAATTACTGCCCACAATTACTCACAGGCATCCTACCATTCATATAGTGCATAACTAGCCTATACTCTTTTAAGCTTAAGGAAAATGTGACAAAACAAAGGCTTTCTCTCAACTTAGGCTTCTTTCCTGATCGTAAACAATCTTTGTTGGTAAGTCGTATTTGACATCTCACGAGCACCCGAGACTGCCCAAACCCAATAATTCTGTAATAGTCAATAGTTGATGGGAATGACCATTTAAAATGTTATCACCTCCTGTAAGGATTGCAAGCAGCAATGAAGTGGAGCCTTTCCAAGCCAAGGCCAATACGTCGGCCACGGATTCTTCTGTCCACCATAACCTCCTTGATCATGCTCAGTGCCTCGGTAGTATTGGCCTCGTCAAAGAACAGAACTGTGTCAATTTTCTTGTCTTGATTCTCTCGAGCCATCTCTTCTGCCTGTTTAACTTTAAGTTCGATGTCTTCGTATGTTGTACCTCCATGAACCTTAGAAGTTAACAACAATTCATACGGGGACAATGATTGTCGTGTTTTGCGGAGTAATTAATATATCGCATTTCAATAGCTTACAATATTATTCAACATTCAGATAAGAAGCAAATCCACACCCTGTTCGACTTTAATGCTCACTCACTATTTAAAGTTTTTCTGGAGCTTGACTTAAACTCCTAGCCATTGAAGGAGAGACTAAACATTGGGTCTCGGTTCTTGTAAAGGCGAGAGACAGCATTTCAGGCGAACGACAACGCCACTCTGTTTTATATGCTTTTCTTAAGAGAGCTTGGTCAAATGTTGCGTATTTTACACAGATTAGTCGTTTGTAATCTGACTTAAGTTTCCAAAATTGGTGTTTTTCTTGTTTCTTTATGGTAATATTCTCTTTGATTTGAGGTCATGATCGAAAGAAATTCTTTAAGTAAAACCAATGACCAGAAAATGCAGAGGTTCACCGTGTACAGGTAAAGTTGTTAGGTCCGAACACGTTAAAGAAAATTTGTAGAGGCTGGATGCATCATGTTCCATTAATGCCTTATTTGATTCATTTCTACTGCTATAAAATATGTACTGGCGTTCTCGTAACTTGATCCAACTAACCTTAACAAGCAGCATGTTTCGCGGTCCATTGGGACCTGCTTGTAGTCCGCACATATACCGGATTAGGCGCGTCTTTCCACAGCCTGTTTCGCCCATCACGATCACAGGAATATTGCATCTGTTGACGATAAGTTGCTCAATAATCTCACAACTAAATTGATGATATTAAACTAGGAGTATTGGAAGTGCAATCAAGAAGTATTCCGGCTCTAAAATAGGTTCAATATTATAGAGGACGTAAACATTATTTTAAAACGGGCGTTATAAGCAGATACAAAATAGCATTAGTGTTAATGGTTGAACAAACCTGCGACACACAGTACATACCTAAACCTCATGTGAATGGCCATGATTTTCTTAACATTGTCTGTAGTCAGTTCATAGGCTCGGTCTGGATCGAAGTCTGGATTGGTGTTTATCCATTGAGCACCCATGACTGAACACAATTTATTTATCTTTTCAATCCTACAATGAAATAAACACTACGTCTTATTGGGCACCATACTGTAGGACGCAGAGAACTGCTTTGAAAAAGAGGCCCGATCGAACTTTTCCAGCTTGACGGAATTTAATTTCATTTTATAGGAATCAAAACCATGTATTTCGACGTATAAAGTGGACCGGCAATCGCTGGCCAAAGACCCTGAAAAATTACTCCTGGGCACGGACGTAAGTCAGAACAAGTTTGATTGACAAAAGAAGTTTGCCAAGTGAGTTTAGATTTCGAAATTGGCGTAGCAGTGAAATCGGAGGTCTCTGAAATGGTCTGAGAGCTAACTTAAGGTCCATTTAATATCATTCCCCCTTGGCTTGCCTGAGACAGGTAATGTAGCTTATTTAGTATTTACTTTTTCCAGTTATTGGCGTTTGCGGTAAAATCAACACGTTGTGCCTCCAGTCCATTACGCAACTGTTTGGACATCAAACCTCTCTCCAACGTTCTGTTTGTTTGAGGATCAACGAGGTCACCAGCAGAATTGATGTAGAATCCGAGAAAAGTCATCGTGATGTGGTCTTGGTTGAAGAACAAGTATGGATGTGGGCTGAAGAACAGAATAACATCTGAGGTGAGAGGTCAGAAAAGGTAGACAAGGTTCATTTCAAATCTGTGTTTCTGTTTTAAACATATTCATAAGCGTGCACGTTTATTTAGTACCGTGACCAGTTATGATGTATCCATCAAATCTAGGAGACAGGCCTCAAATCATCATCACTACAAGTACTGGATTAAGCAGTAAAATGCAAGCAGTAAACAGTAAGCAGTAGAATGGAAACGTTGCTTAACTCCCATCAGTTGTTCTAATGCCACTGGTACCCAAAGTCGAAAACAAACCGTTCAGTAAGTTTATGACGCCTTTTTTATTTCAAGTACCAGTCCAAAAATGAACATGAGAATTGTAAAGCGAAAACATAAATGAGACCTAAAATAAGTGTAACCAACAAACACCCCTGCGAACACTTTGCTGAAAAAATGTTTGGTGTTTACATTTCTAGTTTTTTGTTGTTTATTTCTCACCTACTTTCCCAGCTTCGTCTAAGTTTAAATTGCTCTATTTCCCTTCGTTCGAGTTCCGCGTTGTCTTCCGTAAAAAACACCGTGTTCTCTTCCGTTAAAGATGGTGTGGCAAAATCCTGCGTGACAAAAATTATTATCAAAACCATCTCAAAAAACATGAGACAAATTTACATTTTGAATCTTAAACCAAGGAGCGTCGTGACAAAAATGCTATATCTTCCTGCTTCAACTTAAAATTATAAATATTTTGTTAATGTGCTTTTCCCATTAAAAAAAAATCAACCTTATATTGTGACTCTCTGCAAACTGGGAAAAAAAGGACTTAGGACGGTCGATCACTGACATTCAAAAAAAGCTGATCAGCCGCCCTTAGAGAAGGAAGGCGAGAGGCGCGTGTCCTTAACGGGCAAAAATTTTCCTTTCACAATAAAATATTGCTTGACACCGTCGTTACATTCCCCCAACTTGTGATCGTTGAGAGTTAATAGAAGTGACAACTTACCCTTGACATTTGTATCATGAAGCGTACTACAAATGATCGGAAGCCTTCAAGATTTGCCACATTAGGACCTTCCAGAATAGCTCTCATCAGCTCCATGTCGCAGAAGAAACTCTGTTCACAATCTCGAAGCTGGGAATTCAGAAAACTCACAAAATGGCGAATTTCTGACCAGGATGGATCGGGAATCCCGCAGTTACTGTGGAAAAATAACGAGTTGATTCTTTGAATGAAAGATGCCATGAACCGAAAAAGCTTACTCTTCAACTATACACGGACTGATACGCAACGGTCTGAACAGATTGGTAGCGGCCACTTCGGCATCGCCATTAACAAGTCGACTGAAGGCTGTCATCAACAACTGTGTTTCTCTTGATAGTCCCATCTTGCCCTCTAGGGTAGCTAATCACAGCGTAGGAATTGACTCATCTTGCCCGCTCGCAGAGCCAGTCCAGCATATAATAATACACCGTCGTTATTCCTGCCCGAGTACTCACAAAACAAACCCTTCACCGGGAACAAATCACAAAATGTTCTTAACTATGTGTTAAAGAAACTAGGTAATGGAAGTGTGAAACAAAACATGATTGTGTTTGGTTACGACCCTTCCAAATGTAATTGGAACGCCTCTGTTTTAACCTTAAAGATTTGAAAAGTTTCATTGAAAACTAGTCCCCTCGCTAGCTACACCTTAGGCTAATTGAGAACTGACAATGTTTTTTCAGGTGCAATACATTCCTGAGAATTGTTTCCAACTTGCAACAACAGAAACAAGAGGTATCCAATGAATCGCACGAAAGTATGAGAAAGGACACAGTAAATATGAACTGAATCACTTACTCATACTCAAGGGTCATGGATTCTAACCCCTTTCAAGTGAAAATTGGTTTTATTTTACAAACCTGAGCAAAAGAGTTAGGCACGTCCTTTGGTCTTTATCAATGTTGCCTGGCACGAAGGTGAAGTTGTCCATATTTGCTCCTTCCTTTGATAGTTTAAGATACTGGTAAACTCTCTGGAAATGCGGACTTTCGAATTCTTTGACATCAAGCAGAGGATTTAGGTCACTCGGATCTGTAGAGAATGTATTATCAAAACGTTGCCGTATAAAAAGTCTGCTTTAGATGGCTCAAATATAAAAAAAATACCTGGTTTCGCGGCTAAACGACATGAAACAGTTCTTGGAGTAGCACATGAGATAGCAGGTAGCAGATCATAGAATGGTTGCTTTGATAGCTTGGATCTGCCAGATTGTCTCTGAAAACAAACATAGAGGAACCATATTAACGAAATAATAACTTAAAAGGCGTTCAGCCATCTCACTAAAGTCATGTATGCAGAGGAATATGTACTTTGAGAAAAACGAGCTGTTTATGCATGCAGAAAAATATGTGCTTTTAGAAAAACGTGCTTTTGGCCGTGGATGTATATATATGTCTAAATAACAACAATTACATCATTACCCACAGATTGAAGCCAACATACTTTGGTATTTGCAACGCAGTTGTTCCCCAAAACCTAGTCCTTACTAACCTCACGACTTTCAGCTTCCTCTTCTCTACTAAATCCGGTGGGGAGGGGGGAAGCTGTTGTAATCTCGATGACGTACAAGTCTGTGCTTCGTCTTCTCCACAACCTTCCCATTTTGTCACAAAGGGAGCCGAGAACAAGCAAGTTAAAAAGAAGGGTGTCCAATCCACGTCTCATCTTCAAAAGAATAAACCGAGCCTTGAATGAGCGGTCACACTGTC
Source organism: Pavona decussata (assembly GCF_977016875.1). NCBI lineage: Eukaryota > Metazoa > Cnidaria > Anthozoa > Scleractinia > Agariciidae > Pavona > Pavona decussata. The sequence continues at coordinate 1,510,385 of NW_028145482.1, forward strand.
TGGGCTTTCATAGGTTACTTTATTTTTGTGCTAGGGAATTTGCTTTAATAGCTAAGGTACAAAACGAGGATCATTTATTTTTCAGCGCACCACTGAAATGAGATTTGTCACATTAAGTGTTAAAGTTGTCACCTCGGGTTTCAATATTTGGAAAGTTCCACTTCACTTCTATTGGTCTATTGACAATTCCTTCAGAAAATATTGAGATAACTTTGAGTTATTTGGTACTGAAATGGACTTTCTAAATCAGTATTACATTTAATATTTAACCTATTCGTTTTCCATTGATGGAATTGAACTTAATTCACTTCAACCCTACATTTGCAGTTTCTAATGAAACTTCAAAGAAGCATGCCGTGTTTCCTGCTTCACAAGAACTGAGCAAAGTGGTTTCAGCGCAACTGATCCAAAACTGAAAATACTACTGATGCTAAAAATACGTCTGATTTGTTAAAGTAAATGTTAACAAATACAAACATTTAGGCGCATAAGCGATATCCCCGGATCTCAACGTCATCATTTTGGAATTTACCTTTCGTACTTCAATCTACTGTCTGGGGCTTATCTTATTTCCATTGCGGCACCGAACGCGTTTTCAACAGGTTCATAATTCGCAATATCTGTTTAATAAGCATGACTGAAGGCAACATGATCTTATTACGTAATACTAGTTATTTGCTCTCACCGTAGGAGCTACGTCCAAATGGAAAACGCGGGAGAGTGGCACATTCGCCTTGACTCCGTGAGGCAGGAGTGAATCAACAAGCATGGAAGAGTTGGTTGAATTGCCATGGAGAGGTACCGTGACATGCAAGGACGTGCTTGGGCAACGTGACAAAACCATGTCGTTGTTTACAAGTTTAGTAAGCTGGTCTGTCAGGCGACGAACGAACAGACTTTTTCCCAGGCCTCCTCGACTCGATGACACGACTCGAACACAGAGCCTAGGTACAAAGACAGCATAGGTGGAAACACCGCAAGGAAACAGCGAAAAAAAATTACACTACCCAACGATTTTTGCCTTGAATGCAAAGAGAAAAACTTACTTCTCCGGATCCAAAATCCCAGCTGGAGCCCAAGTGATTTTACTGTTGTCAATGTATCCATACTGTTGTGGAGGGATTCGAAACTGCCTTTTAAGATAGCTTTGGAGGTCACCTGATGAAGGGCAAGGAGGAGCAGCGACACGATACTGATCAAGGGCTGCCACAATGTTGGCACGGTCTTCATTCTCGCTGCTACAGATTATTACCAAACCAAAGTCTACGACAAAAGAAAATTGAACAGTTTACAAGTCGTTCCTTTTTTAATCTACTCTAGCACATGAGTTAAAACTTAAGAGCCCCACGTCTCAATTTGTCACTAGTTTATACGGAGCCAAAAGTGGTTTGGGAATTGCTAACCGCTCTCTACTACAAGCTCATTAATATAACTCGCAAGTTAACACAATCCATTTCTTGTGTTTTATAAATCGATTCCCAGTTCTAGGACACTTTAACAGAGTACGAACTTACGAAATTCCCATCTCTAGTCTACCTTGGATATATTCAGTAGATCCCTACAATCTCTACATTATTACTAATCTGGTTGTACTCACGCTCTCCCGTCTTGCCAGCGAGCCCTTGTGTCACCACACTAAGCATGTCTACTGCCTGTTTGCTGACAGAGAAATCTAATTGGTCAGCATTTACAAGGCAGTAGAATCGACCTGCAAAGTCACCAATAGCTCGTCTCCATAACAGCTCGATCTACACCAAACCAAAGACGACAGGTCGGTTAGAGAGGTTATGGGGATCCTGGGGACTACTGTGATCAGGTAGAGTTAAATTACACAGTATACATTTCTCGTCCCTGGTAGTCACGGTCCTAATGGTCTGTGTCAAAGATTGCAGGCTCTGAAAACAAGGACGCCGAGTGTATAACAGAACTAGGTAGGTCATGTATCTTTAGAGGCATCTATCTGAGGGAATGCAGAGTTTCAGACTAGTGGAGTTGGCATTTGCAACAGCGATAAAAGATTCCTGGAGACAACATTCGCAAAAGCATGCACAAATCACGTGTCCACGAAAAGCAAATGTGCAAATGCAAATGGTGTTGTTACGAAGTTACGAAAAGCCAGTGTTCGATTCAAAATGATTTCTTTAATTTAACGCAGCAAAGTGGTAAATGTAACTCAGATATATGTACCACAAAGGTAAAAGAAGAGGTTTTTGTACATGCACTAAGGACATGATGATTTAATGAACGTTACCTCCTCAGCAGTCGTCTCAGACGTACAAATAAGCACCTCCTCGCGGCTGGGTAGAGGCTGCTGTTTGTCATGCATGTACAGGGCAAGGACCGTGGCAAGTACGTCACCTAGAGCAATGCAAGTGAATGTTTACATTTCTTTCAACAAATCAAACTCAAACGATGACATAGGGCTTTCACAGCAAGTTACAACTTCCTGAAGGAATTCTGAGTTCGTTAGACCTCGTCATTTAATCAGGCAACCTTAACTGGATGGTTGCTTACGTCCTTTACGTCTCTAAAATATGAAGCATGTTTTTCTTAATTCGAAGGTCGACTTTTCTCTGTGACCTCCTACCTTTGGGAACAAGCATGAGATTAGGTCTCCCTCGTTTCAGGAAAGCTGGAAATGCACGAAGGTTTGTCCCTTTATCTGAAAGTCAAGCAAAAATCATTAAAAGGAATAACTATTCTTAATCTGTATAACCAAGGTTTAAGGAATGTAGTTCTATTGTTTGGTGACAATCTTACCCTTTACTGCAAGCTCTCTAAGAATGTTTCCCAGCTGAACAAGAGTAAGATACTCGCTGATCTCTGCCTCATTATCATCGTCTCTTCTTTCCTCCTGGTCAATGCAGTTCTGAGGGAGCTTCGACGGCGACTCAAGTGACCTGTCTGACTCAGTTAAGGTTTCACTATAAATGCCAAATAACGAACTTTTACTTAAAAAGTAAAGATGGTCTTTGGTCAAATGATCTGTCCTTTATAGATAATGGAAATTAAGAGCAGACTCTTACATACTGAAAAATCTCATTGTCAAGTGGTCCAAGAGGTAAACGGTTTTTTCTTGTACTTTTCTCTTTTTGTTTGTTTGCCTGATTGTTTTCTTTGTTTTCTGTTTTGTTTTGTTTCACTGTTGTTGTCTTTGTTTGTCTGCTGGTTTGTTTTTGTGGTGCAGGGATGAATGGAGCAACCATGTACTAAAATATGGTTTACAGGGAGACGACTAAATAGTCCAAAACCTCCAGAGTGACGAGAAACAGAAGATAGATGTGGAGACCACTGAATCAATTTTAGTTATACTTACCTGTTTTCTTCCTCTTGTATCTCTGAGCCATCATCATCAATCTCTCGAGCAATATCAGGGTTGTGTATGGCCTCCTCATAGAGACACTCGAGGTCAGCGTCATCAGCTTCTTCTAAACACCACAGCAACAAGTCGTCTTCTTCTGCTCCGACACCTAGACTTGCCAAGGCAGACAAGGCAACCTGTTCTGAGTATCCCTCATCTTCAGCAGTATTGAGGAAACGTCGCACCTTTGAAATGCCTTTTGCCGATGGTTTCTTGACGGAAGCAGGCTGTAATTGAGATAATGTACCCACTGTTAAGGGGCGCTTGTCTATGTAGTTGTTATTTTGATACAATGTATCGCGAGCGTCAACCTCGGCTTGACGAGGAGTCAGGCTAAAAGATGGAAGGACACCCATGCCTTTAGTGTGGTCTAACAGGTCTGTGTCCTTAAATGCTCGCTGAATTGCGGCTTTTAACTGTCCAGCTTCCAATCTGGGACGAACACTTTCCAGTAATGTAAGAACCTGTAGACTATCAACATGGAGATCACTCCTGCGGCAAGCGGAGGCTATTTCTTTCCTGAGAAGCATCAACTGCTGAGTGGTGAAGAAATTCAGCTCTTGGTATTCTTTTCGTGCGTTGCTGACCTTTTTCTTCCAGGTAGAGAAACAATCTTCCATGGTTTTACTGGCAGCTGCCAATTCTGCGGCGATTGATTCCCCTTCACGTTGATCTTTGCTGCAGCTAAATTCTTGACTCCAGTGCATCCGATGGACAAAACCAGAATCGTAAAGGTTTATGTAGGCCGTCGCAAGACGCATGATGCCTTCAAGGTTCTGCAAGATGTAGCAAAAGGGCATTGACACCGTAGAATTATTTGGGTTGAAAGGGGGCATTATACTTTAATTTCTGGAGTTGCTTCTCCGAAGATTTGCTTGGCAAAAAGTTTCAGATCGCGCCAAATCAGCTGTCTTGTTGGGTACAAAGCTCTCAAAGGCACAGAATACATTCTAACAACAGATTACAACTCCTTTGTATCGGTTTTAGTGTACTTTAGCCTCTAATATTTCAACTTGGCACCACAGGAAGCAGACTCATTGCCTTTTGCCCATCGGTTGGATGCTCTAACAATACGCTACAAGAAGACTCGCGTCAAGCTCTTGTAGCCTATTCGGCGGGTTTACATGTTATATTGCAATTAAACTAAGGGATCATAACTCTTCTCTAGATTAAACAGAAACAACCGGCATTAGGCTTCCTAGATCTATTTATTAAACTACGGCGTTTACTAACCTTAACAAATCTCTCTACCTCATCCTTCCCCTTTTCAGCCTTGCCAGCAATCAGCATCAGTTTACTCTGCAAATCCTTAAGCTCATCAAGTGAGTAAGTTTTACTCTGCAAATCATCCCCTGTATCTTTAGGGGGTACTGTCAAACGAACCACATTTTCCAAAGATAACCGTTTCTCATGCTCAGTTGAAGCGTCATCTTCAGGGGCCAACTGACCCACAACGTAGATACCAGTGGAGTTGATCATCTTAGCCTGGACCAACGATGTCATAGCGACCGACCCATGTGATTCCTTAACCGTCTTAAGCCATTCCAGATGCCGGCTTGTGTCACACTATAAAAAATAAAGTACAATTTAAAATTTACCCATAATGTACTTTATATTTTGAAATCAGAAAACGTTTCCGGAAGTACGACAAGCTCGCTCCCTCTGCCCTTCCCTTCCTCTCTCTTTCCCTGTATACCCTCTTTCATATTTTATATACTGGGGAGTAGTTTTCCAGCTAAAGACTGAGTTTCTTCTGAGCTAAACTAAGAATTTGAGGGTTGTACAAAAATTACTCAAGAAAAACAACTTGAACTGTATGTACCAATGACTTAGAGCTCTTGGAGAGTATTTTGTAGTTGGAACGTTATAATTTGCTTCAGCTGACTGTCGCTGTCTTCAATGAGTACGTTGCAATAAGATGACGGTTGTTGAGTGTTTGGGCAAATGGTAATACTCTTTTCAAACAACGGCACTTTTTGATAGCTATTCGAGCTTTTCCCAAATTAGCAAACTATTTGAAAAAAGGAAATATGGCGATATCAAGGTTGTAGATTCTCGATTGGTTCGAACAAAACAAAATAGACAGGCGATATACTTAATAAATCATTGCCTGTGTCCTCTTCACTTCTTAAAGAGCAATATACTTCCGCTGACAACCATCAAACCGTTGTTTATAATAACCTAAAAATTGCCGCGATTGTCCACGTACGTTTAAGGCCCAGCGTGTTTTACACTTAATGTATGTGCGCTTGCCCTTAAACAAGGAACACGTGAATCATATTCTTCCAACATTCTCTTTTTTTTTTTCCTGTAGATAAGGAGATTAGGGGAAGCAGGCTCCTTTTTCGCCCACAATTAATCGATGGTTGAATGACAACTTCTTCATTTTCGCGGGACAAGTTTGATATAGCCATATTTGTTACAGATCAGTATTACTTTTAGGAACTAATCGCTTCGGGACAGCAAACAAAAAACTATATATTGCAATAATTTAGAAAGGGGTGATGAAACAATCCCATTTACCGGAATTTCGTTAGAGGCGAAAATGGCATTACAATGAGTAAAATATATCGTGAAAGATAGAATGCAAGTAATTTCTCACCAGTTTTTGCGGCAATCTTTGATCGGCCTCAACGGCTTTCCAGACTGGTTCACAAGCCCTCATCAGTTGGTCAAAGTTAACTTTGTGTTCCTGACTTTCTTTGAGTTCGAAGATCAAAGGGGCAAAACCTAAGCAGCTTGTGTGGAGGCTGGATATGCGATCAGTTTCCATGTCACTTTCACCAGCTGAGATCAAAGCCAGGTCGACAAGAACCTTAAGCTCTTGAGTCGCTGTGAAAACATTCAAACAAGACTAAAATAATCGCTGCAAAAAATGCTAGTGCATCAACTCTCAGTGCCTTCTCCCAACGCTACTAACAGTATCAGCCACTTTTGTGGCTGATACTGCCGATTCTTATGTCTGGTTTTGTAAAACAAGAAACCTGCACCTTGGTAACTTAACTGGGAAAGCTTTTCATTACGGATTTTCCGATATTCAACACTCTGCGTTGAGGGAGTCCGTGTGGAGTGAAAACTTTTGGAAAGCAATTAAACAACACGTCTACCCATGTGGGTCCTGTGTGGATCACTGCACTATTTTTTTTACGACTGGAGTTTAACTGATATTATAAAATGTTTCCCAGGATGCAGATATATATAAGCTGTGCTTACATTTTATAGTACTGCGTAGCCACTCTGCTAGTCGCCTGCTGTCTACGACGGCCTTCAAGCATCGTGCTTTATCCACATCTAAACACTCAAGCGCTCGACCAGCTTCAGCAAACTTCTGTCCAATGCTGTTTAGGGGCTTTTGTTTGAACTCTCTTGACAACTATAAGATTAAAAATCGAAAATCGAGTGGTCAATATATTTTTCTTGTCCCCGAGGTGTGCACCCACTACGGAAGCACAGTTACCACACTTTATAAGGTGTTTTTCTCGTTTGGAAGTCCTAACGCCCTCATTAAAAAGGGGATGAAAGTAACGTAATGTGTCAAGTCACGAAACAAAGTGAACAAAAAACTATTATGCAACCGCCTTGTCCGACCCCAATGAAAACAATAGCGTGCCAATACTGGTAACAGTGAATGGACGATTTGGTTTCTTTTAATGTGTTGTCGGCCGCTGTTCTGGTTTGTCATGTGCTTAAAACCCTTGCTTAATGTAGATACTTACTTGGCTACGCAGATCCTCGATAACCTTGAAATCGCCACTGAATCCCATTGCTTCTTTGAATTCCCAGATTGTATCTGCGGCACTGGCATACTGGTGAAGCTTCTGATATTGCTGTATTTGACCTGCGCGCTTCTCAGCCATTGCCTTCAGCTGACTGGTATCACTAGTTGTTTGACCTTGGCCCTGCTTCAAGTTAAAAATGCACACCAATTCTCGCATAAGATCTCCTTTTCGTTTCTTGTAGCCACCAAAGAACTTGTCTACATCTCCAAGAGTCAATGATCCGTCCATAACGCTGGCGACAAGCTGGTTCCACGTTTCGTAAGCTGGTTTCCAGACAGACTCCACCACATTGGAGATGCTGAGTTCTCGTTTCTGTGCCTCGTCATTTTTTCTGGCTGTCTGGGCTTTCTTTCCATACTGTGCCCATAGGTCTTGGAACACTAAACTTTCTTGCACCTTCTCAAGTGCAGGCAAGACATCTGCAATCACTTGTGGCAGTTCAAAAAATTTGACTTCAATTTGACCGTCACTTCTACGTTCACACAACTGGCGAACTTGGTGAAAGGAGACATCTTGGCTGGCTTTTGCCGTTATGCTGGCGATATTGACTGTAGATTAAACGAACGAAATAAACACTATTATTTCCAACCTTTTTAGATGCAAAAAACACCGAAGTGCAAGGGTACAAATTCAATTTGCAACTGACCTAGCTTTTAAGGTATTGGCATCTCAGTGGTAGAACGCTTGCAATATAGTTGCAAGGTAACACGTTCGAATCCACATTAAGGCTGCACTAGGCTCATTTCCATCTTCATGAGGCTCTAAAACAACTTCAAAGATCACTTTCACCCCGATAAGTAATGAATCGTATGCTGGTCTGTTTCTTGGATCAGTGTTGTTATTGTTGCTGTTGTTTTTTTTTTTTGTTTTGTTTTTTGTTTGTTTGTTTGTTTGTTTGTTTGTTTGCGTGTTTGGGTGTTTAAGCCAATGATACACGGTTCAACATTTGTTGCTCAACAAATGTTGAACAGTGTATCGTGCTGTTGAATATTGAAACATGCCATTCAACAATTACATGTTGAACGGCTGTTGAACATTGTTGAACAAGTTGCCGCTTGTTGAACGACGTCAACCAATCGTTTTCGAGTTTGGTGTCACATGGCTTGGTGTAAATATCCAACATGGCGGCAGAAGAGGGTCAAGAGGCTGTGTTCAGATGGAACTTTGAGAATACCGCTGACCTCATCACTTTTTATGAGACGTTTCCCTGTCTGTATGATGTAGAAGGATTACAAAAACCGAGATGCGAGAGATAAAGCGGTAACTCGAAACATCCAGGTTACTGATTTCTGCCAACAGGGTGTAGTATGCCCCGAAATAGGTTCTTTTTTATCCATTCTCGAGTCCAAATTTTGCGCTTTCTTCGCCTTTTTTGTCCTTGTCTCATAATTACAGTGACAACGCTCGTAGCGCAAAAGCGATAACAACATTTCTTCGTCCGCAACTTTAATGTTCGCGCCTAAATGTGCAGTTGTTGCTCAACAGAAGTTGAATGAGTATTTAATTAGCGTCAACAACGTTTCAACAAGTCGCACCATCGTTCAACATTTGTTCATTCGCTTAAGACTTTAATCCTCACCTGGCCTAATCAAGTCACAGATGTTGATGAACGACACCGTTTTCTTTTTTACAGCTTGGAATCCCTGGATTTCTTCAATTCGTTGATCCAAGCTTTTTCCGCTTTCTGCTACCATGATCTCTTTGTTGACAGCAGAGGAATCTGCCTCTAGAAGTTGTAGAAATCTCTGCTTGTATTTCTGTAAAAGTTCTAAGATCTCTACAGTTACTGATGAATCCAAAATTCTTTCCACAAGAGCTGTCAGTAAGGACTTGGCCATGAACAATGTTGCTTGACCATCATCTGTTAAAATGCTTCCTCTTCCGGACTCATCTCCTGTTTTGAAATCAGTTTGTTCGTATAGTCAATATAATACAATGCAAAACCGTATCAGTACATGGAATATAATGTATATTATTAAAAACTGGATCATTGTATAATGCAATTCCAGGGATTTGGTTGGCTTAACGCCCATGGTATATGAGCCATTATACCATGCCCGAGAAATAGCGACCATTAAAATGGTTTTCTCGTTGTTTTTGATAAGAGAAACCAGCAAGATCTAACAATATTTCTTGATTGTTTTTAATAAAACAATTCGCGCCCCATTGGCTATCTATCATCTTATATCCAACGTGCGCTCGTAGAATAATTGTTAAGCAGTTATCGCATTGCTTTCTTAGAGCCTTCACAGACGAGGCAAACTATGTTATTGTCGATGCCAAAAAATCTCGTGAGTGAATCAAGTTATCGACCACAAATGGTGGAAAATAAAATAATCGGAAAAAGTAGTTTTCCTTTTCAAAAGAAAAACGTGTTGATATTAGTTGTCGATAACCAAACGGGGCAGTTTTGTTATCGACAACTCATTTTCTTTCATCTGTGAGTAAGTCATCGATTACTTAAGTCAGAGTCACTCGTGGCTGTCATTTTCTTAACGATGAACACAGGCGCATTACAATCAAGATTCCAAGCTCCCTCAAAACATAAAGGCTATCGACAACTAAACTTTTAGTGAGGAAACATATTTCCGAAGACTAATAGTTGTCGATTTTTAAAATTAAGCTGCCTTGAAAATAGTTGTCGATACCAAGTTGTGTCGTCTGTGGAGGCCCTCAGAAACACTAGCGACTATTTCAAAGAAATAAATAATATAGCCAGATATACAATACGCTGTTGCCACAGACATTAATGCAGACACAGACAAAGTGCGCGTAAAATATACAGAAAAGCCTCTGCGAAAAGAGAAAATAACTCTATTTGGTTACCAAAAAACGTGAGGTATCCGGCCATCGAGTTCCAAGAAAGAAGAAATTCCACAGTAACAGGGTCCAAGCCTGGCCTGCTTGCGTCTTCAGGCGTTTTTGGCCAAAATTTTGTTAGCAACATGGACAGAAGTTCGCCGTACTTTGCAGCCCTTGCGTCATCTCTTAGGCTTGAGCCCCTAAGAGTCTCAAAGGCGCGGTCAGCGTCTGCTCCCTGTCGTGACTAAAATTCAGTGAAATCCCAGTTAAAATATATAACTCTATGGTTACACAACTTCGCGAGGATCTTCAAAGATGCTACAATCAGCAAGGTAAATTACGCAGACAACTAGGTCACGAATGTTATGAGTTGCTACTCCTTTGTTGAGGGGCATCCGACGGGAACATAAAAGCAAAATAGTTAAAATGTTGTTTCATCCATTTTCGCATCATTTAATGGCCCTTTAAAGGCAAACTGGCGTGCATGTTTGGGTTCTTTAACTGACAATTTAATTGCCGAAAATTTTTGGGACCAGAATCTTGCTCCCTGAATTTACACTGATGTTGCTCGCTGGGCTTTCAACGACGCTCACAGCGTTGCGAAAGTTTGAGGGAACCTATCACTAAGATGACGCTTGTTTTTCTCCGAATCCAAACTTTTGGAGAACGTCACGTCTCTCCGAACAGACATTCCACTGACAAGAACAATTCGATGCCAATCAAATAAGTCGGGTAATCTAGGAAGATCGAAGGGCCTCTGCTCGCAGGGTACCACCAAGAAGGCCATCCGAAAAGACATTCACCAATAAAAACCATTCAGTGCTCCTGTTAACAATGAATATAGCGGGTATGAATCAAAACAAATAAACCACTTTCCGAGTCGCTTTGAACTTCATTATGATAGCAAGGCTGAGTTCAAAGCTTTTCATTAGATAATTTTTTTTTCTTCATGTGAATGGAAACTAATTTTTACAATAAAAACTTTACACAAAGCCTCGCTTTCATGACGAGGTTCAAAGCGACTCTGAAATGGCCTATTACATTTTCCGTGAAATAAACTCTTCACTACTAGATCATGTTACCATCTCAAGTAGCTTTGCGTGACAAGTAAGCCAAGGCAAGTCTCAAACTCACGTTTATTATCTCTTCCACGGCTTCGAAGGCAAGTTTGGTAAAGGATTCCCCGATGGCTTTGTCGTACTCGTCCAGGTTAACTTCACAGAAAATCTCCACAACGTAGGTTTTCCTCATCTTCAAAAGATAATAAATAAAATGTTCAGTAATAATTTCAGAATGCTTTTAATCCACCAGTGTAACTTTATTTGTATTTCCAAATAATTTTTAATGTTCAGTTCCTGTTAGGGTTAGAGTCAATCTACAAATTAACGATAACTAAAGAATTTACGTCCATGCAACAAAACAGAAGTACCTACTCCTTTAAAAACACACTAGTTCAGATGTTTAATCACAGCTTGATTCTGAACGTTCCCGTTCATTTCAAGCTGGAACATCTAGCACCCCACGTTTGATGGTATTGGGTCAACATTCTTGTTGAAAAAGTGTTTTATTTATCAATCACACATTTTTCCCAACTATCTCGGTGGACCAGGAAACAATACCGCAACTTTAAGTCTACCGTCCAACACTACCATTTACGGATAAATGGTTTGAACCCAAGAGTCATATCGTAAGTACGTAAATTATAATCATCCAGGTGAGTGTTGTCCTGAGAAGGACTGTTTGAGGTGACATCAGTTGGCTGACGCCTTAACAACCTGAGCGGAAGCTATCATCAGAGTCAAGAGGTGTCGCAGTAGTATAGCGTCGTTGTTTGTGACGTTAGGTTCAGTGTTCTTGTAAGTGTTGCATCTAACGAAGTCCTGGTTATAGACGTTCTTGATGAAAACTTTCTCCAAGTATTTGGTTTTGTCTGCACAACGTTCAGGTGAGACACAACCCAGTCACACTCGCCTTGCCAAGGTCTCTATAGTTGGGTATGTCGACCACTATTTTTAAATGTTTAAGCACAACTTCAACTTTTTTACCACGCAAATCAAGTACGCCTAATAACTCCTTCTTCACGTTCGAATCTCCCCAGATTTATCCCATTGTGTTTCTATGCGAATAATCCCCTTCGACTGTTTGGTATGTCGAAGGATACTATCACAGGAGATGCATTTTTCGCGACCTCGAGGGTACCTGATATGCCAGCAACCCAGAAAAGAGGTTTTAGTTCTCATCAAATGGGCAGAGTATAATGTTTTCATTGGTCTAGAGGGTTAAAATGAAAGGCCCATGTTCATCCAAGAGGCATTGCGCGCCGAGTTGAATTTCGCACAGTCAAAAATTATGAAAATTACCAGCGGGCACTAAATAGCGAAAGTAATCCACATTCATCGAGCTCATTTCCTGGAATATCGCTATTTTTCGTGTCATTAAGCTTTGCATAATACCCTCTCGCTTTATTTGTGTGGATATTTTCAAGAACAGTCTTCGCGTGGAAAGGAAAATCGGAAAATCGTCGATCGTTTCTAAGTAACATCTCGCCGTTGACAATGCAGTTTTAGAGTTGTTCTTCCGAAGGAATATATTCTTCTCAATGACTCTTCGCATTTATTCTGAAACAAAGAAGCGGAGGAGTTGTTGTCTGCATGCATGCATCTGTTGTAGCGATGTTCCTGATTTCTACGGATGTCTGACCTAACACGTAAGTTTTAGCTCCGTTCGATTTTATTTTCCCGATTCATGTAAACAGCGTTGCGAAGAAACGTAGTAAACTGTATGGTTTTCTAGGTGGCGTTCATTCGTTTTTTTCTTATTGGCACAGGCAAATAAATTAAAATACTCATTTGCTTAGCAAGCTGCAGATTCATTCGTAGATCGTTGCTATATCATCAAAGGTAGAAATAATTTCATGATAGTACAATACACCGGATCGGCGTAGCGCGCTATAACGCGATATTAACGAGCTAACATTGAGTCCAGCACTGTTAATTTCTTCTCATGTCAACTTCAGAAATAATCGGAAGGACCCTTTAAGATTACTGTTTATCTTATACAACAATAGAATCAAAATCTTCGGACAAAATTTCAATGTTGAGGGCTGCTGGCTGTAACTGTTCCACTGTTCCGCCGCGTCGCCTAAATGAACGAATGCAGAAAAACGAACCAAACCCTCGGCTTTCGTTAGACGAGAATTTTACACAAAGGAGAGCAAAGAACTCGAGCGCTTTGGAGGGTAAATATTTTTTATAGGTGCAGAGATTAAAATAAATCGGAGCGACTGAAACAAAATCAACCAGTCCGATTTGCCTGATTTACAACCGCTTCTACTGTTTAGTCTTACGATCTGATTGGTTTACCACAATATTCACGCTCGGATGAAAGTCCTGGCGTATTCAAAATAATGCATCAATCAATTCCAGCTGTGCCCATCCCCCCCGGGCAATAGTGGGGAATTTTCGTACACTGTCCAGCCCGGGGGTTGGGCATTAGCCTTCCACCCAATTACCCCGGGGCATTTGACCATCTGACTTCTTTTACCTAAAAACATTTTCGCTTCTTCTAATGACCAATTCATTGGCAAATTCAGTAAGTTTCTTTTAGAATACATCTAGATAGAACGCAAATGGGATTCTAGAGTTATAGAATGACCTATTTGGCACTAAATACGGGAATCAAGACCTAGCTGGGACTAAATCTGGCCTGAATTATCTTACATTTTATTGCAAGTAAGCCGAGAAAGGAAGAAAACAAAACATGTTTGAGCCCCTACCCCGGGGCATTTGAACAACGTTTTGTCAAAATATCCTATTTCCCAGGGGTCGGCCCGAGGAAGGGGGGGGGGGGGGGGTGGGATGGGCACGGCTGGAATTGACTGATGCATAAAACGGACCAGGCAAATCGGACTGGTTGGTTTTGTTTCAGTCGTTCCGATTTATTTTAATCTCTGCACCTATAAGAAGGCTTGTGGTTTGCTGGTAATTTTTAAAGTGGCTCGTGGGTGACTTTATTCGTTCTCTAATTAGCATGAGAAAACAAAAAAACTGAAGGATTCTGGTAGTTGTAGTCAAATGACGCCATCATGAAAATGTCCTATTGCCGCACAGATCATCACTACCACGGTTTTTGAAAGCATTTCCAATTTTGTGAGGGACAAGTGACATCAAAACAATGTAAAAAAAATTTCCTGGTATGCACTGTCACGCAGTAAAAAATAAATCAAAAACCATGCAGTGGAAAAAGTTGAGAAGTTGTGATATTAAAGAGGATGACTAAAGGAGACAATTCTCCAAATTTTAGGCCTGTACGTCTCCCCAAACGTCAGATATCCGTTAATTGTTTTGCCGAAATTTACAGAGCCCAGTATGGATCCGCCATCTTGGTGTACCTCCGTGGAACACCAATATGGCGGCCGAAAAATAGCGTTAACATCTGGTACTTACTTTGGCTATCCAGCGACTGATTAGCAGTGCTGAACACTAAAACCACTTACATAAGCACTTTCTCTAATGTTCTACCTTCTAAAAGGCTGAAAATAATGAGATAAGCATATTTTTTTTAAACAAAGTTGATCGTAGCTCTTTGTTTCGTAACTCCATAACCATAAAATTCAAACTGCCCTGATTTCCAAACGAACGACGCTATGGAGCTGTAAAATTGTAAACAGTTATAGATATACGGCCTCTTATGCCTGGTGAGGATAAAAACTTTGGAGGCTCTTTAGTTTTGGATTTTAGAAAATTATGACGTCACATACGTACGAGCAATATTCCCTACGGGTGTTCTCCGATGTCACATGGAGGATGTTAAACGTCAAATAACCCTCCCCAGTAATTTAGCGATGATAGAGGGTAACTCAATGAAAGTTGGTTAGTTAAGGAGGCTCGCAGCAGTTTTTCTGGATTTAGGGTGGAACTTTTGAAATTACAATCTCGCATACAATATAGACTTCGATCTCCTTCATACTACATCATCATTTCAACATATGATCAAAGTTAATTTTCTCATCGGTTTCCAAGTAACAACCATTACCATAGCAGCGGTAGCGCATAGCCTCTTATTTTAAACATAGTCGATTATCTCGAAATCTAGTCAGACACTTTATGACGAAACTTTAGGGGCTTAAACTATCCTTAAAATGCCTCCACAGATTTTTCTGTTAAATTTATAAGCGGTTTGAGTAAGAATTATTTTCGACATCCGCACAAGTTTTATTAAGAATCGAAACCGGTGTTAGATAACAAGATTGGATCTTGGGAAAGTTTCATTCGTTATTCGCTTTCTCCGAACAAGAGTTTCATTTTGTTTGTCCGGATTTATTTCACTGCTGTTCACTTGCTGTGAATATTTATGTTAACGTAAAGTCGTGCAAAAGGTAAAATTGACATTAATATATGCTTCATATAAGTCTTCCATTGTAAATTTTACCTTTTGAACGACTTCACGTTATTATAAATATTCACAGAACGTGAATAGCAGTGAAATAGATCCGGACAAACAAAATGAAACTCTTGTTCGGAGAAAGCGAATAACGAATAAACTTGCCCAAGATTCAATCTTCTTATCTAACACCGGTTTCGGTTCTTGAGCCTAAAACGTGCGCGAATGTCGAAAAGAATTATAATTCTAACCACTTGAAATTTAACAGAAAAATCTGTAGAGGCATTTTAAAGATATCTCGATTTATGCAAGCTAGGAACTTTTCCATTCACATTTGCACTTTATTTAACTGTTTTCAAACATAACTTGAATATCTTAAAATCGGAGACACCAATGGAACTCATTAACATTTGAATGGTTTTGCTATGAGGAAAGACCTTTTAACAGAAAAGACACAGTGTCAAGTTTTATTTTGCCAGAGATATTGGTGCAAAATGCGGCAAAACAAAATAACCCCGAAAAATTGATTCAATTTTTACTTGAAAACGCTCTTACAGCTTTGTTTCTAATTTAGCCTACAAGTTGTCTAGATTGAGTAGTTTAAATCCCTTAAGTTTCGTCATAAAGTGTCTGACTAGATTTCGAGGTAACCAACAATGTTTAAAATCCCAGGCTATGCGCTACCGTTGCTATGGTAATAGTTGTTGCTTGGAAACAGAAGAGAACATTAACTTTAAACATATGTTGAAATGATGAAGAAGTATGAATGAATGATTTCAAAAGTTCCACTCTAAGTCCAGGAAAGCTGCTGCGAGCTTCCATCTTATTACACTGTGGTTAGATCGAAAAAAAAAACCTAGAAAAGAGACCTCCTTTTTTGTTGTTTCCTTGTCAATAAATTCGGAAGACGGATTTCACATTACTCGAAGACTACAGTATATTTTGATACCGTCGTCCGATGTTGTTACACACGATAAATGTTTGTCTAATGAGAATGGTTATAAATATCAATAGCGTTTAACTGCTCATTACCCGTGCGGCCCGGGAGATAAATAACTCTGTTAAATGTCTCCGATACTCTTCAACTCCTTGGTATCCATCCGCAACGCTAAGAAGGGCACTCCACACCTAGGTGAAGAAAGGGCAACAATGAAAATGTCAAGAATGTTCAATGACGAAATTGAAAATTGAAGGTTTTAACTTAATGTCTAACTGTTTAGTTTGAATGGTACACTATATTCTGTCTCCATTAGCCAACTATCGTCCAGTCCTGTTAAATTCTTTTTACAGGACAAATAATGAAGAATCCGGCAAAGCAACATACAGTTCGTAACGATAAAATATGAACGATTCTAATAACGTCGGGAGGTTATTATAATAATAAAACAACTCAATTCGTACCTGAAGTTCCTTTAAAAGGGGTTCACTATGGTTATACTCTTGCATGTGATAATGAAATTGTACTCGAAGTGCGGTTTCAACCTTCTTCAAAAGGTGAACTGTAGCGCCTTTCTCCACGGATTGCTTTTCTTGATGTTTATTTTCCTCGCCATTTCCCGACTTTTGGATGCTTAAAAACAACAGCTTGATTGCGAGACAGATGAGCACAATATCAGTTCGAAGAGAAAGCCTTTCCATTAACATCTCGACCAACTTTAAACTTGCAGACACTGTGAAGTCTGTGATCTCCATCTGGATACTGCTGGGAGACAAGGTTAACTTTTTGTTACACTGCAATACAAAATACAATTAAACATGTCCATTTCACCTGCGAAAATCAACAACAATACTCCAGTAGATGCAGGGTGTATTCCATTTGAAATCATACATTGGAAAGTAGAAAGGATGACAACTTTCAAAGACGAATGAAGACAAGAAAAACAAGTAGGCTCACCTGTCTGCATCTTTTTCAGTTTCCAAAATGTTCACTATTGCTTGTACACACTGCTTAACACTTTCCAACTGCAAATCAGAAATAAATAAAGAGAAAGATAAATCAAACAGAACTATAAAACAATACTTTACCCGTGAACATTCACCACGGAGACTAACTACAGTATACATCAACGGGCAAAGTTAACTGCTATCACTACTGTTTCATCCTGGAATCTAGTTACAGTTGACAGTTTGTAGATCTGCCTGTAGGATCGTAATGACAATTATGTTCCCACCTTTTCTTTGTGCACCAGACCAAGAGGAAAGAATGTTATCAAAGCGACGCAAAGATCGGAAACATGGAACATTCGGGTAAAAACAATCTCGCTTAGATGCCAAATAGGAATGGCATGAAGAAACGTTCTCTTTAGCAGTCGGTCAACTTCAAAGGATGAAGCAAGACGAGGGAACACTTCCGAAAAGTCCCTGCGAAAGAAAGAACAAATGATTTTATTTATTCAATCCTTCGAGAAACTATTGAATAACTTTACAACGTAAACATTCATTATACAATACAGATTGAACGTTCACTCCATGATGACAAGCAAACAGTAAGTCAGTTGATTATCTTTAGCTATGCGTACACCTACAAATGCGCGCACTATTACAGTGAGGAGTTAAAGTTCACATCATTTGCGAAAGCAGAATGCAGACCTCAAGTAAAGAAAAATCCTGAACCAAAAAAATATGTCTTTCAAATTTAAAAGGCTTGTTCTCTTCATTAAGATTTACAAAAACTGTTCAAGATATCATAATGTAAAGTAAAGGAGGTTTAATTTCTTATAAGAAGTAAAAATTCTATAGTCGAGTTCAACGGGAAGATTGTATTGCAGAATTTCTGGTTACTGGAAAAGATAATATTCTTAGCGTATCATTAGAACTGCGCTAAATTGATTTTTCTTACTGTTTGTCAGATCGTTGAAAATCTGCAATGTTTAAATTCTGGGCGCCCCACCAGGCCAAGTCTCGAGGCCAGCTACCCATATCTGGTTCTTCAAAAGGCTTTGAGTCACCCCGTAAGAAATGTAGCAATGGTACCGCAAAAAGCCACTCAGGGTTGGATTTCCAGGCTTGCTTCATTAACTGATTACAAAGACCCTCAATGGCACTTACTGCAAAGCTAATGAAATGTTGTGATTTTAATTAATTATAATTTCAATATATACTCCTAAATAACTTTAAAAATGAACAGACTGAATTGTAGAGGAAGAAAGAGAGAAGAGAAAGAACAGGAAGCTCGCTGTACGGCAGGGGTGAAAATCGCAGACAAAGCAGAAAGAGAGATGAAGGAGAAACAAACAAGGTGGAATAAAGAAGGTTCCTTACACCATATGTGCTGACAATTAGCTCGCAAAAAAGCTTCAGCGGTGTCAAAAATATATACACAATTCACATAACAACGTTCTACTTTAGCCCTGAAATTGGGGCCGATTCAGTAATTAAAATTTATTGTTGTTATTAGGACTAATTTTGTTTTCCTTCATACTCAGCCAAATTACTCTAATCTCAAAGGCTGAAATGCTAAAATAAGTCCCAGAGTGGGCTGAAATGGTATCTGATAGCACCATTTTGCCCCAAATTGTCACCGCAATGGTCCTAGAAGGGGTTCCGACCTGCGCTTAGGCTACCAGAGCTAAATAAGCACTTTGAGGCTGAAACAAATCTTTTGAATTTACTGTATAAATTTCAAGGCTATATGAATGAAGTGATGAGCAAAGTATCGTCCATTTCCGCATGATGAGAAACCAACATTAAATTGGTTGATTAATTAGGGTTCTCATTAATTGCCGGCAGCCGACTCAAATGACTGCGCTAATTCAGATTTTGAGCCGCCTAATTTTTGAAGCAATTTAGGCTTACGGGTTAGTAAACAGGCATAACCACTATGCAATTGCCATTTGGTAAGTATAAATACTCACTCTCTAAGACTAGTGCTAATTTCAGCCAGAACAGCCTCGTAAACGGAACATTTTTTCTCTGCTAGGTCGGCTTCAAGTGCGAGGCAACTCAGCAATGAGATAACGTCTTTTCTTTTCAAGTTGATCTTGTACTTTTCTACCACCATGATGATGGCTAGCGATGAAACTACTGCAGACACATGGGCTCTTGATCCAACCTTACACTTGGCCAAGACATCGATGTTTGCATCGATCTTTGGTTTCAGATGATCCATTAACGCCTGAAAATCAGAAAAATAAATGAAACTTTTTTTGACGGCAGAAGAGCCGGCACACCTCTCACCAGAATTATAACCACCGAAAGACAACTATCCCACGCATCCAAACTTAAAACTAGAGTTTCAATTAACATGCGATTAACATTTGTTAGTCTTTGAAATATTTCTTGAATATTAAAAAAAAAAAAAAAACAGGCTTAAGAGCCGTTGTCAGTAACTTTAAAGAATCCGGTGACAGAAGCGAAAATTCGTATTTCTTTTTATTTGCCCCAAAAGACCCTTTTGGTCAACTATTTTCAAGTATAACATTCAAAAGTTCCAGCAAATTTTTATTTTGGCAAAAATTGGGAAAGTTCGAAATCGGCCTAAACGTGCTCGATGGCCCGATTAAAATTATACGCAAATTAGTACATTTTCAAAACTCTTATTCAAGACAAGGCAACGTTTTCTCGAGTTGATGTTTTCACAACCGTTTTTACATCCCTTATGCTTGCTTCCAAACTATATTTTATCTCGACCTGAACATTCTTTTATTTGAAGTTGCCCACGTAAAGAATACAATGTTTGCTATTCCTTAGATAGAGTGATTTTTGCCATATTTTAGATGACCATATCATCGGGGGTATACGAATATACTGGTAGTGAAATAACATTTTTGAACGGGCAATTGTTCTTATTTATCATGTTGAAATATTAAGTTTGGCCCGTGAAAAATGAGCGCGCTAGGTCAAGATGTGTTGAATGCACTTTGACCCAATTCACCATTTCAGTACTTCATGTTCCTCCTGTTACTTTGCACGTGTCAATACAGTTCACGGAAGCTTTTAGATAAAAGCCAAGGTCTCTGGTTTCATCTCATGCTTTTATACACTGAAATAACTAGCTTTAAACTTGAGTGCTCCCCATATTAGCATTAAGTTATCAAATGATTCTTTTCAGGTAAAATCTTCGAGTTTATGTTGAGACGTTCAAGCGAGATGAAAGAGCCGTTCCCAGGGAAATAACTTGAAATCAGTGAAATTAATACCCTCTCCCTCATATCATGCTACAATTCCAAATTACCGTTATTTTTTAGCTAAAAATTGTAAATGCTCCCTTTTTAAGTGACCTAAAACAAAATTTGGCTAAAATATTACGAATGAAGTCCACCGCAAGAAAAAACCGAAAAAAACGCGCACCGACGTAAATGTAAACAACAGCCGTTTCTCGACCTGTCACATGGATGAAACGCGCGCGTCCGCTGTTTTACCTCTGTATGCATTTATGACCAGAAAGTAGAAACAAAAAATCTTCGCTATGTCCATCTGTATATATTGTTGGTCGAAAATACAGAAGAATAGTGTAACATTGTCACTGACTACTTGACTCATTCAATCACAACCGGATAACACGAATGAAAACTAGAT
This sequence comes from Pavona decussata, assembly GCF_977016875.1. Taxonomy (NCBI): domain Eukaryota; kingdom Metazoa; phylum Cnidaria; class Anthozoa; order Scleractinia; family Agariciidae; genus Pavona; species Pavona decussata. The sequence goes on from NW_028145482.1 coordinate 1,531,226, forward strand.
ATAAAGATATATCTTTTTTATCGAAACGTTAAACGCTAAAAGATTCTTTTAAAACATTTTAAAAACTCTAAAATGCGGACGACGTTTCGGCGTTACTCTACGTTATTATCACGTCAAAACGGTAAAAGTTAAAACAACAATATATAAAGACCTAAAACAATAAAATATTTGTGTGTCCTATGGGTATAATACCCAAAGTAAAACAAAACGAACCAATCGAAAAGAAAACGAAAGTGCCAAGTGAGACGTTTGGCGCGAATTGAGTCACTTTGGGTGTTGAGAGAAGCTTCATGTCCTTGATAAACAGCATCTCGTATATTAGGCAATCGAACTTGCTTCTGAATTTCTTTAGGACTTTAAAGAGGTGATGGATCTTTGCTCTTTTGTTGCCATGTTGAGTGTTTTCCGATAGTAGAATAGTTGTGTTCACTAATACGTTGGTGTAAGTGTCGGGAAGTAAAACCGACATAATTTGCGTTGCACAAATCACATTTCTGATAACGAAGGATTTGGAAAAACATTTCAGAATAAAAAGTAGCGATGTTAAAACATGACGTTTCGGCGACGACATGTCACCATTATCAAATGTAAACTATAATAAGATCGGTAACGTTATATAAGAAAGGAAGGTGTGAAATTACATTAGAATAAAACGAGATGGAGTAAAACAAAAGAATGTGCAAATTTAAATGAACAGTTTTGCTGGTATGGAGTCTTTTTGAGTGTTAAGAGTCGAGTCCAGTCGACAGCCCCGTACGAATCATCTTGCCTTTTAAAGATCAGAAATCCTCCGACTCCGTGCGCAGACAACTGAGCGATCTTGGAAAGAAAATCGATCGTGTTCTACAACCAGTGTTTACAAGTAGGAAAATTTCGGAAGATCTGAAAGTCACGGAAACAAAGCCCTCATTGGTAAATCAACAAGGCGTTGTGTATGAGTTTACAGTCAACCCAGGTCACGCGTGAACGATATTTTTGAAATTTGAACGGAGTTTTGAAATTTACGTGTCAGTTTTGAAAATCGCCAACGAGATTTCAGAGTTCCCGTATCAATTTCCCTTGCTTATGGACGGTATAAAGCTATGAATTTTTCTTAACATTGCAAAATTGAATATTTCAAGAATAACAATTGTTTCCCAAGTATTTTAAATCTTTTTTTCAGTTAATGCGTCTTTTTCGGAACGATTTCCAGAGAAATGTCCAACGTTACATTCGCACGTCGGGCATTACAAAGAGAAATTCGAATGTTCATTTCATTCTTGGAAATACTGTTCACGCGTGACCTGGATTGACTGTAAATGCAATTCGTGTGATGCGAATTATATAGGCTACACAAGCCGTCACCTCCACCTTCGCATTGAGGAGCACAAGTATTCCGTCATCGGCAAACATCTTCAGGACCAACACGATCAAAGACCGAACAATCTTCACAAGCAGTTTGCCATCCTAAAGAAATGCCGCGGGAAATTCGAGTGCCTTATTTACGAGATGCTTCTAATAAGGAAAAAGAGACCGACTCTTAACACTTAAAAAGACTCCATACCAGCAAAACTGTTCATTTAATTTTGCACATTCTTTTGTTTTACTCCATCTCGTTATATTCTAATGTAATTTCACACCTTCCTTTCTTTACATGACGTTACCGATCTTATTATAATTTACATTTGATAATGGTGACATGTCGTCGCCGAAACGTCATGCTTTAATATCGCGACAAATCACATTAGAATGAATATAAAACGCATTGCGTGTTGACGATCGGAGAAGGTTTGCGATAATTTTCTGCTGGTGAAGACGGGTTTTACGTTGACATTAATCATAGATCCCAGAGAGTTGATTTCATTGCGGACGCGATCGGCTGATCGCTGATCTTTGAAAGGTTATTCAATGTAAACAGATGGCTCTGAAGAAGTCACCACGTGCGGCACTTTATCAGTTTCTTGCATGAACCTATGTATTGTGGAATTGACCAATGTATTCGGATAGCGCAGTTTTGAAAACGTGGTGGTATCTTGTAAGTCGCATTCTTTAGTAAAGGCTTCTTCAGTGGACGACGGACGATTCGCACGATCGACCATCGTGTTAACTAGGCCCTTTTTTGTATCTGTTGTCCACGTGGCTTTGAAAATGAAGCAGAAGTTGGTTTTCTGTACACTTCTGCTTTTAGTGTGTTGCCACATCTTGTGATTACTGTCCCGAGGAAAGGAATAAAGCCTTCATGTTCAAGTTCCATGGCAAAAGATAGGCTAGGATGACCGCTGTTAAGTACTTGGAGGAAGTCTGTCGCTGATTCTGCGTTGGGCATTTTGAGCAGAGTGTCATCCACATACATGTATCTTTGATAAAAAGACGGGATCATGCTCTTTTGTTCCAGTTGGTTCTCTATACAGGACATGAAAACATTGGCCAGTAGTGGGCCAAGTGGCGAGCCCATGGTTACACCATCTGTTTGCTCGAAAAGTTCACCGTTGAATTGAAACAGCTGCTTTGAAGTAGCAATTTCTAGTAACTCTGTTAGTTGATGCTTTTGGAGTTGCATACTATGCGTCTCATTAAACTAGTCATGCTCGAAGGCTTTGTCCACGAGAATGTCAATGGTTTCCATCAGAGGAACATTGGTAAATAATGCGGACACGTCGTAGGAGACAAGGATGTGGTCAGATTCGATGTCAGTGTTTCTTATTTCGTCAGTGAAGCCGAAAATATCGTTGATACAATATTTGTTGGTAGATTGTGGCTTTAATTTCTCTTCTAACCATTTCGCCAACGGATAGTTGTATGTACCAGAAGCTGATAAAATTGGTCTCATACATAGCCTTTCTTTGTGTGTTTTGGGGAGGCCATACAGGTGCGCAAGTCTGGAGCCTTTAGGGCAAACTTGTTCGGCTGTGGCCTTGAGTAGAATCCGATGTACCTTCTCGTGGAGCTGTTTTTCTTTCTCTAGAAGTGGGTGGAAATGTTTAGGAGGTCTCCCTCTGGATTTGGGATGGTGTTGGTCGACATGGGCAAACTTCGTAGAGTCGTTGATCGAGGCCTCACGTAGAAGATGAAGGTACTGGTCTTTGTTCATTATTACAACACCAGAGCCTTTGTTCGGTTTGGAATTGATAATGTCATCCCTTCGTTTGCGGTTGTTAAGGGCTCTCAGCAGCGCTTTAGGAGGAGAGGGGCCTTTCTTTGCAATATAGTTGAGTGCGATCGAGCGCAAGGTGGCGGATGCCAGATCTTTTAGCTTGGGATCTGTGATGAGAGGCCCTAATTTCCAAAACCGACGCTTTTTTGAAGCGGAAGTGAGAATTTAAGACCTCTACATAAGATAAGCTTCTCGAAGAAAGATAAGCGACATGAGGAAATGTTGTTTGTGTTCGTCTATGTCGATGTCCTTGGATATTAATCGAGAAAGCTTCTTGGTTTGACATTTCATCATCTCTTGAAACTGAGTTCTTTGCAGCGAACGAAGTATTTTAATAATGACGACACATTTCAAAGCCGAGCAAGTTTCGCGTAAGTCACGCAGGCTGTTGAGGCAAGTCAAGGTCTGCAAGGTATATTTATTTTAATGGACTGAAACGATAATCATGTAGTTTTCCTCCTCCGAGATTCACCCTGTGTTGTCTTTGCAGGATTCTCATCAATAACAATACAAGACAGGTAAAACCAAAATTAATTTAAATCAAATCAACAAATTAAGAACTTTCGAAACTTTAATTGATGCGGTATTTCAATACTATCCTCAAACAAAAAGCTTATATAGCTAGGAGAGTGAAGTTTGTCTTTCGCCATGGATCAACGCTCAAAAGATGCGGAGCAAGCTCAAAAGATGCGCAAGATTTGCAATCAGAGTGTGCTATACGATTAATCGATGCAATAAGGACGTTCACCATGAATGGAACGAAAACAAATATTCTTTTCAAGTTAAGTTGTTAAAATACAATTGCAGTCAGACCTAGCTTTAATGTCTGTTTGAGACGAGTCACTTATGGTGATAAAATGTTAACTGGAAACACACAACATTATTCTGCATCATTGCTGACGGAAGGACTGATCGAATTTTAAGATAAGAGTTTAACCTTAATTTATAGTCCGACTTTGAGGAATTTAAATGCTCTTACTTATCTGCAGTCCAGATATTTGTAGTAGATCACGTGTGAAGGAAAATGTTTTTGTCCTCTCCTTCCTGAACTAGTCTAAGCCAGTTGTCACCTCAACTAGTCTAAGCCAGTTGTCACTCAACTTAGGTTGCGTGACAAGTATTATCGGCGTCACACAAGTAGGACAAGTTTCAACATTTGCCCATGAAAAGAAAAAAATAAAGTAGGAATAAAATTCCAAAATGTGAAGGATAAAGATCCTGAACAAAATCACCGCAACTGCGATTTTTCCTTTGTCTTGTTTCGTTTTATTTTCTTTTGCTGCGTTTTTGCTATTATTTGGTGGGATATAGGCGTGAAGGGGGATGAGGTGGGGGTGGAACATGGCAGTCAAAACTCAAGTTGACCAGAAGCATAGAGCAAATGCATTTGGTGATGATCGTTAACAAACACGCTACTAAGTATAGCATGCAGGTTCCTTCCCTCTTGGAGGTAGTCGAGAGAGATAGGTTTCTGTAACTCCTCTTCCGTGTCCAGTAGGCAATCCGCACTTACGTCTATAATGAAGTAATGAAATCTACTTTCAGAGAAATAAGGCTCTACGCAGCTTAATGGTCAAATTTATGAAAGGCAATTGAACACAAATTGAGGACGCGTCAGCACCTGAAAGAGGTTGAAATTTTTTAGATCTTATAATTATTTTCTGGCGCGCGCACTGGTGTCAAAGGACAAGGGGCACGACTACAGACTAGGCGCCAGTGCTGGAGCTCTGTGCCCGGGCACTAAAAAGGACGTTGTTCAGACTCCGTGGAGCCCAAGGAGCAATCGTATTTTCCTTCGTCAATTAAGCGCCCGCCATTTTGTTTGCTGTATCGTAAGGAGGCATGAGAGAAAAAGGTGGGAACTGATAAAATCTTGTCAGACCAGTGCTCGTGCCCAGGAACGGTGCCCGAGTACTACCCTTGGAGGTAGTGCCCGTACCCGTGCCCGGTGCCCAGATGTTTGCTTGGGCACCGACAAAAAGCTTTGTTCAGACGCGTGCCCGTGCCCGAGAACCGCGAACAGGCACCGAGTCTGAACGGGGCCTTAAGATTTTCGTCTTCGGTCTAAGGGACGGTGTTTTCTCGTACGGGCCGTCACTGTTCAAGTCTGGCGTTGTCATTGTTAAATTTTCTAGCGTGCTCTAGAGTATCCACCACACGAACAGCCTTTGACAAGGTCAGTCTTTCGAACCTGTGTACCATATCATGATTCTAGTGATTATTCAATTTATAGTGGTCTTTATATGGCATTGGTTGAAGATATAACTTAATTACGAGTTCCAATTGGATAAGGTTAACCCACAGTACATGTATTGACAATGAGCAACGATTCTTTGCTGCTCATTCCGCGGTCTCCCTTCGTCGTTAAAGATTTCTGACTTAGCTTTTCCATTTCTCACACGAAGGCCGTGCTTCTCTCGGTGGTGAGAGCATACTGTATAAAGACGAATGGAAAGTTTCAATCGTAAATCATTATTCCTGGAATAAAGTAAAGTAATGCATAGCAGTGAATTTCTGCTTAAAAAAATAGGGGAAAATCAGAAAAGGAAATAAAATGTTCTTTCATGCTCTCAGTTTCACTCGTATAAAAAACTTTTCCTGCCCTTTCTAGCAACAACACTATTTCGTCCTAAATTTCTTCATACGCCCGCTCTTTTGTGCCTTTAGGTACGGGCGCACGTCCTTTTAGCATTGATTAAGCGTAACACATTGCAAAACTTGCCCATTTTCTTAGCTTGATCTGCACGGAGAGGTGCCATGGCCAATGGAAAACTTCTCTTTCCTAAATAGATTACCTTTTTGTTTGAGGATAAGCTCTTGATTTGTTAACGTTTCGTTTTAGTTAATTTCAGTTTTACTTTGAGGAAGATAAAGGTTGGTGTTGCTGCTGTTGATGAGAATCCTGTACAATCCCTGGAGGGGGGGGATACATGATTTTCCGGCTTCAATTCCGGCAATTCAAATGTACCTTGCAGACCTTGACTTGCCTCAATTTCTTCTTGTAATTTTAAAACTTATTTTCGCCCTGTCATCACAAGCGCAAATATTGACATAGTTCATTCCTGTGCTTTTCGCGCACTTTTGCATCATATTTCATCTGTCACGCAATGAAAGTTATCGCGTTGTTCAAAACTTTACATCTCCAATATGCGGAATTTGAGACAATTTTCAGCTTGCCTCGGGGATACACGAAACGGCAAAAAAAGGCACGTACGGGCGAAAACCCTCGTGATATCCGTCCCGTCAAGCCAAGAATGTATGAAAACGAAAGCAAGGAAAGATGCCCCGTTCAACTTTACAAGGCATTTGCCCAAAGGAGGCCTGAAGATTGCAATAATGCAGATTGTACAATGTCAAGGAAAGAAACGAGACACAAGCTTGATTAAAAAAGAACAGCCGTTGGAGTTAACAAACTGTACGCAATAATGAAGACAATGGCCGTAAAAGCGAATGTGACAAACAAAGAGAATATCACCAATCATTCCGCTCGGAAAACTATGATCCAGAAACTAAACGACAATCAAGTACCTCCAACACACATAACGAAAATTTGGTCATAAAAAGGTACAGAGTATCAACAACTACTCAAGTCTGAATTCTCGACAATTGCAAACAATCAGTACCATAATCAGTACTGAATCTCAAACCAGAGAACGCTCAGCTCAACCAATGTCTCTTTCAGAGCTCCCAGCAAATTGCGTCTTGTCGAGTATTTTAGCTAACTCAACCATTTCAGGCAACATTGAGATCAACAGAAACAACCACGCTTCGCGTAAACCACCAGTTGAAAGGACTTCTTTTCTCCTTTTCTTCGGGGACTTCCTCTTTACCGGAGAGCCTTGCTTCCAAAAACAAATAGACGGCACTGCTGTCGGTTTTAAGCTTTTTTACGGCTTTTAAGTGATGTGAGATAATTACTCGATTTAAAGCGTCTTGAGCACTCTAAACTCTTTGCCAAAATCTCTTCGTATGGCAACTATCTATTTCCTGAACATTTCTCTGTCTTCAGGGAACTTATGGAAAGATATTTTAACGCCTATTCGTAAACTTTTTTCTTACACCCGGGAACACATCGGTTTTGAGGCATATTTCGGACTATATTACCACATGTAAACATTGAATCGTGGCCCTCGATGCCTCGCTCTCGTGCTACTCGACCCCGATCATCTGAGGCAGCCGCCATTTTGGAATAAGGATGTATTTACATTCATATATACTATTATTAAATGTAACTTTCTTGTACTTCAACTTGGTGGCGTGATTTTTTAAGCATATAATATGTAATCAACAAATTATTACATGTAAACAGCCTGATATCGTTTTTATTCACTCGTTTTTAACACCATATCGCTCACTCGCTCGAAGACTCGCTCGTTAGTAACAATGTTGCACTATTCTTCAGTATTTTCGACAAACACAGGAAACAAAGCTTGCCGGGTTGGCAAGTGTATTTATACAGATAGGCATAGAGAAGATTTTTTGTTTCTACTTTCTGGTCATAAATGCATACAGAGGTACAACAACGGACTCGCGCGTTTCATACATGTGGCAGGTCGAGAAACTGCTGTTGTTTACATTTACGTCGGTGCGCGATTTTTTCAGTTTTTTCTTGCGGTAGACTTCATTCGTACTATTTTAGGCAAATTCTGTTTTAGGTGACTTTAAAAGAGAGCATTTACACTTTCTAGCTTAAAAATAACGGTAGTTTGGAATTGTAACATGATATGAGGGAGAGGGTATTAATTTCACTGATTTCTAGTTATTGCCCTGGGGACGGCTCTTTTATCTCGTTTGAACGTCTCAATATTAGACTGTTCACAGTCCCCCTATTTTTCTGTGGGATTCTCAAGACTGGTACGCTTTGATGGATCTGCCGTCATCTTGCATGGTTTGTAAAGGCGAGCGCGATCTGGGGAGAATGTCTAAACTACCGAGGGGAGCGGGAGTGGGTGTTAGTATAACGATGGAGGGGAAGCGAAAAGAAAACTCCGCTACCCTCCCCTCGGTAGTTTAGACACTCTCCCCAGATAGCGCTCGCTTTTACAAACCAAGATGGCGGCAGCTCCATCGAACCGTACCAGTCAGTCTCGAGAATCCCACGGAAAAATAGGGGGACTGTGAACAGTCTATCTCAATATAAACTTGAAAATTTCACCTGAAAACAATCATTTGATAACTTAATGCTAATATGGGGAGCACTCAAGTTTAAAGTTAGTTATTTAAGTGTATAAAAGCATGAGATGAAACCAGAGACCTTGGCTTTCATCTAAAAGCTTCCGTGAACTGTGTTGACACGTGCAAAGTAACAGGAGGAACATGAAGTACTGAAATGGCGAATTGAGTCAAAGTGCATTCCACACATCTTGACCTAGCGCGCTCACTTTTTCGGGCCAAACTTAATATTTGAACATGATAAATAAGAACAATTGCCCGTTCAAAAAAATTATTTAATTACCAGTATATTCGTATACCACGGATGATATGGTCATCTGAAATATGGCAAAAATCTCTCTATCTAAGGAATAGCAAACATTGTATTCTTTACGTGGGCAACTTCAAATAAAAGAATGTTCAGGTCGAGATAAAATATAGTTTGGAAGCAAGCACAAGGGATGTAAAAACGATTGTGAAAGCATCAACTCGAGAAAACGTTGCCTTGTCTTGAACGAGAGTTTTGAAAATGTACTAATTTGCATAATTTTAATCGGGCCATCGAGCACGTTTAGGCCGATTTCGAACTTTCCCAATTTTTGCCTAAATAAAAATTTGCTGGAGTTTTTGAAAATTGTGGGCAAATAATAAGAAATTCAAATTTTCGCTTCTGTCGCCGGATTCTTTAAAGTTACTGACAACGGCTCCTTAATACTAAGAAAATATAGGATGTTTCCTCAATTTATAGGACTTTATAGGACAAGTCTGAAACAATAGGATTTTATAGGAATAAAGCACTCGCTTGAAACCCTGACAATGTCTTTATCTTATCCTTGTAACTTAATAATCTAAAGGGCTCTTGAGTAAAAAAGGGAAAAATACCTTTCCAAAATCAAAATTGCTGGGCTGGCGTTTCCGATAGTAACCCGATTCTTCTGTCCAAACGTTAGACACACATTGTGCAACGTTATGAAGCTTGACAATTGCCTCTGTGGCATTCATTTGCTCAACATCTTCGTCTGTGACGACAAACCCTTCCCATTTTGGCAGGAAACATATCAGCGCCCTTGTACGATACTCTGCAGTTTTGTCTTTGACAAAGTAACTCTTGACACTTTTCTTGAATTTCTCGACAAGGCTTTCTGGATCGATATACACGAACGCCACTCCGTCATACTGGTTCCATATAGCTGCAAAGAACAATTGGAAAATGTCACTAAAGCAAACTAGAGACGCAAGAAGACGTGTTACGAGACACTCTTGAGGAGTGATAAAACGAACTGAGGAAACCTGTAACAGAACTAGTTCTGAAACAGCAGCTGAGTAATTCTACGGGCAATTCTATCTAGCAATACAAGCCGAGTTCAAAACAATTCTGAGGACCCCAAAGCAGACCAAGGACTTTATTTGTTGACAGAGCAGTGATCCACTACCGTTTGTTTTTCTACCAAAGTTTCACGTTTTGAAGAAGAAAAATATGACGAAAGTAGTTCCACCAAGATAAAGTCAAAGATAATGCAAATGGAGCAAACGCTGAATAACTAGTTTTTCTGGAATGACAGGTCACATTTGTCTCCTTGCCTTTGGAAACGCTATACGACAAACTTTTGTAGAACGCGGTTACCTTTCAGACGTGGGGATAATCATCATGTCGCACAAATTTTTCTTTATATGTTTCCGTGTTGTTTCGAGCCATTTTTAAATTTAAAAAATTTAAATATTGTTAGTTTTACTTTACTGAGTTTTAATACGGAATATCGCGTTCGACACAGGGCACTACAGACAGGTTATTGGTGGATTCTAGCCCTTGATAACGATGTTCCTTTCCATAATAATTCTTCATAAATGGAGTGAAAGATACCTGTTTCCTTCAACCCGAAACTATAAGACAGTCAAGGAGTCATACACAATAAATAATTAATCACGAATGCGGGTACTGACACTTTATACCAAACACAGTCTCCTTCATTCCAGGGAAACCAAGTCCCTTAATTACAAGATATATAGAGGAAGAAAAGCTTCAATTCAAAGTCAATTTGCGAAATAAAAAATTTACTTACCGCCAGCCTTTACGTGACTTTCCGGAATTTTCAAGGCACGATTGACAATGCTGAAGTAAGAGAACTCGGATAAATCTTCCCAATATTTCATTCCATTTTTTACTACCAGGTATTTGTAGTATGTGCCTATGCGAGCTCGTTCAAGGCTTATTGTGAATTGACCACGAAAAAGCACAAGTTTGTCTTTGTCTTTGCTTCTGTCGATTCTAAATTAAGAGAAAAATAAGCAAAAGGTAAGAAAATCAATACCCTGACATATTTTATGCAACGCATGAACCCATTTTCGTTTTTGTTAAGTTTTGTTTGTTCGTTTGCTTTTTTGTTTGATCGTTTGATTGAGGAAGGGATAGTATGAAAAATACATGGTTGTTTTCACAACTTTCTAGCTATACTGTGTATCCCTGAGTGCGCCGCTGATCAATCCAACTGCTTAATAATCTAACTCCCAACTTTCATATTTATTCTATGTATATTATAAGCGAACTACTCCAGACACGGGTCATTTTACTTTCTTTGAAAGCTGGACTTTCTTTAGCATTTTGGTGAAACATCTTAAATGGTCAGCGGTTTTACAAATCGTCCTCTTTAGGGTCTTCCCAAAAGGAGGAGTGAAGTGGAGCGGCCACTTCCAGTGGCTGCCTCACTCCAGGCCTCCTAAGTTTTAGGTTTCCCAGTAGACATCGCGCGCGTTGTTTTTAAGCTCGAGGTCGAAAAAGCACGAGCAAGAGGTCGGAAAATAAACATGTCGGGTTAAATTGAGTCTTGTAAGTTTTCCTTCTTCTATCCATGAAGCATAAGGAAATCGGCAAGTGCAATCTTAATTCCATCCCTCTCCAATTTATCACATGAATTTCCCATTTAATTCCCACATTTAAAATCATACCAGATACACGAAACGTTCATTGGCTTAGACATTATGGTATCAACTTCCCCAGAAGGCTTTCAGCATTGCAGTACAGACAGCTAGAAAATCTATTTTATTGACATAACTGAAAGAAGCCTGCAGCTGGATGGTATGCCATGGTAACACAAACATTGTTTTTTGTTATCCTGTTTTAAAGCAACTTTCGTTTTGATCTCAGGTTAAAGCTTAAACATGCTTTATTGTATATTTCAGCACAACCTAAGCAAACAAAAAGCCAGCAATTGTCCAACATATTCAACCATGATCCTGTGCGGGTGTGCAATAATTTATTACATAAAAAAAATGCTTATGCGTAATTAACTAGTTTGCTCCGCAGGCAAGGAGCAGAAGCTGGTGCATTGGCAGCGCTTCCAGATGAAGTTGGAGGGGGAGGGGGTATCATGGGCGAAAACTGATGCGAAGTAGGAGTTAAACAGATTGGCTATTTCCCGAGGATTTTCAGCTGAAGATCTTAACGGCGAACGATTACCAGGGCCAGAAAAACGAGAAATTCTCTTCGTTACACTCTCTTCGTGACGGACTCCCTGTGTTAGACTGCGGGCGGTCTCTCTTTTGCTCGAAATTCGAAGCGCAAGCGGCAAAGCCGCGAGTAGCTTTTTTCTATTTGCCACTGATTTCATTGATACGCGACCTTCGAATAAAAACTGCCGCGAACATTTGGCGATTCGCTTCCATCAATCATGCGCTCCTTATATGGTGTTATAGAAATGCCGCTGGTGCCTACTATTATACCAAAGTACAAATTGTGCTTTTAGTGCTGTTTAGTGACTCGCAGTTTGCTTGGATCGGTCGCCTTCACGAACCTTCACTCGAGGCGAGAATTGAACGAATTCGCTTTTCAGGCGTGAACACAGGTCTGTCTGAATAAATTTTTCAATTAAGAAAGCTTATTGTCTGTTTGTCTGTGTGTCTTGATTCACGGAATTTCTTCACCATGCGATCTTATGTAGACCGTGTGATGGGTGAGCCAAACCACACCTATTACTGTCCCCTGTGTATTAAAGTGTAAACAAACCAAAATCCTCCAGCGCATACCAAATTCGCCCATATGACAGCACGATCAAATTACGCTGCACAATTCTGGCACTGACTAGAGCTGACAGAGCTGTTCATTTACCCCTCTGAATTTTATACAACATGGCTTTTTAACTACAATATTCTTTAAAAATAAAGTAGTAGCGACATCCAGTCATAGACTGCCTTTTATTTCACCATGAGGTGCATCTAAGATAATGATGGATTTTAGCGACAAAGGAGTATTTGTGGTTCCAGTGGTGATGATAAATTTTGGCGACAAAAGGGGTTTTTGTAAGAATACCTTTTCACCCCGATACCCTTATTTTCTGGGCTTTCTGTAACAGATGTTCCAGCTTTTTCACTGGTAACACGATCTGGGCTCACGATCGCAAAATGTCACGCTTAACGTGTTATATGACACGCGTGCGAAAAGACATACGGGCGATATGGCACGCGTATGATAAAACAAACCTCACAGAACATCCAATTTACAGAAAGTTAACTCAACGAATCTATTTCATGATCACTGGAATGGGGCAGAACTTTAATGACAAAATCAAAGCGCTCTGTGAGTGACCAGTCAATGAAGTATTTCAAATTACGTCTACAGTCATTTGTTTATTAAACACGCAAAAAAGAATATAAACTTCACTCCCACTGTTCCTTTCGAAATGGAAGGCAACGCAAAGGTCGAAGTGTACGTTCATTCTTTTAGTGGTTTTGCGTGATTGCCAATGGACAAAACATCACGACACAAAAAAGTGTCCAGGTTTTAGAAGAGCTTTAAATAAAAGAAGTTGGGTTTATAAAGTGGAAAGACACTGCAGCTCCTGTGGCAATTGAATAACAAGCAGAAACCGTCCAATTTTCCTTCCAAGAACCGTCGTAATATTTTCTTCCTCAATGCCGCGTCGCCAGATGAGACTTGATACACGTAAACGATTTTGGTTGCCTACCACGTGACCGAAATCTTCCGGCTGTTTTAGGCGTGGCAGTTCCTTTTCTGCATCCAAACGACGGCTTCTCTCAACGGAAACGCGTTCAGTTTTGCTAAAGCCCGGGTGCTTAAGTTGCTATTTTGGCTTTGTCCAACCACAGGTCACCAAAGCGTATGTGACACAGGTTACCATGTAAGCGTGATTAAAGAGTTTGTATGGAGTTAAAATTAAATCGAAATTTAGATAACAATATTCCCTAAAAAACCCACCAAAAAATATACTGAAGTCTGAAAAAGCTTGCCCGGTGTGTTTTGCTGTGTTTTCAATGCTCTACAGTGCTTACAAACGCTGTTTTGAGCGGTTTATCTCTCAGCAGCTGGTCCACGTGCATCACTGTATTACGTTAATGGAAAGGTAGGAAACTACAAGTCGAATTTCAATGAAATTTGGCCCGTCATTTAAGGAGAGCACTTCGAAAACCTCGTTCTGTACCAGCCAGCCGGCCTTGTTGTGGCCTTTTTCAGTAACGCGTAAAACATTATTTTGTTCATCGGTTAGCCTGCAAGATGGTACAATTGAGCTAGGTTCGCATTAACGTGACAAGAGAATATAAATAGATATACAACTTATACCGAATTGCTTCGACATATTTGCTCATCCACGAAAGTGACTACATCTTGAAGCGGATGTAACTTCGTACCAAAGTTTGATTGTATTGACTGTGACCTACCGAATCGACTAAACACTCATCGCCAGATCTTGTCAAACGACTTAGATTATTTTTCTTTGCCGCCCTCCTGCTCGCAATGAATAAACCGGTAATGAGAACTTCGAAATACAAAAGGTTTAATAAGCAAAACATTGACCTTAAACGTTTTTTAAAAAATGTTGCCGTTCTCGGCAAAACAACAACTTTGCGAAACTCTAGGTTTTTTGGAAAACATGTATACAAAGACAAATTTTCAGTTTCTTTCAGTCAGCTTTTATTCAATAAAAGCCAACTCGTAAGTTAACGAGTTGGAAAATCGCGAAGTCAATTCATAATAAAAAAAATTAATAATACAAAAGTCAATTCATATTCTCAAGAGACGTTTCTTGCTTTCACGCCAAGCACGGCTGGCTTGTACAGAACTGCACTTTGCCGGGAGGGGGTGTGTGTGGTTTGTTACGTGCCAAAGGCTTCCCGTGGATTTCCCTGGCTGGGCACATTTTAGTACTCGTGCCTAGGTTTGACCGTGAGTTTGTTCCAACACGGCTCGGTCGGCGGCAAAAATGGCACCGGATTTGAAATGAACTTTGTTTTCAACGAAGGCCTGTGTCTCAATAAATGAACTCCTCCGTAAATAAGCTACCAAGGAGGGACCGCAGATCATCCTTCTTGCCATATGGTGAGGCAGGTAAACGAGAGCCTAAGTTTCAAGCAAATTTTAGCGAGGTTTTCGAAGTGCTCTCCTTAAATGACGGGCCAAATTTCACTGAAATTCGACTTGTAGTTTCCTACCTTCCATTAACATAATACAGTGATGCACGTGGACCAGCTGCTGAGAGATAAACCGCTCCAAACAGCGTTTGTAAGCACTGTAGAGCATTGAAAACACAGCAAAATACACCGGGCAAGCTTTTTCAGACTTCAGTATATTTTTTGGTGGGTTTTTTAGGGAATATTGTTGTCTAAATTTCGTTTTAATTTTAACTCCATACAAACTCTTTAATCACGCTTACATGGTTACCTGTGTCACATACGCTTTGGTGACCTGTGCTGAAACGAGCACACGAGTCATCTGACATTTTCTCGTAGCCCTCGTTAGTACGTGTCGCGTTAAAGAACGTCTAATAAAGATGAATTGAATAATTTTGGTTTCACACTCGATTGAGAAGAGCTCCCTGGTACTGTCGAAAAACTGTGAAGAATGTTTAATTATTTTTAAAGTAAGCGTACGTTTATACCGCTGGATGAAACACAGCTTGCGTGCCGATCAAGTTTGCGATTGTTTGACAAGACGAGAGAACGGTAAATTGAATGAAATTCAAAATCTTAGACACGGCTACCGTGACATGTTGGTCACTTGCGTGCCATTTTACTGGCTGGCGTGCCATTTCACCCGGTGCTGTGTTTGACACACTTCGTTGTTCGATCCAACACGCACCTTTGTCTTTACCGTGCGATACGAACAAAAGAAAATTTTAACTAGCCGTGCATTCTAACACACTACTCAGATGCCGGCGTGTCATTTCACTCTCTGCCTATTGTTTAGCGTGTCAATTTGGCGTGCCCGTGCATTCACCTTTTTCCCTGTTTTCCCGTGGAGGGTCACATTTTGGCTTTATCCAAGTGGACGCAAATATAGAAATTAATACGTCAAGCGTTGATTATCGCTGTGCATCAGCAAACTTTCAGTGTTTACATTTGTTCTGGTGAATAGATCTTATCGCTCACACTGGACCCCGAATGAAATTTATTTTCGAAGCTTTAGTTTTAGATTCCCACCTTACCCTTAGCCTTTCACCCACGGAATGGTCTTGAATCTTTACGGGAAAAAAGCAAGGTCACGTGACCGGGACTTGTGACATCACCAGATGAAAGCCATACACAAGCATTACTCAAAACTATGGTTGAAGCTAGGATATCCAGGATTAGGGTTAAGATCTAGGGTTAGGGTTAAGTTCTGGCCCCTAGGGTGATGTACGTGCGAGGGCTATTGTTTGGACGAGGGTAAGTCACGTGACAGACACTCCCACCCAACTTTGACACTATTGGATAAATGCCTGTTGTCCTTTGGCTATCTTGAGTCTAAAATACTTTTTCATTTAAGCCGAAATTTCAAAATAACTTCCACTCTTACTCTGATTTCGTCCTTTCTTACAACGTTGGTCATTTTTGGGCTCATGCCAGCTACACTCCCCCTCTAGCTCTAATTTCCTGTACTCAGATCTCTACAATACTTTGTAAAAATACTAATATCGATGAGATTTGCCGATTGGCATGGTTTCCGAGTTGAAATTAACGAGTGGCTGACAACCAGTATCTTTAGTTAACCCTTTCACCGCTAAAGGCGACTAATGTCGCCGTTTTAGAGGCTACAACTTTCAAGATTGAGTACCCCAGAGTACCTCAGGGCTCCATTTTAGACCCGATGTTATTTCTCATTTATGTAACTAACTTGCCCGATTCGGTCCTGACAAGCCATGTTGCCATGTTTGCCGATGACACAAAGATATATAAACAAATTAAGTCTCAGGAAGATGCTGCGTACCTACAATCTGACATGTTTGCTGGGTAGTTGACAGACATCACAGTTGCAGCTGGCTGGGATTTTCATTTGTTAAAAGTCCACTTCTGTCCAGGATCAATCTTGTTAGCAAGAATTTGCTAGCAAACTATTTTCGCAATTGTCGCAAAGAAAACGGCTATTAGAAAAGTATAGAAGAAATAACAAAAATCGCAAAAGTAACAAGACATTTTCTTGCCATGTGAAAAGATTGAGTAACAAATACGGCGAAAATAGCAAGAATGACAAATTTAACGAAAATCAAAACTTAGAAAGTGAAATGGTGAAGTAGTGCTTCGAGAAGTCCGCAAATTTCGCAAAAATCGCAAAAGTAACAAGACTTTCTCTTGCTATGTGAAAAGACTGAGTAACAAATATGGCGAAAATAGCAAGAATGACAAATTTAACGGAAATCAAAACTTAGGAAGGGAAATGGTGAAGTAGGGCTTTGAGAAGCCAGCAAATTTCGAAAAAATCGCAAAAGTAACAAGACTTTTCCTTGATATGTGAAATGACTGAGCAACAAATATGGCGAAAATAGTAAGGATGACAAATTTAACCAAAATCTACACCAAGAAAGTGAAATGGTCAAGTAGGGCTTCGAGAAGTCCGCAAATTTCGCAAAAAAATTGCAAAAGAAACAGGATTTTTCTTGTTATGATAAAGAATTGAGTAACAAATATGATGAAAACATCAAGAATACAAATGTAACAAAATTCTACACTAGTTGAACAACAACCACCAAGTGAATATTATTAAGATGTGTATGCCCGTTCATTAATTTTAAATAACAATATCAGTTACAAACGTGAAGCTACTTATAATTACTGTCAGTAGCAAAATACCGTAATATGAATCACTGTATGCTTCGTTCTTAATTCCATCAACATACAGCTACACAAGGTCGATGCTCGACATATCTCTAAAAGTCTTGCTCGCTGGCAGTGAAGAGCGGGTATTTTTTTCCCCAGGAACGTTAAATAGTAGCCAAGATTGACGTAGGGACACTCAGCTAGTGTTTACTGAAACATACGATTAATTTTCCCTAAAATTGTTGTTGGATACTCCTACTTATCCTTATTCCGAAATACAGTCAATCGAACGCAACCTTAAAGTGTGAATGGAATTTTAAAAATTCATGATTGTAAGAAATTGATGTTCAGTTATATTGGAGATATTTTTCCTGTTAAAACTTGAATTTCTCTATGCTTCATTTTCACAACTGCTTTGTTGTGTACATTACTGGGATGGCTTATCAGCAGAAAGTCAACCAATGAATATTGATGCTTTATGCATCGAAAAATCACGGTAAATTTACAATTTGTAGGTTGAACTTCTCCTCACGATATCTTTTATGTGCATGTTCAAATTGACCGTTACATCATAAGTACACGTACATTATTAACCAGACAGATCAAAGGAACGATGACAATATCGTAGAATTCCAAAAGTTAAGGACCCCGTAACCTAGAGATTTAAAAGGACAAAAGGGGCCCCTACTATCGGGTAGCCGCCAGTTTCGGATTGTTAAAAAACGTTTGTAATTGAATAAAAGGTCATTCCTTTTATACATGTTATCAACTCCCCACATGAACAAAGCAAACTGTAGCAAAAAGGGCCCCAAATGTTCGTACTGTATAAAAAAAAAATAATGTTCGTATTATAATCCACTTAGCTACTGCATCATTTGACTCTGCTGACACATACAGCTTTTAAATGATAGTTTCCAGCAGGATTCAGTCAAGTTTGGAAATAAAATCACAAATGATCCTGCACGTTGTTTAGTGCTACGCTAAGGCTGTTCCGTCCTATTACAATAGTAGAGCCGGTCCAAAGATTTTCACGTTCTACGTTATCTAATGCAATGTTGATACAAATTGAGCAGGCACGAGCCTATGGGTGATATCCACTGCAATTAAGAAAGAGGAGACATTTTTGTGTTCCAGTTACTAATATTACGTAAAATTCTTTAATCACATGTACGTCGATCGAAACAGAGACAATTTATTTGGAGGATGTTACTATAGGGTCAAAAAGTACCACTTGAAACGATAATCCCATAGTTGTTAAGTTGTTATTTTCGGAGGGCTGCTATTTTTGGATTTCCATTCGGGGAGGGGGGGGGGTTACCTTCGGAATTCTACGGTAGTCAATAACCACAGTCATTTTGACAACCAATATACATTTATTCTTCGAATGATAAGAATTGAATTACATATTGCGTTTAGCCGGTTGACACTTGTAGTAATATAAATAATAATGATGATAATAATAGTAATAATAATAATAATAATAATAATAATAATAATGATGATAATGATGATGACAATAATAATAATAATAATAATAATAATAATAATAATAATTTTTATATATGTATATATAATTTATTGATTTATTCACGTGCTATTTTAAGTTTCGCTTGGCTCACAGGTTACGTTACGCGCCCTGTGGTGCTTTCTTGTACTGTGCATACAGATAGTTTTACTGCGCATAATAATAATTATAATAACAATAATAATAATTATAATAATAATTCATTTGCTTGTTACATGAAAAAAAGCAAACTTTGTAAAAAGTATCTAAAACTAGCGACCATCAACTTAAAAAACAATAGATTAAACTAAATGGTAACGCATTAAATATCTCAACCAGTAAGAGAAAACAGATGAACCTTAAAACTGATTCAACCCGCTGCCAGGACTCCAGCCTTTCAAATTCCTGGGGGTTACCGGCTACCGTCAAACGGGGGCCGGGTACGTAGACACGGAGTTTCAAGACAGCAAAACACTATATGGCACAACGCTCCATCAACTAATGAACACTTACCCTACTGCAATCATGTCAACACAGTTTGCTTGAAAGTACCCAAACTCTGCCCCTTGTGCTCGTATAAACAAGTTTTCTTCCGTCATTTTAAAATTTGATGCAAGTAAAACTTGGAAGACTACCGTTACCCCAGCTTCAGGTGGAACTTGCTGAAGGCTTGGAGGTGGTCGGGTCCTGTAGAAAGATTGGAAAAGAAAATTTCCTGGCAAGCAGTCTTGACAGGTGAAAACCTGTCAGAAGGTTTATATATAGATACCCATAATTCGAAAAGTTCCGGAAAAGGGGGCATCCTCACTCTTGAGTAAGAAACTCAGGCTTATATTAATGGTACAGATAACCTTATATCAATGCGGGGATTTACAATTTATTGAAAATAAATCATTGACCTCAGTATGTTTGTTTTAGTGTGAGATGTCTGATTCTGGAAAAGATGCTTAGTTTATCTGAACTAGGGAAGCAGCTACTTTTATGAATGAATTTTTTTATACAACACACGCTTCTATGTGGCTCACATGACCGTCAGTTCCAAAGAGATCATGAAAAACAAAACGTTTAGAATAATTAGCAACAAAAAATACACGCACAATTATAACTAATCTAAGTCCCGTTACCTTCCTCTTTTGCGATCTCTCGAGTTTTTTCTCTGAGTTCATTCCTGTTCTAGTTTTTCGTAATTTTATAATGTTTGCGCTTTTTCAAAAATCGCAGGAACGGCTCGATAGATTTTTTTTTTAAAAATTCACCATGTATTTTTTTTAAGTCAAAAATATTATTCCAGAGTTATTTTTAACATTGATTTATAGAACACTTTCAAAATTAACGATAAAAAGGTTCTGTCAACCAGCGAAAAAGTTTGCTGTGATTTTCAGTTCAGCTTTATTCCTATTCGCTAGTTCTGAACGGTTGAGTTGAATGGTTTTCGCACGCTGCCTGAGGTGAAAATGGGATTCTTTTTTTTTTTTTTTTGGTATTTTGTTAACTTGTGCGATTCAAGAAAAATTCATCACCTGACTCGTGAATTCCACGTTAAATTTCACTTGAAAAACCGCATGAAGTTTAACGTGGAATTCACCTGTCAGGTGATTAATTTTTCTATAAAATACCGAGTTGTTGTGAACAAATGTTGTGAACAAATTGTTTCCTCTCATGATTTTTCCTTTTTTCCATACTTACAGCGCTAGCGGCTTCTCCGCATTGCTTTTCTCTTTTTCTCCTTTCTTTTGATTCTTCTTGTTTTTCTTATTTCCAGAAATCTCTTCTGGTGGCATGTCACCTTTCCTATACCACGCCCCCTCCATCTGGCAAACAGTAGTTCAGAACAACGTTACTGATTTTAATCCATTTCTAACTGGACATGCATGCAACTGTCATGATAAAAACCAAACAAAACTGAACTGTTAAGTTGAGAGTTCAGTGTCTCCCTGTTGCTACGGATGGGGTGGTAAAATGTATCGTCTTCAGCAACTCAATAAATCTCCAAATGGTCTCTCCTAAAACTGAGGATTTAAGAGGAAATGTTGGCTCGATTCCAACGTAAGTCTTATTACAGGGAATGGCTACAATGCTACTTGGGTAAGTCAATTGTTAGAACTAAAATTCTCAGTCACAGTCACTGCGAATAGATTTCCTTTGTATATACGAATCCCTTTCCCATTTGGATCAGGCCTCGTTTTACAAGAATAATTGGAAGCAGACACCAAGAAAAGAGGGGGAAAATTCAAATTGGTAGTGGCATTTTTATGTTGTTCACCGCCTTAACAATGTTCTTTGGTCTTTGAACACTTATTGGCCAAACAGTATTTTAATTTGAATGTACAAAAAACATTCGTTATCTTAGTTTCTGGTTTCATCTTTGTTATTTATTTCTCAATTTCAAAGATTATCGTTACCTCGTTTGCTTTTTTGCCATTGTCATTATTTTCTGGTCCAGTGAGAGGATGTTGTGAAACAGTCTCGGCTGTTACCACGGCTGTTGATGAGGGAGGACCATTGGATTGCTGTTGCTTTTTTTTGTTGGCGGCCGCTTGTCTCGTGACCGGGCCACTTGGCAATTCCGCTAAACTCTACAAGCATATCAAAAATAACCATTACAATTTGCTTGAATGTGACTGGCTCTTTCTTACACTACCAATGCTGCAAAGTTGTAATCAGGCAGTTGACTGTAATCGGATAGGAGCTACGAGCTCATCAGACTAAAAACTGAACTTAATCAGCAATAGTAACCCATAAGCTATTCTTTGTCAAAATAGAGGATTTCTTCTCCCCTCTCAAGTCTAACTAAATTTTTTTGTAACATCCATTTGTTTTCGGAAAATGTCATAATTGATTACAGGACTTTGTGTCGTTCGATTCGGTCTGTAATCATCAGACCTAATTGATGCGCTTTTGAATATTGTATAGAAAAGGCGCACTATAAGTAATAAATTATTATTATTACCTAATCGACTTTAATCGGACTCTGCTCAATCCTATTACCATAACTAATGCAACCAGTGAGCGATAACCTTCACTTTGTAGTATAGTTTTAGCTGACTTTCCAAAGTACTTACCATTATTTCTTTAAAAAAATCACAGACAATATTGTTTGTTTCGATTTCATGTATGCGACTCCGGCAAAATCTTCTAAATGTTTGGTTAGGTTTGGTGTTTGTTTGTTTGTTTGTTTGTTTGTTTGTTTGTTTGTTTGTTTGAATTAAAAATCAAACCATGAACTGAAACTAAGTACGTTTCCTGCACGTCTTGCATCAAAGAAAAGCCGCGTAACTCCATTCAATGTTTTGGCTCCGGTTTAACTTCAATATTAAATTTAAAAAGGCAAAAAAGCTTACCACATTTGTTTTATTATCCTCCTTACGAGACGCTGAACCTGGAAGATCATGAGTTTCCGGGAGTTTTTGCTCGGACTCTTTCAGTGAAGACGCAGTGTCTTTAGAAGTTCCGCTGTCAGAAGAATGAGTGGCTGCTGAATCGCACCCAGAACCTTGTCTACTTTCACTCAGGATTTTCTCTTTCTCTTCCACCACTTTGACTTCAACTACCTGCTGTCTTCGATCAGTCTGTGTCATCTGTTCACTATGTACAGATTTCTCTTGGGTTACGTCTTGCTCCACCTCAGAGGGATTTGGGCTGCTTTCCTCAAGCTCAGCAGGACCTTTCACTTTTTGCACTAAGGTATCAACTTTAGTGGTATCGCTTGTACGTGAAATGGCCACGACGGAACCATCACTTTCTATATTACCATTGCCAAGTTCTGCTTTGGTAACGGGCGTTCCCTGCCTTTCTAACGAGCCTGTCTCATCACCAGAAGTTGGTCCAGATGCACTTGGCTTTTCTTCTTCCTGACATTGAGACGTACTGGCAGTAGGGTCACCTTCAAGGTGCTGATTACTTTCTAACGGCCCAGCTCTTTCTTCAACTGGTGTTTGGTCACGTTCAGTGATAGCAGTGCCATGGTCGGCATCAGGCTTAAATGTAACTTCATGCATTTGACTAGTCGAGAGCTGCTGTTTCTCTGCTTCAGTAGGAGCATCTTTCTGCTGTTCTTCACCTTAATTTAAAATAAGAGACAAGGACAAAATTTGACCTCTTCAGGTTACATTCACGTTATTATCAAAGCCAACCCCGTCCTTCGAATACGGAATACTTGTAAAACGGGGATACGTAGTTCTGACTTAGTAAAGAGGCAAAAAACCGGCAAACGTGGAATTTCGGACCGGTACAAACCTAACCTACGTCGAGAAGAATAGAGAGTCTAACACTTTTACACAAATATTTTAGGAAAATATGCTCAACCCTTTTAATTTTGTTGTGAAACCGATATGAAAACAAAATTGTTTGGATCCCCTATCTGATTACATGTTCGGCCTTCAAGTTTCTTTATTTATGGAATGGACGAAATTATAATTACCAGAAATGGTGCACGAAGTAAACATGTTCTATATCTATATAAACTAATCTCCCGGTCTCCCGTGCTGGTCACCAAATCTCCCTGAAAAAAGCATCTTTTGATGTATCCCCTACATTCAACACAGCGTTTGAACCCAACTATTAAAAGTCACAAAATGTCGGTTCCTGGAATTCTAGCCAGTGCACAGGCTCCCAAGTGTGGTATAGGACGTAAAGAAAAATCGAGCTCGGAGAGGGGCAAGAAAGAAAGGGAGGGAGACGCCCTCCCTTCCTTTCTCGCCCCAATACCGCGCTCCGCTTACCCGGCTCGCCAATTTTTCTTTTCACCCTATAACGCACTTGGGAGCCTGTTCACAGGCTATGGAAATCACTTTAAGGTTCCTGGGTGCATTTTCGTGCATCATCTCACATATTTACAGAAACTAAAAGAAACTGATCGATTAAATTGTGGAAGTTGGGGGAGGGCAATTCCCCCCCCCTCCTCCCTTGAGCAGATGTTATGAATCTCCATGGCTTTTCAGAACTTTATCTGAAAACAATTTGGTGAGGTCGGCCAGCGCTCATTGAATTTGGAGTTGCCATGGCAACAAAGGTTTTGACTTGCATGTTTTTTGAGAAAATGAAACGTTCCTATTCTAAATGAAGAAAAATATGTTCTCTTACAATAATGTTTATTTTTTTAGCTTGTTTTAGTGTTCTTCTATATGTAATTACTTTTCATTCAATTTTTGAAGTTTATTGAAGTTTTGGAGAAAGTCAGAATTTCAAGACAACAGCTGCACTAATGACATAATTATCACGTCACATGACATCATAATTTTTCATTACAGTCCTCAAAGGAAACATCCTTGAGTGTTATATTTACCCTCTACATGTCAGAGTTATGGAGGAGGAATTCCCCCCCCCCCCCCCCCCGGCCAATTTCATTACAACATCACAAAGATGGCCCTTTACACGGGAAACCTTCTGAACACACTATGTTGGTCAGTAGTTGTCATGCAATTATGGCAACCTTCTATCTAAAACAGTGTTCAATTAGATGATGATCATGCAGATGATGATGATGATGATGATGATGATGATGATGATTATTTTTATTATTATTACTACTATTATTATTATTATTATTATTTATTTATTTATTTATTTATTTATTTATTTATTTATTTATTTATTTATTTATTTATTTTGTTATGGTAGTAATAGAATTTGACAACTTTAACCTGACCTCCTTTTTAATTTTTTCTTCAATAACAATATTATATCAACAATGATCCTCCAATTGATTGTCTTTTTGTATATTTCTTTGCTGATGATACACGCTTGCTGCCATAACATCCCATACTAAGAAGCCATTTCAGAGGCTTGTGAATTGTTTCGCTAAAGCATGCAGATTTTGGCCAGACCAATCCACAAGACGACCGAGATCATGGGCCAGGATATCAACGCTGCTCCTGGTATGTCGATTTAAGTAAGGCAGTGTTCGCAATGGTATGCTTCAGGCTTGGAAGAAAACCATAATGACCACCAGCATAAAGTTGAAGGTGTAGTGTACCCTTGATCTAGCTAATGGCAGTGAGATCTCACCTCTCTACACCCACCTGGAATGCTTTCACATAGCCTTCCACATGTGCCGACAAAGAAGAAATATTCTAGCAGGCATTGTCATGGCATTGAATCAAGCATGTCTTGGACCAGGTAAAATTGCCTGGCATGTTCACTTATTACCCAGCAAGGTTTCAGATGACTTTGCCATCCCTGCTGCATAGAAGATTGGCAGATTCCCAAAACATAGTGCAAGGTGAGCTGACAGCAGGTACCGGCCCAGGCCTGTTGGTAGACCAACTCCCCATTTCAAGGACATGTGCAAGCGCCACTTGAAGGCCTGGGACATCAACCCAGCAGATTGGGAATCGAGCCATAGCACCACGCACAGCAACCAGAGACAGGCTGTCTAGGCAGGCATGAAGAGGGGCATGGAGAAGAGGGAAAAGAAGCAGAGAAAGAAGGGAGAGCACAGGCCATGGAGGACTAAATGGCCATCACAACAGCTGACAGCCTGCCTGCAGAATTTGTGGCATTTAGTTTAAGCCCTGCACCCTTCCAGGATTGCACTGTTAGTTGACACTGCATGTGCAGCTCCTTCACAGATCAACCGAATATGCCACACAGGCATTCACCACAGAGACAGTTTGGTGCTCCCCCCTTTTTGAAGAGTTAGTCGGACCCTTGACTCAGATTTTAATTCTTTTGTTCCTGAAAATATATTCTTCACTTGACCTGGTTCAGCAATCAGTCAAGAGTTTAAGTGCAGTATATCTCTTATTTGAAGGTCACTTGCATTTTCTGGAAATGTAATAAGCTTCTTCCTGTTAATATTTAATATTTTGCTGAAACATGTTAAAGTTTAAGTTTAAGCATTAAGTTAAACTCTTACACGACAGCTGTTAATTACGTTCTTTGCCTTTAATACCCCACTTGGTAGCCTGTTCACAGAATACAGTTCTCTAGCTGTGCCAGAATAGGGCTTATTTTGCGCAATTTTGATTTTAAGGCAGATCGAAAACTCACTTTATACTGTTCTCTGTGCCAGAATAGGGCTTATTTGGCGCAATTTCGATTTTATTAGGCAGATCAAAAACTCACTTTATAAAATATTGCGCCCTTGTTTGGCCAATTAAAAGTCTATCCAACAATAATATAATCATATTGCAATGTGGTCATTGCAATACCCATTTCTAGATAAATGCCATGACCTGCCAGCACTGAAAATCCAATAAGTGTATTTCAGTCTAATTAGTGTGTTGATTTAAGTTATTTGATTTCGTTTAAATCACTGCAAGTTTTACTTTTATAGACAAAGTTAATAAACAAATTTGTTCACAAAGAAATGTGGGAGTTGACCTTGAAACCTCAGGATTCGAATCAGTCTTTAAGCCTTTGACCAAATTTAGTTATTAACTCTGTTTATAGAACCTGCAAACATTTGTTTTATTTCCACTATCCACCAAAACAGTACCAAAGACAGTTTCTTTGAAAACTATAGACCCCCTCATCCATTTGTAAATAATACTCTAATTATTTCCTTCCATTCTTTTGTGCTTTAAAATGTCAGTAAAGCATGATCATATATATATACTGTGCAAGCCCACCTCATCACCCCAGGGGGATTAATACTCAGGTATAAACATGACAAGGTGGCTGACGTATTTTTTTGGGTTGAAGATTTTTCTTGGGTTGAAGATTTAACCATGTATTTTTTTGGGTCTGAAAAATCTGTGTGTATCTTTCTGGTTTGAATTTCCGCCAGGCTAACTGTAGTTCTTATGCAATTCAAGCCAAAGTTCCCGCAAGATCAGGGAGATCCGAAAGGGTATAAAAGTCATGTATTTTTTTGGGTCTAAAATTCTCCCAACCCCCCTCGTGTTTAGATGAGGCTATGTAAACACGGAAAAAGTCCTCTATTGCTTAAATGAGGTGAAAATTTAGTAAGGAAGTATATAAGGTTACTCAACTCATCCACAGTTTAGAAAGATACCCATACTAATCTAATCAATTTCAACAATTTAACAATTAAGATGAGATAAAATGAACAGAAAAAAGAAGAGAATCCTGCAGTCTCTATTAAATAATTTATAGTGCACTGAAGTATTATGCAATTTTCATTAGCATATTTTCACAAAATAATGATTATTGACTACACTGATTCAGAATTAGACCATATTTAATCAACTCAACCAATTAATCAGGCCAATTTTTCCTACGTATAATTAGTAACACATAAATAGGCCCAACCAACTGAACCTACTAAGTGAAGCCAATAAATATTAACCGAGACAGTTAGAGTTCATTGGTTATAATTCCTTGACCACTTCCCTCTGTCTGTAAGCTATTGATAATGCCAGTATTTTTTGTGTATTGTTTTGCCTCATTAATATCCCAGACCTCTTCAATACAAATTAACAAAATATCTTTAGATCTATACAAGGTGAGGGAAGTCTTGCAAAAGTAGTTGTTAAAAAAACATGGGAAAGTATGCTCCCGGGTCCTAAAATATAAGTATTAAACTTTTGAGGACTGTTAATTAAGCTTTCTTTTTTTTTCAACTCAATCATTTTTTTATTATTATTTATTACCGTTTTTATTTATTTATTTATTTTATTTATTCAATTAGTTATTTAGTAAGTTATTTATTTTTTTATAATTATTTTTTTACATGACTAAAAACTTTGTATGAACTCCCTATCACTAGTTTGCTTTGTTATTTGAGGTGCGCAATTGTTTTTTTTTTGTTTTTTTTTTTTTTTTTTTTTTGGGGGGGGGGTTGTTTTTATTCTTCCTTCCACGCAAAAAGCTTCTTAGGGTACTTAAGCCCAGTGCCCCTACCCCACCCCTCTCCGCTGATACTTTTTAAAGAATGCCGAAATGCTTGCTAAGGCGGAAGAGACTTAACACTTTTCACTTTCCAATCATAATTATATATTGTGATGCCCTCAACTCGGACGAAATTGAAAAACGTTTTGGTTTCCTGGCGTGAAAACTACAATTTGTTATTTCTATCCAGAAATAAAGTTAGAGAAGCATGCTAGCGAAAATTTACAAAATTATAAATGCGAACTTCATGACAAACGCTTTTGTTATATTAGAATCATGAGACAAAACATCGACTATTAAATTATGCTGCAACCAGAAATAGCGCAATCGAGGGTGAAATTCACGTAGAAATCGAAAGTCAAAATTATTGAAAATGATGGAGCGAAATGTTGAAAGTCAATGAACCAATTTTAGTATTCATCTTAATTTGTGATTCAAGAGTTTTGCCGCCAGACGATTGAGTAAGTGATGAGCAGATCACGCGAAAAATGCATGTTGAATTACAATTCAAGACTACAGGCTAGGCTTGTTGAATTAATAAGTTGTCTCCAAACAACGGAGCAAATTTTGGAAAAACCGCCGACACTGTGCATATTTTGAGCTTGTGTTAAACACAAGGGGTTCGATTTTACAGAAAAAAACTTGAAACCCACGATTGAGAGCATGCAGATATGATTACCTTGAATTTGCCCGTTATCTGCAGTGTTGTTTCTTGCCGTGCCTTGCTCTTCGGTTGATCGTGCAATCCCTTCCTCGACCTTCTTCGGTGGGTTTGAAGCACGTGGAAGCGGAGAACCGCAGTCCGGACACCATTTAAATCTAGGAAGAAGGTCTGTGTTTCCACAGTAAGGACACCGCATCCTTTTATAGCATCAAGTGTGCATCTTTATGGCTGAAAATAGCTGAAACTATCTCGAGACAAATTAGATAACCTCCATTATAGACGGTTTTTAGTAAATGAACCGAGGCGGGGAATCCGCTTTGTGTATGATAGGCGTCAAATTGATTTCCCAGAAAAAAACCGGAAGTACGTCAAGAATGAATGTTGCTCGTCGGGTGCCGCGGGAGAAAACCCATTGATCAAAGTCAAGAATGCTTAGAGTACGTCATTGAAAGTGGTTCTGCGGGTCGCTGGCGTGGGAGAGGCCCACATGATCAAAAGTCAAAAATACTCAAAGGAATTAAGAGTGGTAGGAGCCACTTTTATTTTTAAGGATGTGAAGTCGTGATGAACTGGACTTAAAAGCGAAGGGAGGTACACTCGACTGATACAAATACATACAATACCGTATTTCATTTTATCACCCACCCCCTCCCCCCCCCCCCCCTCACCCCAACTTCCGGGGCCTTTTAGTGTCTTGTTGTTCGAGCCCGACTACAATCCCGGTTAATTCGGTAGAAGGAGGCTGGCTGCCCTAATCGAGGGAAGGTAGTATCAGGGAATCCTTCGCTGTTTGTTTATACCTGCCAACTCTCACGCATCATGCGTGAGTCTCACACCTGCTGATCAGAGCCTGCTGATTAAAGACATCGATCACACGCATCAAGGCCAATTTCTCACACCCGACTCACAAATCCGCACGAAATGTTCTAAAAAAAACTTCATTTCGTTTTAGATTTGTTAGGTATTATTTCTTGGCTCTTTTAACAATCGCAAAAGCTTTCAAATGTCTACAATCTGTTTGAATCGGAAGTGTTCAAAGGTCGTTGGAATATCTTTGGACATTTTCGGCAACATTCATAAGTCTTCGGAAAATCGTCGGAAATCTTCGGAAGTGGCTCGGACGTTTTTGGAATTCCGCCTATGACGAGACAAAAATCTCACGCGTTTGCATAAAAAGTTGGCAGGTATATTTGTTTCATTTAGCGCCTTTGAAAAGTGAGAAGCTAAAATACTCGATGATATTATTCTATTTTTATCTTAATATTAATTAAAATGCATTAATTTTACGCCTCCTTGAAGCGAGACGCTGGTGACCAAATAAATTAAGAGTATAGGAACCAGGCACTGATCAGCTCCGTCATCGGCTAACGTCTCTCAACATATTGCAGTTTAATCAATGAACCAAAGCGCTCTGTGTTTTCGTTAATATACTGCTTCTTACCACTGAGATGCAGCTGTGCTGTGATAGCTTTCAGTTCACATCGCACATAAATGTGAAACGTAACGCAAGTACACCAAATTATTAATAATGCTGTTTCATAAAACAAAAAGAAGGCAACCAAGTTTGCTGTCAAGATGTGTAATGGTTAGTACAAAAACGTTTACTGCTTATCACTTTGTTTATGAACTGGCAAATTACAGTTCAGCAAAAAAAAAATAGCTAGACTCTTGAATTGTCCCGTGTTCTAGCAAAGGCTCGGAAATTTCAAACAGTATTTTCTTAGATTGGTTCTCGCAAAATTAAAAAGCAGTTTTCGACTCGTCTTGAAGAGACGGAAGAAACCACCTGAGAAAACCGAGCTCGCAAATGAAGTGCCTTGAGATATTTTCTCTCTCTGATAGTCATAAGATAGAGGTAGTACAAAGCAATTTCTCTCAGAAGCATTAGTGCTGTGGCTAAAAGCAAAACCGTTTAGTATCATAATAGATAGATTCAGAGTTTTTGCAAGCAACAAGGCACTAGACGCGTTTGTTAAAACACCGAGGAAAGATGGTGAAATTGCTTGCGCGGTAAACAAAGAAACACTCGAGTGAACTCGAGAAATCGTTGAAAAGCTTTTCCAGTCTATTCAGCTCGGCCCAGCTGACAAAACAAATCCTTCGCAACTTCAAAATACTGTTTCGTTTTAGCTTTTGAGGCTACAACTTTGTGGAAATTTTTGCCGGAGCGATTGGCGTACTAGACAAGTACTCAACTTTAATGCAAGTTCGGTCGATTTCATAGCAGCCACTTTCATTCACGCACGTCCGCGCGCGGTCAAATGTTGCAGGTTTCCTTTTAAATAAAAAAGGATCGCCTCCAGGTTTTTTGCTATCAATGTGTTGAATAAGAAGACAATCAGGTCCTGCTCAATCTTGCGGAATATCGCCTGGTTTTAGCCAACTCGGCCTATGGTCTCGTCGGCTAAGTATCAGGCGATATTCCGTGCGATTTCACAGGATAATTGTTAATTGTAAGTACACCACCACATTTCTCTCTCAGCTATTTTTGGGCTCCTCAAGAGAGTTATTCTCACTGGTATCCTTTTCAGCTTAATAGTCCTACAGTGAAAACAAGTGCAAGTGTCCTGTGTAAAAACAAAATATAAAACTTTTTTTAACGGTGACAGGATAGGGTATGATTTTACCTTTTCTGTGGTGTGAAATACATTTAGGGTACAGTAGTGAAATAGGAACAGGATATCTCACCATTTGGGGCTACAATAATGGAAAGATTTCATCCTAAAGATGTAAAAATAATCTTATACTTTGGACTGAAAATGGGTTTTATTTTCAAACTCTGTTTTTTCAATCCCACTTCCCCTAAAACAGGAATTTGCCATTTTTCCACTGCCTATAAGTGTGGCTCAGCAGTAAGACATGACAACATGTAAGGTGTATGACTCCATTGACTCACTTAAAATGTGAAGAGTCTCCAAGACCAAGTACAGCAAAGGACACATCAGACAAAGAATTTGATGGAATGTCTCTTCTGAGAATAAATCTCCAGAATTTCTATAAGGATTGCAATTAAGAGATTACTTAAAATAAATATTGCTTTTTCTGTGAGAGCCTGACAATACAGCAGCCGTAAATGAGGTTGTAATAACAGGGTATTTAGATAAGAAAATGTCTACAAGAACTTTTTGTCCAGGATAAAAATTGTAAGGTTGGATTACAATAGCCTGCATAGTAAGCATTTCCATAGCTCTTGCTATGAAAAACTTGGAGAGAAAGCAAAATCCTGAGGGGAGGGATGGAGCTAGGGTTTCTTCTCTTCTCGCCTCTCCTGCAATCTACTCCCACTTTTTTTTCCATTTCCATCCCGGAAACGCTGATAATGGCAATGCCGATAATACTTCAACAGCAACATTAACTGTCGACAGTGACTTGGAATTTGTGAGAATTGAACGAGGGTTACATCCCTTTCAGGTGTTTTCAGCAAGTTTCCGTCGGCCTTTAGCTGGAGTTTTTAACTTAAAAACTGAGCAGGAGATGTTCCTGGAAGTTGATTACGAATATGGAAAGAACTAGATGGGTTAACAAGGGAAATGCGAAAAATTAGGAAATAACATGGTGACTTCCCGTAAGAGACATTCATGGAGCAAAATCAAAGGAAAAAGAAATGGTTTTCTTTCTTTCTTTATTTTTTTTTTTCTGCTGAGGTTTTCTTGGCCCTCCAGCCAAATGACAGCCACTTTCAATGTTAAGTGCATAGCAGAGAAAAGTGACTATATTTTGACATGCAATATAAACAACCGAAAGAACGTAAAAACTATCAAGCTGGAAAATTTTCAGGTTACTGGCAAAAGAAATGACAAATTAACTACAACCAGTGGCGTCAAATGGTTGAATGGCTGACCCCTTTCGATTGGCGTCCGTAACTTCCGGTAGAATTCGCCATTTTGTTTGCAAGACGTTGAATAGACTTACAAGTCGAGCTTAGAGAGCGCGAAGCGCGATCGTCAGAGCTCGAGCGAGCGAGAGCTCGCGCCAGGTCTGTTCAATGAGAAGCGAGCGAGCGACGTTGAGAATGTCTAGACGTTGAAGTTCAAAATAGTCGACTTATCGACTCGGGTTGACTTCTTTATATTTCACACGTCATTTTGATGGTAAATAAAACCATCTCCATCACCCAAATTCGAGTCCAACGGTAAACAAATCAGCTGTGCTTACATTTACGACTTACGCTCGGTTACATGGTGCGTCGAAAGAGTCTAACCAGTATAGTATAGTCTACCCAGGCTGAAATTCAATTTCCACTGTCGGTTCAAGGCAGCCACTGCAACAGGGACTCAAGGTTTTTCTCTAGACTAAGGCCCCTAATGGTTCTGTACTGCATTGGAAGTGTATTTTAGTCACCCAACCGGTGTTATTTTAAACAGATCCCTTGAATTTGCAGTGTATTAGGAAAACCAGTGCCTTGAATTCAATGACGGCTTTTCAGTAATCATATGATGAATTTATCATCTATTGGTAGAACCCTAGACAGGGATAAAACAGATAAGTTAAGTTTATAATACGCTGATTTTAATTAAGTATCAATGAGAAAACTTGACAAAACTACGTCACTTATAATAAGCATTTCACAATTTGCACTTTTAAATTTAATGACAAGGCCTCCTTTACGTAGCTACCTGGGTTTGGCATTGAGGCTGCTGAGATACGGAACATAACTACGCTATTTTTGATAACGAAACGAACTGACTGGAAAAACCTTCCCAGTAGACGTTTAATTGTTTTCCTTCTGTTCGCTGTTTTTTACCTATTTTTTTCCCTAAATATTCTAGAGGTTTGTCGTAAGGATCAGTTATAGTAGCTTGTTTAAACTAGCGGTCTTATTTCCCAAAAAAGGTTAACCCTTAATATTACAAAATTACCCTTAACAAGCAGAGTTTCGAATTATCCGGCCTGAAATATATATCTGCCTAGACTAATTGATCATGTGTAGTAAACAGGAAGGTAGCATCAGCAAATTGTTCCTAGCAACTTTTGTTTCCTATTTCCCTATAAATTGAAAAGAACAGGCGTTCAAAAATGTTCAAGCGGTGGCTGACTGAGTCTCTCTGCGAAAGTCATCACAAAGTTGGACAGCGGAGTTCCAAACCGCTTGAAGATGTGCCATGGTAACACTATCTGGAATGTTCTCCGTTCCAGGGATTTGTTCAAAGTCTTTCTCTGCCAGGTACAGCTCGAAATAATCTTGAAAACTGTAAAAAATTATTTCTAGTTATCAATCTTTTAATGAAGTTCATGAAGATAACAGACATTTAATTTGTACCTTTAAAATGGAACATCACTAAGTTAACTACTTATTGCCCTGTGTAGTTGCAACGACTAATTATATCCCAATTTCGATATATTAAAATTCAGCCTGAAACAATTAACATCGCTGCGAGGCTCCGGGGAATAAATTGTAGAGTTACATAAACAATAGGCTCCATTTGGCGCGAAAATATGCTCAAATATTTGTCCGCGGACATTCAGTCTGTTCGGAGAAGCGAACAGTTTTCCGAGAGCGAAGCTCAAGGAAAACTGTGAGCTCCGAGGAACAGATAATGTCCAAGGACAAATATCTGAGCACATTTTTAAAGTCAAATGGAGGCTATTGTGTTTATTATCCTTCAAATATTATTCGCAACACCGGCACGGGATCCGGATGTCAATCACGTCAGAGATTGTCATTTGGCTTCCAAAATCCGCACGTTTCTCAATATTCAGATTTTGTTTCAGTCGAAAGCATGTGTTTGAGTGAAAACTACAACACTTGAAAGGAAAAGGAATTTTATTCCGTGAAAGACAAAAGCAAGATACAAGTGGCGGATAAAGTAACAGGGAATCTAGTACTTTTCGAGGACAAGATCAAAGCGAAAATTCAGTTGTTGACTACGCAGTCCGTAAAATGTGTAAGCCGCCGTGAACGAAAAAGCCGGCGCTTTGCCGTTCTGGTACTTTTATTTCGTGTTCAATTGGAGCAGTACTTTATATTGAAAATACAATTGGTGGAATTGACCAGCCGAAAACGATTGCCCGCTGGGCATAACGGAATGCTCCACATGGCTGACGTACGATGCGCTGGGGACCTATAAAGAAGTCGAGGTTGAACCTGCAGTCGAAGACGAAGCCACCGGTTCGTATTGCTGGATTTCCGTCTGAGCGTTTTCTTTGCTAACTTGACGATGAATGGAGCCAGCAACGAAGTCGCTCACAATCACTAAGGATTGGGCTTGCTGCTCGAGTGTGGGACGTTTGTGGTAGCTTTCCACGGCTGAGTCGATTTAATGGCCGGTCACCGACTTCACTCTGGTATTTTCAAGCCCTGATACCTTCAGGATCGTCACAGAGGTGGCTCGCAAATAATGTGCAGTGTAAATGGTATCCAATCCTGCTTTTTTGGACATCTCAGATAGAAGGTTCTTCAACTTGTATTTTCCAAGCGGTAAGTTGCAGTAGCAGCTATCTTCCGCATATCTGAATTTCAACGCCTAGAACTCACTGCCGCCCTCACTCTTGCCAAATTTTCTGAATCATACAACTAAGGCACTTGACCCCAACACGATTGCGAGACCCACGCATGGGTGGATAGCAATACTGTACTCTACTGGTTGGAACACAAGGCCAAATGGTCACAGTACGTCGGGAACAGAGTCGCAAAGATACAGGATCTTGGAACCTTTGTGTGAAATTACGTCCCCACAGCAGAGAATCCTAGCGACTTAGGAACCAGGGGAGTTGCTCCCGCGAGAATTGATCAGTTTTGGCTGAAGGGTCCTAAATGGCTGACCAGCGTCGAAGAATGGCCGGAGAAGGTAGAAGTCAAGGAGACAGCAGAAGCTCAAACTGAAGCATTACCAAGAAAGGATGCTGCACTTCTCCAAAAACAGCGAAATCAGAACTCACAAGAAACTTGGGCCGAGGAACTTATCCAGAAGCACAAGTACTGGAAGCTTCTAAGGATCACAGCATTCATTAGAAGATTTATTGGCAACTGCAGGGAAAGTGGCTCAAACACGTGGCCCCCTTACCACTTTTGAGATTGAACAAGCTGAGCAGTGGTGGATCAAGTTAGCACAGGCAGGATGTGAGCAAAGAACCGATTTTCCCATCAAGAAGGACTCGGTGGGGATATGGCGTTGGTATGGGCGAGTCCCGGACTACCACCCGATGTTTCTACCAAGAAAGCACAGATTGGCGGAGTTGGTCGTGGAACATTGCCCCCAGATGAATCTACATGGGGGAGTTCAGTCCACAATGAACAAGGCTCGAGAGAGGTTTTGGATTCCTCAACTGCGACGTATTACCAGAAGCCTAAGGTTGAGCTGCAATCACTGCAAGAAGTTCAGAGCAAGGGCATTATCTGCACCACCGATGGCCGCTCTACCGTTATTTCGAGCAGAGTTTACTGATCAATTTTCTTCAACTGGAGTGGATTTCATTGGTCCATTGTATCACAAGACAAAAGGGATTAACCCTGGGAAGGCATATGTAGTCTTATTCACTTGGGCTTGCACTCGTGCCATTCACCTAAGATTGTGCACGGACATGACTGTTGAGCAATTTAAACGAGCATTGAAGGAATTTTTGGCGAGACGAGGTGCCCCGCGACTGATAGTGAGCGACAATGCGAAGACGTTCATAGCGACTAAAGGATGGCTTAAGACTCTGCAAGAAGATGAAGATCTGAACAACTACCTCGTATCACAGCAGATTCAGTGGAAGTTTAACCTCTCCAGAGCCCCCTGGTGGGGAGGATTTTTTGAACGTATGGTTGGCATCGTGAAGTCTTGTCTTTCAAAGGTTATTGGTAGAGCATTGCTCTCTTATGCAGAAATAGAGGAAACACTTCTCGATGTAAAATGCTTTGCGAACAACAGACCGTTGTGTTACGTAGGTGAAGAGTTTGAGCAGCAGACAGTTACGCCTAGCATCCTTATCAGAGGAAAACCTGCGATTTTTCTTGAAGAAGATTTTGGCACTTTAGACGACACAAGCAACGTCACGAGAAGATTGCGTTTCTTGGAGAGTTGCCGACTGCAGCTGCGCAAACGATGGGTTAAAGAGTATCTTCATGTATTGGAGGAGAGATCTAAGACGCCGGTAACTGAAAACATGACGGCTCCCTCAGAAGGGTCCATAGTCCTAATTAAAGACTCCATTAAGAACACTGGAAAGTGGAAACTTGGAAGAGTTAAAAGTCACATCAAGGGAAGGGATGGCATTCTGCGAGGATTCAAGATATTGACAGGAAACGGGTACGGATTTGGAGATAGGTGCACCACCCCGGCTGCACAGCACAGTTTTGAATCCAGATGCGCCAGAGTTTCAACCGCGGTATCAACCTAGACGAGCAGCAAAGAGTGCGGCAAGGAACCGGATGATCGGAATTGCAATGAACGAGTTTGAAGACGATTAGAACTGTGTTAAAGCTGCTTATCAGCTCTTTAATAGGGGGAGGGTGTCGTAAACTACCCAGTTTGCATTACGCGTCAGATTGTATGACCATATTTGAAAATAGGGTTTTCAGGTTTTTAGAACACACGTGCTCGCTAAAAGGCACTTGGTTTTTGGATTTTGTACTGTAACATTTGCGTTTTTCTCATGTTGATTGGTTGGCACGAAGACGGAATAAACAAGTTAAACAGTAAACTGGAAAACGGTGAATTTCTTTAGTGTGTCAGGGAAATTTCTCCCTTATATTAATACATTCCCCACAAGCTTGACATAGCTTGTTTCGCTTCGACAAGTAGGTCTTCCCAGCTAACAACAACAACAACAACAATTTATTTACAAATTTACAAATTCAGATTATATAAAGCTTGTCCCGCAAATAGCCACAAAGCTAGTCGAGGCGGGACAAGACGAGCACGAGAACATAATGGAAAAAAAATTACAGTAAATTACAACCATGCTGGAAACGGAAAACTTAACTTTACATAATAACGCAGATTTAGATAAGGCTATACATCAAAATTAAAGTAAATTATATGGAATTTTTTATTATCATTAATATTACAAAAGAAAAGAGATGAAAAGGGAAAAGGAGAATCAGATTATACTGGCAAAAAGAAGGACATGGATGATCAGTTTTTCATTTGGTCAATTATCGTTTCCACTTCAATGTAGGAGTCTACGGTTTCAAGTACATCAAATAACTTTCCTTTTAGGGATTTTAGGGAACACAGAACAGCTAGGATTGCCCAGCATCTCTGACATGGCAGCTGCAGCTTCATTCTCGCTGCTGTTGAGGCCCCCTTGGTGGCCCTCTCTACAAGTGTAATGCACCGCTCAAGGTCGGAGTTTTCCGATTTGTGGATCTGAATATAATATCTTCAGCCGTCATCTCCCTCGTGTTTTCTCGCTCGCATTTGCCAAAGTGAAGCATTTTATTGAACCAGGCTGTCTGCAGTAAGCTTTCTGGTGTTTCCAGGCCAAGCTGCTTCTTTTCGTAGAGAATTACAACATCTCGCGGTATCAAGACTGGCTTATGTTTGGTGGACGAAATTTTGCCTTCCCGAGCAAGCTCGACCAGGTGAGCACTGAGAGCGTCGTTTGCCGGCTTGAACGTTCTGTCAGTAATGATACTGAAATTTTTTCCAGGCCAGCACAAATTGCTCTCATTGAATTGAATTGAAGTGAATTGAATTGAATTGTTTGAATTGAATTGAATTGAATTGAATTGCTCTCATATTACGGCTGTAATATTTGTCGTCGTGTGAGCGAGCTTCGACGTAGAATCTACGCAAAATATTAACGAGCTCTTCCTTTGTAAACTCGTTTAAAGGCTTGTTGAAATTATAAATACTCTAGGAAGAGATGAGCTAAAACTAGATTTGTTTTACATATGTTTTTTGCGACATTTATAATTCAACGATTGTTGAACAGAGTGAAACTTGGTTCATATGAAGTTGGTTTTTTGGTGTCTAATGGTACCGCTTTATCGACCAGTAGATTTATCTCTTCTTCCGTCACAAAAGCGAGCCGTTCTCCCATATTGGCGAACTTGAAGCCTTAAAGTTTGGAAACTGAGAATATCACTTGAGGAATATCACTCGCATATTCCCCAATTTTAGCTGGGGCATATTTAATCACCTGACGCGTTAAGACCAATCGCGTGCGAGCGAAATATTTGAAGTATTTGCAGTGATGTTTACTGTTACAGGCTGAATTTTAATATATCGACACTGGGCTTTTAAACAAACTGAATGGCAAAGGTCACTTATCAACATTTGATTTCTTCGCCTTAAAACATGCTAATTTCCAAGCCCTCTTTTTTCAAGACTGATAAGAGATGTGAGAAAAATTGATTAAGCAAAATAGCTTCAGTTTCATTGGCGCTTCTGGTCAAAAGTCAACAATTATTTTTAAAACACTAGTAGACAGAAAAAGTAAGACTGCTATAGCGGTAATATTATTTGCAATATCAGTTTTTCCATGCGCAAAGGTAAAGACTCTCCGGTGGAGCCGCAAACAGGAGATGCAGCGCTGCCAAAACTTTAAACATTCTCCCCAGCTATCTTCGAACTCAATCTCACCTCATGGTTGCAACATTCTCCTCAGCATATTTTACTTTCAGCAGAATCATTTCCAGCAGCCGTGGCAAAAACAGATTCATATCTATTTTTCGTAGTACACGATTCAGGTGTGCCACTTCACTCGAGCTCAATTTTTCCTTGAAAACATCAGGTACTTGCTCAAACGGCTCCTGGAAGAGTGCAAGACATATTTCCTTATTATGTATTGTTACAATTTAGCTAAGGTAGCAGAAACTAGTAAGAGATGCGAAGCGTTTCCTTCTCAGTTAACGAATGAAACGTGGGATCACTGTCTATAGAAAAAGGTTACTTATGGTCCTACAAGTGCAATGAGCAACGATGATCTAAAGTTAAAGAACAACAAACTAGGACAGAAAAGTTGCCAGTCTGACAAATATTACCAATGCTATCAATACATATATTAGGCCTTCTGATGATCTCCTCGCAAAACATAAAACTAGTTCTAACTGCTATTGCGAAATAAGTAATCAGCTACTGATAGGGCAAAACGTAGTTCTTTAGGTATGAACATAAGAATTTAGCCAAATAACTGTTTCAAATTTTTCTTAGTGCAAACTACGGAATGTACCGATCAAACGGCTCGTAAATATTACAATCGGACCTGTTTGTTTCTTGACTTTATTTTCGCTTTCTCGAGCGCAGTGAGCCGCCACAATGCCAAGGTATGGGACAAGTTGCAGTGCTGCTCTGCCTAAAAAAAAGCACACGACACAAGTCAATGCACAATCTAGTTTACGTATGGTGTAACCAGGGAAATTTTTTAAAAACATATTGCACAATAAACAGACACAATGGAAAGTGACTTCAGGGCCCAGTTGGTCAAAGCCCGATTAAGTTAATCCCGGATTAACGTGAGTTTGATTCGAGTTTAATTACTAATCAATAATGATTCTTCCAAAAGATTTTTGGCCCTCAGTTTTGAATTAGACTTTTCTTTACCTTTAGCTTGAAATTAGCCTTTAAAACCATTTTTAACGAGCCAGATGAAAACCTCGATTAACTTTTAATCGCAGATTACCGTTAATCGGCTTTCGAACAACCCGGCCTTAGACTGAAGGAGTTCAATTCAACATGGAAAGAGACATCTAAGGTAGTTTGAATTTGCACCACAAGGTTTTTATTTTCTCTTCGTGCAATTCCTGTTGTTTGAAGCAGGGGATGTCGAATCACAAAATGGGCTTCAGAAAAATTTTTAAGGACAGCCGTCACGCTGATTCTGACGTTTTAAATCAAGTTGCCTGTTATGCAATGATTGAAGAATGCTTAGATTTTTCCTGCCTGAATATTTACGTGGCATCATTAGTGAGCATGATACTTCTTTGCTTCGTTTCTGCAAAACAGTTATCTGCCCAATCCCTTTACCTCACTGCCCAGCCCCAAGAAATTAAAGCGGTTCCTGTGAAAGTCATTTTTGCTGATAGCTTCTCCAGACTATACTGCATACAATGTACCTACCGTTGGGCTCTTTAGACCACGGTCTCTGGGTAGTTTGAGCACTTCATGCAAGTACCATCTCAAAGACATCTCCGCCTGCCCCCCAGAAGAGGCTAGAAAGCCAATTGCAATATCCAGTGACGACAGAACATCACAAACATCTGACAAAGACGAGCGGAGATCGGAGATAATCTGGCCTTCGATGACTCGAGAAATGAGCTCCTGTATATAAAGCAAACAATCCACCAGTAAAACAAATTGAAAGGCAAACGTGTCTGTCTGAAAAGCTGACCGCAGCCAACGTAAACACACAAGAATCACACTCAAAGATCCCGGTAAATCGAATCATGAAGGGAAACACAGACGGCAAATCAGAAGTGAGTTATCGGAGCTTAAATTAAGTGAAAACGCTAATCAACGAAAGAATGTATTTGCTTCGAGTGAACGAGGTGTTCGGGGGTTCTAGTTCTGGAAAATGTACTCGTGCTGTAAACAATAATCTACAACAACAAAAGCAATTAAACGCTTACCTGTGAAATTTTGTCTGCAAGAGAAGCGAAAACTCTGTCATCGCGCGTGTCTCGACTGAAAGCGAATCTCTCCTCCTTTAGGAAAGAAACAAAAAATAATGTGAAAAGTAAACCAAACGAATTTTCAAAAGTCTCCGGGTTGAAGTTACAACAGCTGACAAAAGGGAAGTTTTCAGAACCCTAGAGTGCAAAACTACATTATCAGAGAGCGAAGCAGGAATTTGGGAACTAAACTCCCCACAATTAATTCTTGTACTTTTATTTGCCAGTTGAAAAGGAAATCATCAAAGTTCTCAGAAGTATGCAGACAAAAATGTCAAAAACGCATAAAAGCTACATGAACAGTATGATTATGTAGAGCTGTAAAAAGTTACAAAAACACACTTGATTATGAAAGCGTGTGACAATCATTATAAGCGAATGTATGGTTTATCAAAAGAGTCGATAAGTAAAGA
This sequence comes from Pavona decussata, assembly GCF_977016875.1. NCBI lineage: Eukaryota > Metazoa > Cnidaria > Anthozoa > Scleractinia > Agariciidae > Pavona > Pavona decussata. The sequence goes on from NW_028145482.1 coordinate 1,572,443, forward strand.
TAGATTGGTTAGCGTAAACAGATTCGAGTGCTGACGTTCGAGCGTGAACCCTTCGTCAAAACGAATCGCTCTGACGAAGGGTTCACGCTCGAAACGTCAGCACTCGAATCTGTTTACGGCCGCCAATTACCTTTAGTTATCAACTCTTTTGATGAGCCATAAATTCTTTTCTACTCCCCACCGACGCAGCACCGCAGTTTCATTAGAAAATAACTCCCTTATGACAATCGCATAAGGACACGAACGCCTAGAGAAAATTCGTATGAGCTCAAGTCGCCTGTGAAACGAATGTCTTTTTTCTACTGAATAAGAGAAATAAGTTCACATTTGTATTGATTGATAAATCTGTTATGTTAACCGAGTTATTAATTTTGATTTTTTGCAAATCTGCCGTATTTGTTAATAAATTTTTAGTAGAGACACAAACCAAAAACCATTAAAATCTAAAGCCGTTTCTATCATACCCATGATAAAAACCATTGATATAGTACAAGTAATCAACGGTGCGCGGTTTACCTTGAATTCAACAAAGGGTCTTCCTCTCAGAAATCTGTCAATCAACTGTCTTTCCAGAGCAGCCCAGTCATACTGAACTAAAGTCTCCTGTCCCACCTCCAGAGAGTAGTTACAGTGCGCCAGGATTAGAGGCAGCAGGTCCCTCTCGGGATCATAGGCTATCAGTTGTGACATGGTCACTTCAGGCACGGAAACACGCTCTAAGGGGCTGGCAAGAAATTTTAAAAATTACAAGCGACATGAAATAAAATATATATTTTGGTGTGCAGTATCGCCGTTTTATATTTATGAGGAAAGTACAACACGGCTCGCATCTGATAAGATAAGCTCGTGTGCGCGTTTGAAAACCGCTTGGTTTTTACAGTATCAATAACTAACTGTACATATAACGCGTCATATTCGCACTCGTTTTGCACGTTATTCAAACAATACTAAATAAAGTTGGATACCAACTCTATACTGCAAAAGACAAGACACGTGTCTCGCGTTCCCTTCAAAGCTGGCTAGATGATAGATGAATTTTTCAATTAGTGACAAAGGTATACTCGGAGAAAGAGAATCCGCGCTCTCCCAACAGGAGTCGAGCCTATGAAATTCTGATAATTACTAGTTCGGATGAGCCACAGGAGACTCTTGGGTTTATTTGACAAACACCCTCCATACTGCTTGGATTTGAATGTCGATGAGTGGCATATGGGAGAGAAAAGTGATGTTACGTAAGTAACTGACTATTTGAAAATTTCGTCAGTTTCTGACAAAAATCTCAATTATTCCGGATATTTTACCTTTTCATCTTAAGAAAACCATGACCTTGACCGTCAACATCATGGAGGATAAATTATTTTATAATCAAAATGTACTACGTTTGGCCACCTGAATCGTCAGAGGACTGAGTGGGGAGTAAGAGGGTAAAGTCGATTTAATAAAGCCTTGGTTCAATCACATGGGACAACTTTTACTTTACAATTTATATGCCGATTTCTTTTTCTGTTGGTGTAGTGCGGGATGAAAACCTCATTCAAAACCTCTTTAGTATAGCCTGCGTCGCAGACAGTCTAAACAATCCCTGATATAGTCCGTCTATATCGAGTTCTCTATAGGTCTTGAGTGACAAGTCCGGCTGCAACACAGGCTACTTTAGCACTGCCACAGATTTTTATAAATCGGGCCGATTTCCGTCCGCTCACTCATATCCTTTGTCAAATTGGGCCAAATCGGCTCGATCAATCGGCACGCGCAAATCAGCTTAGTAATAGTAACTACGTTTGATCGTTATACATTCATCTCTTGAAGTTTTCCGTCATCGCTGACAGATTGAAATATCTTGTCTAACTTAACCACTTCAACCTCACCTTGCGAAAACGATTTTTTTTACCATAAATCACACCAAACACTGCTAGCGTAACATGAAAAAATCTCCGAAAACAACAACAAATCACGGTACCTTTCTTGGTTAGTTGCGCTTCGGTAAGTTCCAAGAAACCCGTTATGCGTGTTAACTAAGAAAAACAGCAGTGACATGGAGCACACACCCATCCCCGTGGTACTTGGAAGCAACATGGCGATTGGGCAATTGTTGTCCATAGCAAAATTACATAGATCCTGTGGTACCCGAAGACGACCTGCAGGACAAGCAATACTGTAAACTCTAACAAGCCACCTACGCTTTGGCTTACAATTTAGTGAAAACCTGGGTTTTAAAATATTCACATTTGAATTAAAAACCTTAAACTTAACAAGTAATTTTCTTACGCAGTTAATTAACGACTTTTAACCAAAGTACGGTGAACCCGTTTTCGAAATTTGTGAACGGAAGAGTTTTATTTCTTCCATGAAATCCAGCAAATAACGAGACCACTTCTTTACCTTGGTCACCAAGAAATGAGCGACAGGAATTCCATGCAAGTTTAAACCTCTGTATCAAACTGCTGTACTCGTCTTTCATGTGCCCTGCACAACAAAAGTAAAAGAGCCAAATAATGAATAGCAAGTCTAACTGCGTTTGATTTCATTCTCTTTTTTTTTTTTTGGCGTGAAAGCATGAACCACTTGTTTAAGCTTTTATGCCACAGGTGACTGGGTAGTATGGTCGCCAACTAATTATCTTGGGTTTGGAATTCAGTGTGGAGTGGAAAACATTTTCCTCCATTTTTAACCTTTTGGTAGTCATTGTTGATATACCAGATAGGCAGGTGTCAGGTCTTTTACTGCATGTTTAATGGTGGTTTGTGTTTTTTCTCGCTCGACATGATTTAATGAAGCATTTTCGAAAGCATGTTACACCAAAACAAGTCTATCGGTATAGTGAGGACCAAATAAAAAGCGACAAAAAGCAATAACTAAATGACGATTATGGGCTTCATAAACTAAGATGACAGTTTTTTCAATGACAAAAAGAAATATCCTCTAAAGTGGCATACTCTACCTCTTGGAAGACTCTGAAGAAATTCCCGGATTTGAAAATTCTCAGCGTCAGTTCTGTCGATTCGTCTATGAAATCTGTCCATCAACAAACGCTGAAGACGTACGATATCAGGAAGAAATTGCACCGAGCGCAACTTGTGTTCCTAGATCAAGTAAAGAGAATAGCATATCCAAAACGCGATAAAATCTAAAATTGCAACATCAGACCATGCATCTTAAAGAGCCAATGTCACCCATTTCAAGAGTCACTTAGAATAGTCAAAACATATATGTACTGGTGAAAACTTCAACATAATGATATATCTCTGTTAATAATTACTCTGCTAGAACAAAGAAACTTCTATTTTCTTTGGCAGGGGACAGCCATGATGGCAACGGATTACAACTTCAAAAAGTGGCAACCCTTTAAAGCTTTTCCCATGAGTGTTGATATGTTAGGAGCAATTTTATGTTTGAGCAAAGGCACCGTGCCAAATATGACGTACAGTATTGGCCAAACACAGCAAAATCTACCTGACGTTGGCACTTTAAATGGCCTAATTTATTTTAACGAAAGCACATAAAGCTCGGATAGTTACGCCCCTAAAATTGACAAAATTAGTTGCCATCCAAAAGCAACACTGCAGTATTAGTACAAGTTGCGTCCTTTAATAGAACGGATCCACGCGAGAGGAACGCGTTACCCTTTACGTTCCGATATTTACAGGCTCAATTTATTTCTGAAGATTATTTTTGAGGGCTTGTTATCGCGATTGAAATTCACTGGTATTAAATTAACTGGTATGTTATTGGGAGTTTAGAGACTCGAAATTTATTTAAGCTATCCCTAGTAAGGGTTGCCTGACACACAGTTCCCGATAATTGTTCATGGGAGCGGCTCCACGAAAGCTGCTAATTCCCCACTCTCCTCTTGTGTGGAAAAAGGTTAAGCCTTAGCTTATCAGAAATGACTCTACCTCTATCCCCAAAGAATCTTGTTTAACAGACAGCAGCCGAGGATAAAGTGAGAAGGGGTGCGGGATTTCCAATGATTCTCTTTTCTCAGCTTCGCAAATGCCCATTTTCCCTTAGATATTTGGGGTTAATTGCAGACACGTTGGCTGTAAATCTGTAAAAGGAAACCTGCCGTCGGTAGAATTTTGAAAACAGGAATTACATAAATCTGCGTAACGGTAAATGGCTGGAATATGTCGCTTACTCGTTACTCAGATGAGTCTTTCGAGGCCAGGTTGAGGGAAACATAAGTATAAATTTTGGATCCGACGTAGAAGCATTCCCGGTCGCCGGAAGAGATTTCTACCATGCAAACTTCTCTTAATGTTACCTGTTTGAGAAAAGCGCCTAACACTTTGTACTGGTTAACAGCCGTGGACTGTGCTTCCTGCTGAAATGAATTTCCCAGATGTTCTACAGTGACCTGTCGTCGGTACTTCCAAAGGGACCGTGACATCGTTGTCAACAAGCGGGTGGGGTCTTCTATCTGCTCTTCAAACTCGTACAGTTGCCGCACTAAAGGATCACTTCCTGGTGTATTAAGGGGGAAAGTAAAAATCAATATAGATAACGTCTCTTTAAACAATCAATCCGAGAATGAAACACTTTTGCCATGGTCCAGGGAGGAAAGCAACAAACAAACTATTTTATTTTTTCCGACACACACTTCTTTGGGAAATGATTAAGACTGAGTAAATTTCAACGTATGGAACTGTTTCCCTTACTAAATGAACTTGCATTTGTGTTTCTCGGGTAGACTAGTCAAGGCTCCAGCCAAATACAAACACCACATTTTTACCCTCTCACATAAACAGTTAGCTCCCTTAAGTGGAACCTTGAATATTAATGCCTACTATTGGTGTCCACTTACGGAGGATGGGCTGTATGGTGTTCATGCTAGTTTTATCTTGATAAAACCTTTCCAATTCTTTCCAAGCAACGACAGCAGCAACAGCTACAGAAAACAGCCGTAAACTCTAAGTTATGCTGATAGGTTAATCTGACAATGATGATGCGATGTTTATCACTAAGAGGTTATAGCTACAGTCTACGAATTAAGGATCGTACCAAAGCGCCCGTCCTCCATTAACAGTTTTGAAGCTTTTTGCAGATTCTGGTCAAGTTGCTGAGAAGGATGTGAATAAAAGAACAAAAGATAGTTATCCAAGATCAAAAAAGGAAATAAAAACAAAATAAAAAAACGGTCACCAAGAAATTTTCTTCATACACATACCCTGATGACAGGAGCAATAACAACAGAAGAGAAATCTGTCTCCCAGTCACGTCGACTGTCTCTGGTTTGAAGACACATGTTGTGGGCGTTTCCTGCAAGGCAAAAAGCAGAAAACCTACAGTGCTGTTTACCAGATGCTGCAAAGGTTCCACCCATATTGCTCAATCATTGTCGGATAAAAAGTTCTTCTTGTCCTTATCAACCTTACAAATATTACGAAAAAATATTCCTTTTAAAAAACCCCTTTCATAAATCTAAATTAATTAAATTAATTTCTTTTACCAGTTTGTCCTCCATTGAGTATGATCATTTGGTGCAACACAAGATGCACTGCCAAGGCTGCGTCATCAACACTTCTTCCTAACGCCCTTCCAAGAGCATCAAGGTCCTTTTGCATATGCTGCCACAGAAAATCTGCGACATGTTCTGGCTGACATGCAGGCGTGATTACTTGCGCGGTGGCCTTCAATAAAAATAAGAGGGAAATTGTTATATGCTACGTTTTCTGCACAAATAAATACTTTTAGATGAGACTGACAACAATAGCATTATCACTCTCTCCAATTCGCAAACATATGATCTAGCTCACAACTTACTACTCCCTTCTTTTCAAGAAATCTTGCAAGCCGCTTGAAAAGCCATTTTGGTACGTAACTGCTAAAGTTTAGTGTCGTCAATCACATTACCTGCGCATTTCTAGATGCTCCCATGACCATTGCAGAATGCATAACAATTCGAAGAAGGCTGCATAGAATTGGTGACAGGTTTCTCTGCGGTTCAGCAATTGTAGGTCTCGAGCCTGGCTCACCGAGGGCGTGACCAGTCTTTGTTCTATCTTTCCTGGAAATATAGCAGTAGAAGTTAAGAGTCAGCAGGTATGCTTAGTTCGGTAGCTTAATAAAGCACTATGCTACTTTAAACGGCCTAAATACAGAAAATTTGTAAACTTACACAGTTATGGGCCTCATTAAAAGTACGCCATGTTCCTTGAATTTTCCTATTTCGTTTTAATACTAAAACTCTAGCATCTTAAAAAGAATTAAAAAGTTGACACTGGCTAAAAATATATATACTGGACGTTTCGGCCACTACTGTTATCTTCTTCAGCAAAGATAAAAATGAAAATATCTAACGGCGTCCTGCTTGGAATCTGTACACGATGTGTGATAAATGAATAAATCACACCTAGACGGAATTTCCAAGTGTAACAGTGGTCTCTAGAGTATTGTTAAGACTAAAACTCTTAACTTTTTATTGTATACGTTTGGTAGCGCTATATGCTCATTTATAGAGTTTCTATCGCGCACGGAATGCCAAGCTCCAAGAATTAGTCTTTGTCACCACGTCGATGACCTGTCAATGATTTCAACATTCTCCAAATCTATTTGGTGACCGTGAAACACATGGTGTTTGGCTAACAAAGAGTTTTTATCCAATGTCTCTATGGCCTTTGTGTTTTCTTTCACGCGTGTTTTTAGCGCGCGTGATGTCTGACCAACGTAAACAGAATCACAGTCTTTACACTTGATCTTGTATACGACTCCTCTGAAAGCCTCTTTCTCGATCTTGTCTTTTGGCTTTCTGGGTATGTTGGAGATGGTGGGTATAGGCTTATGGGCAACCTTGATGTTGAAATCTCGAAGAACTTTTGCGATTCTCTCGGCCTTCTCTTCGACATGTTCCATGACGAGGTTGGCCAAGATGGCGCTGACTGGGGATCCCATCGGACAACCGAAAATTTGTTGGAAATGGCTGCCTTGAAATACAAAGAAATTGTTGTCAAGGACGAAATGTAGAAGTGTCATAATATTTTGGATAAATAAGTTGGTTCTCTCCAGTAGTGTTTGGTCGGAGTCTAGTCCCTTTTTAACAACTTCGATGGCAAGGTGGGTCGGAATGCAAGTAAACAGTGATACGACGTCAAAAGATACTAGGATCTCGTCAGGATCCACTGACAAGGTGCGGATCTTTTTAAAGAAAGATGCACTGTTCTTGACTGTGTATTTATTATTCAGTTTGAACTGGTGACAAGATGTTGGCTAGATATTTGGATAGTTCATATGTGGGAGATCCAATGGCGCTCATAATTGGTCTGAGTGGGACATTCTCCTTGTGGATTTTGGGAAGACCATAAAATGACGCTGGTGTGGAATCGGTGCTATGGAGTTTGCAATGAGAGCTTCAGTTTCAGCTGTTCTTTGTTACTGTCATGCGAGGCTGGTTGATCTTTTTTCTTTAGAAGAAGTTTATTGAGAGATTTTTCGGTGCTCGATGCTGGGTTCGTCGTTTAGAAGGTTGTTGATTTTGTCAATGTAGTCGTTGGTATTCATCACGACTACGGCTCGACCCTTATCCGCTGGTAAGATTGTAACAGACGTGTCCTTGGCAAGATCTCTGAGCGCTTTCTCCTCTTTACTAGTAATGTTGTTTCGTAGTGGAGGAAGCCAACTGTTGATGGCAGAGGTGACCGAAGCTCTGATGAGGTCTTTTTCGGCGTCAGGGAGCTGATCTATGCCGGATTCAGTTGAGAAAACAATTATTTGAGGCACTGGCAAACTCTTAGGATTAATAGCAAAATTGAAGTTGAGACTTAATGCTGAACGCTCGCTTGTAGATAAAGGTCTATCGGAGATGTTTACGACCCACTTCTCCTTGATGCTGGTTTCACACGTTTGTGCAAAATGTCATGGAGTTTCTTCTTGTGACTCTCCCTTCTCCGTTACGTTGTGTTTCCCACCGTGATCTTTGTTTGATTGTGAGAAGGAGGGTGTCGACAGATTCTTTACTAATCATCTCTCGGAGTTTGAGTGTTGTTTGAGACAAACGATGAGAGAGCTTCTTGATTTGTGTGTGACAATTCGAGATACGTAGCCTTAGGTAGGCTTGGCCTGCTTTCTTGAATCTTGTCTTGAATCTTGAATCTTACACTGAGCGTCGTTCGTTCAAGTGCTCTAGCCAATTTGAAGCTTGGCATTCCTTGCGCGATAGAAACTCTATAAATGAACATATAGCGCTACCAAACGTATACAATAACATTAAGAGTTTTTAAGGCTGGTTTCCATATGATCGCGGATCGCAGATCGCAATAAGGTCTGCGATCGTCTGCGATCATATGGAAACTACTTCTGCGATCGTCTGCGATCGTGATCGCAGACGATCGCAGAAGATAGAACCATGTTCTATCTAAAGGCTGGTTTCCATATGATCGCAGATCGCAGATCGCAAACAATCGCAATTGATCGCAGACGATCGCAGGAGATAGATCATGGTTCTATCTTCTGCGATCGTCTGCGATCACGATCGCAGGATCGCAGACGATCGCAGAAGTAGTTTCCATGTGATCGCAGACCTTATTGCGATCTGCGATCTGCGATCCGCGATCATATGGAAACCAACCTTTAGATAGAACATGGTTCTATCTTCTGCGATCACGATCGCAGGATCGCAGACCTCATTGCGATCTGCGATCTGCGATCCTGCGATCTGCGATCCGCGATCATATGGAAACCAGCCTTTAGTCTTTACAATACTCTAGAGACCACTGTTACACTTTGAAATTCTGTCGAGGTGTGATTTATTTATTTATCACACATCGTGCACATATTCCAAGCAGGACGCCGTTAGATATTTGCATTTTTATCTTTGCTGAAGAAGGCAACAGTAGAGGCCGAAACGTCCAGTATATATACTTTTAGCCAGTGTCAACTTTTTAATTCTTTTTAACATGCCTGGCTACGCACCTAACATTTTTAACTCTAGCATCTTCTTAATACCGAAAACTTTTCTTATTTCCAATGACAATCTTGATTACAAGAACCTAATGAAATAAGAACGACGACATGCGAATGTGCCTCAAAACATAATATTCACCTCATGTACAAGAAGAAGTTATTCTTTCCCTTGTGTCAAAATGATACATTTTCTTGAAGAATTTCATTTCATTGGATAACACGTCTTTCCCATTTATACATCAAGCAAATGCAGGATTTACGTAACAAGAATTTTCATTCTCTTCTAGAGTCCTAACACGCCAAACAATAAAGTCAGTTACCGGTCGGAAATCTGATATTTCCCCAGAAATCTGTGCTGTTCTCCTCCCAGAACTTTCCCACAGTCTGGACACTGACTCTTTTCAATTGGCTTTGAACACTTAAAGCAAAAAGGGGAAAAAATGTCAGGAACAAGTGGAACACCCAATAGTTAGCAAACAAAATATGCACGATGGTGAATAAGTGCGGAAACAATTATAACTGGTATAGACAGAAAGACAACGGATTTTGAAGAGTAACCACATCACCATAATACGTCAATGACCCCGTCAATCATTCGTAAGTCACGGTCGCTACACATATTACTATTTGGAAAAGTAGGATGATCGGTCCACAGTACCTGAGTGTGTGTGTATGTAAACTACTGAGGCAGAGCAAAGAAAACAGGCATAATGCTTGGCAGTCGATCCAAACTGCCGCAGATTTTTGAGCTTTTACAAACTTACCTCGCCAATAAAATACGGAAGCTTGCAATTTCCACATTCTGGAAAAGTAAGACAAACCACTTAACTACTGCAACACTGTGAGCTCCATAAATAGGGTGTGAGGAAAAAAGTATAGATTATGGTTAATAACATGTTATGGACAATGAGCAGGTTAGAGACCACCATCTTGAATCAACAAGAAAGACAAATATGGATGAACGTAGTAAAAATAACCAAACTGAACACACCGCGCGTCTCCCTCCTGCTCAGTAGCAAGAGAATTCAACCGGTGGGCGGACAGTCACGGGTTCGACTAAGAATCCACGTGTTTATTCACGCTTGCAGGCTCGGAAGGCCAAAAGAGACAGTTTACTTAAGAACGTGTCCACCTGAGTACCATGCAGACGAGTCTACACGACCCCCCACCGATTTCGCTCAAATTTGGCTCACTTGTTGCCCACAATGAACCTACAAACTAGACCAAACGATTTTTCCAGATACAAATGTTTAAGAGAGCTATACGAGTTAAAAGTTTTTTGTTTAAAAATGCGCAAAAAAACCGTGCCAAAAATGCAGTGGATTCATGATGTGCGTGTTTTTCCAGAATCTCAAGCCAACAAAAAATATTTCGCTAAGTAAAAGTAGAAACCTAGATCTTTATGTACAAACATAAAAATATATTGTCTTGTTTTTATATTTGTGAGCCATCAATCAAACTTGACAATTTTCACCACTTTGTGAAATAAAAGAAAATACCACGAAAATAGCGGAAGAAAGCAAACAAACGGCCATGTTTAGATTCATTTCAATGCTTTTTCCAGCTTGAACAATTGTCGATTTAAGCAATTACAAAAAAAGTGTGATGTTTACATTTTAGACGAAGAATTTGCCCCTGAAATACGGCAATCCGGGCGTTCCTGGGAGGATCACGTGACACGTGCCAGAATATCGTAATACAGAGTCCATTTGTTCATAAGTCTCCAAAACGCAAGGAAAACTTCGAGAAGATCTTTAGGAGTATTTTGAAAAACAATTTTCATGTTTCATTCCAGTTTTAACTTATTTAAAAATGATATGGGAAGCCCAGCCGCTTTTTATTTTAATTTTTTTTTGTCGCAACGCAACTTTTAGGGCATTTTATACTGCCTAGGTTACAGATGAAAAAGTGAGAAAAGTACTTATATGTTTGCAGTAAAAGCAAGTAATGATTAAGTATATCGAAAATACACTGAATTCAATATATTAAGATATTTTTATGATATTTTTATGATTTGGACTGAAGGTCTTGATCATCTTAAAATATTCATCGATTACCTCAATAATATTCATCCCACTATTAAGTTCACTAGCAGTCACTCATTAACTAACGTTCCTTTTCTCGACGTAATGGTATCTCTACATAACGGCACTATACAAACTGACCTATACACTAAACCTACAGATAAACACCAACATCTTCTTAGTTCATCATGCCATCCTCAACATACTAAAACATCTATTCCATTTAGCTTAGCTCTTCGCATCCGCCGTATCTGTTCTACTAACGCTACATTTCAAATCCGCATTAATGAATTAAAAGCTTATCTCCTCGCACGAGGATAACATAACACCTTCCTGGACTCACAATTCCTACGAGCTGCTAATATTTCTCGCACTGACGCTCTGCAAACTAACCGTAACGACTCTATTAACCACATACCTTTTGTCGTTACATATAACCCAGCACTTCCTCACCTCTCTAATATATTACGCAAACATTTTACCATATTACTTTCCTCCGACCGTTGCAGGGACGTTTTTAAACACCCACCTATCGTCGCTTACAGACGCACTTCCAACCTTCGCGACATTTTAGTTAAAGCACAGCTACCGACTGTCACCGCTCCTAACAGCACTAATTCACCTCCAGGATCTTTCCGCTGTGGACAAAATTGCGCCACTTGTCCTTACATTACTAACGGTCTTAAACATTACACATTTTCTTCAACAGGCGAAACCCGTAACATCACTTCACACATAACCTGTAACACCAAAAATTTAATCTACATGGTTCAATGTAACCGCTGCCATTTACAATACATAGTTGAAACTAAGCGACGTCTCAAAGACAGATTCAACGAACATAGACGCCCAGTTGACAAAACTAACATTTCATCCAAACCAACCACTGTTTCTGAACATTTTCTTTCTCAACCTAACCACTGCCACACTGACATGCAACTAATACCACTTGAAGTTATCCACTCCTCACGTGATTCAATCAGAAAAGCCAGAGAATCTTTTCTTATAGATTTAGCGGGGACCTTGGAACCCCACGGTTTGAATAGACGTGATGAATTTTTATTTTTTTTAATTTATTTTACTTATTTCCCCATCCTTTGGTACCACCTTGTAAACGTCATTTCCGCTGCTCCCATGTATTGCAACATCCTCCATGATATATATTGTAATTTCATTTATATAATTTAGTAACATCTAAACCTGAAGAAGGCTGGTTTGGCCAGCCGAAATATTGTTTTAAAATATATTACGTTGTGTCAGCTTTGCAGTAGTCTTTGGACTTCTCATCGTCTATTTTTCAAGTTTGGCTGATTAGATCTCCTGTGAGATCCAACGTACAAGCAAGCAGGATCTTCGTTCACGGCTTTTGCAGTTTTTAAAATATATTAAGACTATTTTTGTTCTCCGCCGTTATTATTTTAATAACGCGCTGAGAGGATTTCGTGACACGCACCAGACACCAAGAACAATTCACACGCTTCCATGCATAACCATATCAGTAGACATTTCGTCAAGATGAGCGATTTAAATGTGTTTGTTCTTTTCAGCAATATTGTAAGAGAGAATGTAACCTTTTGGCTCGAAACAAGAGCGCTAGATCTATTTTTATTGTCAAGAATTGTTCTAGTAGCACAAGAGAGCACTTGTATGGCTCTTTTAAAACCTCCCGGGAAGGAGTAGAGGAAGACGCTAAATTATGTTTGGCCCGCGTTTGATTGTTCGACGAGTCCGGAGAAGATCTCACGATTTGTCCCGCGCACAGGAACGAATTTGGCTTGGGATGGCGGCCAAGTAAAGTTTGTAAATATCCTGACCATCAGAGCAAACAGAAACCATACAGAGGGATATCCAGGGAGATGTCGAGAAAAATATACTTACACTTCGGTGTGCTTTGCGAGATTGGACAAGGTAACTCATTGTAATAATGTTGTGTTGAAATACCGGCTGCATTTTAAAATGAACGCAGCATGAGATAAAATATAAATTTTATTATGCTTCCGAGTTAAAATAGTATTATTTTGGTTTTCTAGGGATATGTAGGAAATGTTTATCTAATTACAGCGAGATTGTGCGCTACTCCGAGAAGACAACTAGTGATACACAGGTAAAATACTGTGAAATTAAAACATTAGTGCTTTTCTAAACCGGTAGTCATCCCAATAAATTTAGTTTTAGGCTATTATGCAACAATAAGGCAACATTTCACATACAGTTTTTATTTCGAAAAGTCCAGGCAGCGAGTACCAATGGAATGTATACTATCCTCTATATGCAAGTGTACAAGGGGTAGACCATTTTTTGGTTGGGGAATGGAAAATTTTGAAATAAATTGTTTTCAGAACCGTTTACACTGAAATGAATTATTTGCAAGCGCAAAAATATAGTGTATGCAGCCCCCCAAATAAATTGTTTGCTGCTGCAAAAAGGAAAAAATAAGTTGTTTGCATGCAAAACAATTTTTATCTCTTCCCCCCGTCAGAAAAAAAGGTCCGTGCCAAACAGCTTATATTTTGCGCGCTTAAAGCATGGTTGGTTATTATGGTTACAAGAAAAGACATGGTCGTCGTACCCTTCAACGCTAAAGACATCCGAGGAAGGTGAAATGTGAAGGATAATAAATTGACTCTGTTCCCACGGCACACCCTATTTTCATAATGAATGGAGGAATTTCATTTTGATAGGGGGCGCCTACTGCCGAGAGTTCTGAAAAACACCAGGATATACTCTTAAAGACATCCGCAAGAGTAGAAGTGAGTATTTTAACAGCTGCGCCTGCAGCAATAAACTGATTACGTAAGGCCGGCTAAATAAATATAAAACAATTAAAAACCATGTGAACATCGACAGTGTCGAAGGGCGCAAAGCATTGTGGATGTACCTTTTACTAAGGCGTGGTTGGAATAAAAGCGGACTTATTTCTGTCAAACTATCGGTAACTGAAAAATGTCCCTGCGTTGTGCGATTACATCCAATATTACCAGGAAACAAGGCCGGATGTACATATTTCTGGTCTTGCAGGGCCACCCGAAATCCTAGCCCACTAGTATAAGGGACGGCCTATTATTTTGGGGGTAGGGGAGGGGGGAGATGAAAACTTTTGAAATAAATTGTTTACAGAGCCTTAATACTGAAATAAATTATTTGCACGCGATAAACCGAAATAAATTGTTTGCAGCTGCATAAAGGAACCAAATAAATTGTTCGCAATCAAAAAATATTTCGTTCCTTCCCCCCGCCAGAAAAATAACGATCAGTCTCTAATATATACATAATTTTCTTTTCTTTTAAGAATCGACCAGGTATGTATAGGGGGGAACTGGAGCTTCCTGACCTTTCTGTGTTAGAAGAAGAAATGTCGCAGCTGGTTGTTGGGGACGATGAAGAGTCGGAATACATGTCTACCCCTATGCGCAGAGAGCACTCCGGTTTAAATTGCACTAAATAGAAATATCAGCATGTTAACAGATGGCAGGGTCAGTCCAATCCAATTCCAGCTTACTCAACCACTAGCTGAGAGCGCAAAGAGTACACAGTATTACATAAAGCGTAAAGCGGCAGAAGTTATCACCGCCAGCCTTAACTGCTTTGCCCCTGGGCAGTCAAAAGAGTTGTTTGATCTTGTTACCGTTCAGACCGCAGGACCAGAAGACGAAAGTCCTGGCGACAAGGTGATAAAGGAGCTGATTTCCCTCTATGAAGAATCAACCTCGTGGTACACAAAGATGACAGTGCTTTCCGTTTTTGTAAAGCATTACACGAAATCACAGCTACAACAGATGATACCAGGCTTAGCCATATGGCGGATAGACCAGGCAAGGAATAATGCGGCAGTGGTTGGGGCCGGTGTGAGTGAGGAGCGGCAATCTGCTCACTCTACAACTGCTTTGGCCTTTCTTTCTTTTCTTTCTTTTATTTTATTTACTATTTGCATTAATTTTATAGTTTGCTTGCTGTAATTTTTCCGATGCCTAAAAAGTTCCATGCCAGCGGTAAGACCCTGATAACTTGGGTATCCTGTGGTACTAATACTGGTACTAATACTAATAATTGTGATAAAAAAAAACCCTTGTAAATTGCATGTTGTCGATCTCGAGGACTTAAAATGAAGAAAACAAATTAAGTTAAATTCGAGCAAGATTTTCTTTATTAACAGAATGATTTCACAAACAAAACGAGTTTAAGACAGAATTTGAAAGCATGGAAGTAAACAAGATGAATAAATGTCTCTGTAAGTTTTACGTTTCAGTGACGAGAAAAGAAAACAGTTTTTATAATCTGAAAACTAGTTCAACTTTGCCTATTGTTATGGTTTAAATTTTTTAAGACAATAAGCCTTTTGTTGTCCGTCCGTAGGGATTTTTCTGTCCTGTCTCGCGAAGTTATAATCGGGTCAAATCGGATTCAGTCGACAAATTGTCGCTGATGACAATTTTTTCCCAACGGTTGCCTACTTGAGAAAACGAAAACAAACTTACCGGGGGTACGTCAACAGGTTTGACTAAGTTTTCGTCGTAATGCGCGCGCATGTTTTGCCTAACTCAGCCAAACTGTTCTTTACTTTTATTTTGGTCATTAAGTGAGTATTATCTTTTTTAGCTCATATTTTATCGAGCAAGCGGCGATGAGTAGCTGGAAGCGATGAGAAAGGGGCGGCTGCTACGTTTTATCTCAGTTTCATATTCTTTATACGCTATGCTACTTTGAAAATGACTTCTGTCTAAAATTCGTGCAAAATCATAACTGTTGTCGATTCGCCAACTGTTCCACTGCTAAAAACAACTCAATAAAGAAAGAAAAGGAAAGAAGAAATACAATGAAGACACACCGCTTTATGTCGCGAGTGCGCGAAAAGGCGGGTTTACCTAAGCTATTGTTAGGCCTCGCGTTTTTGTTGTTTGGTCTATTGAAGCAAGTAAACATCGCTGTTGAAGGTAAAACAATAGGTGCAATTTTCGCACCTTCTCTATCTTAAACTTCGAAAACATTTTCTAGAAACTGAAACTTCTTTCTCGACGATCTCTTCTGATTGCGTGAGCGAAATGGTTCCTGTCAAATGACAATAGCGGAATGATTGTTGTCAAGTGCACGCGTCTCTGTTACCATTTACCATTAGCATAACTAGTACTCATTGACCATTTATGACAACAAGAAGAACAATGGAGTTAACTAAGCGCGAATTTCAAAGAAGCTCAGTTGCGTTAAAAAAATGTTATAGGTCGGTAACTTTTCTTTATAAGCAATTCGTAGAACGAGCTGAAGAAAGGTCATCGTTAGAATTTCATTCATGTTGCTTACAGGACTTGACAAACGTTGGCAGCACGCGCCTCTACGTGGAATGCACAACGGCCATGAAAGCGTTCAAGTTATACTTACACTAGTGGAACTACTGCACATAATTGATAGTGGCGTAACTATATACGGTAGTTCTTCGCTGCAGGTAGACTACTTTCCTCACAGCGGCTTTGGCTTTAAAAGCACCTGGCCTATTGCCGGTCATTAAACAAACCAGAAAAAAATCCTTATTACTTCTCATAAATTTTCAGTTTCTTATCCGATGACTGGGTCTTGCTTTTAGTTGTTTTGCGCTTTTACATTTGTATTTTAGAATACAAACCCTAGCCCTGTTAGCGTGCTTCTGAAGGTTCCCATTCGCCGGTTTGCGCGAAGAAGGGAAATACATTGAAACGTCAACAGCCCGCGCGTCATGTAACAAATTTTCCCTTCCGTACCCCGGTAAAATTGTCGTTGTTCTAAGCGACATTTCCCTTATCCCACCCCCGAGAAGGGTGATATTGTCAACATCTGGTCATCAACGAAGATTTTGAATCTCGCGGTCGCAAATTTGCTAAGCGTCGGTTCTTTCAAGCTTTTGTTCTAGAAACAAAAGAGCCTCAAAGATCCAAACAATAAAAATGCCCATAAAAGGAAGTTAATCCAGTGCCATTGTCTACCAAAAATTAAACACAAAGTTTGATAAGTTGTTGTCGGTTCGAGCGGCTCTCGACCACCATCTAAAGTCACCGCCTCACAACAAAATATTTTCATCTGCGACAACCGTGTACTTGTTTAGTGAAGCCAACAAATGACGTAATTCCTAACTGAAGCAGCTTATCTCCGAGGGCAATTTATAAATGTCCGTTAACCGGCGAAGCCATCATGTCAACAAGAAATTGTGCAATAAAATGCTATCGCTAACACTTGTGATCCCGGCTCGAGTTTTACACTTAACAGCCTGGTTCATCTCCATCTATTTGGGTAAACGTGTCGGAGAAACCCAACATTCATTCACAGAAGTCAGTGCTTCGTCTCAATGAAGCGGCACTTATAGAATACTGACATTCTCCTTGAGGCCGTGTGCAGTTTATCGATTGCGCATGTGATTTCGATTGAGTAGGTGATCGGCAGATTGCGCGTCTCTGTTCATTGACGCGTGACGATTTGAAACAAACAAACAAAATCGACATCTTTCGGACGGTACTTGTTTTTCTCTGATAATCACCTGAGTAATTATACTAAAACAATTATTCGCCTCAGGCTCAGTAAATATTGGTGAATATTCCCCTCGACTTCGTCTTGGGGAATATTCACCAATATTTACTGAGCCTGAGGCGAATAATTGTTAAATATTCAAATATAATATGAGCCCAGAATGTCTTTACCAGAATCAGTAGCATGTTTTACCAGATGTCAACAGATGTCATAGTCCGGCCTATTTTTCATTCGACTGTCATCGTGAGTGAAATACCGATACAAAATATCTGTTTCGCATGGCTATACGTACGTAACTTCACACAGATTTTATCACATTTATACACTCCTAAACAAATGAACTTTATGGAAATGGTGTAATTTTGAGCAGAAACATGGCCGCATCCGTGATATTTTAAGCGATTTTCACTAGAAATTCGAAAAATCTCGATTTTTGAAGGTTTTCTTGGATGCATTATTATTTTCGAACACAGTTATCGCATCCTCTTCAAATTTAGTTGACTCGAATAAGTATAGTATTCATTATAAATTGGCAAAGATTCTTTATTATATCAGCATCCAATCGTCTCTGAGCAAGTTGTAAACTTCATGGGCGAATTTACCATGGTTTTACTTAAAATTGTGTGTCATTTCACCCGAACCACTGTATCTCGTGAACTATTCGGACTTTCGGAAAAATATTTGGCAGGCTTTTAAATTGGACTTATTCCAACATGTACACAAAAAAGTATCAAATTCTGGAGGGTATCATGTATACTTAAATTTTGATATTGCTTGGATCTCACGTGAACACGTTCTTAAGGGTAATGATGAATTACCATTCAGCTTATAGTTTAACGTCTGAATTCTACTTCGCATAGCGTCTGTTAGAACCAACTACAGATTATGCAAGTATTTGAATGGTAGAGACAATAATAATAATGATGATGATGATGATGATGATGATGATGATGATGACAATGATAATAATAAAATATTTATATTGCGCAAAATACACGTAAATATGATTAAATGCATTGCATGAAAGTAAATTAGCAACATTAATAAGTTATCCAAAATAACTAAAAATATTATATAAAAAACCATGGATCTATAAAAATATTGCGCGGAGGTCGGAACAACACTCACCATACCACTGTCCAACATGATAAATTCCTTGGATAGTCTGGGCGATAACTTTGATGCACTCGAGATAGTTGTCCTCGGGCATGGTTGGTAGGTAAGAATTCTACATCATAGTGCAAAGACAAAGACAAAGTGTTTGCAGTAAAAAACGATTTTTCTTTTTAAAATTAGGCTTTTGTCATTTTCTCTTAACCATAAAAATTGTCAAGACATGCACATGGAGAAGTTTGGGTTCACTTTTGGAAGCCACTTCTTAATCTTTTTCCCACTTTCTTGTACCCTTTATGTACTTCACGACCCTTACAGTCCAAATTTTTCAACCATTTTTCCTTTAGTGCCTTCGTGGTACAAATTACTGGCGGCAACTGGAAAGACTAAAATGAGCATACACAGGGAAGAGCCATTGACCAATATGTTTCCACTTTTCAAACGGTGACAGAAACCACCTGGTTAAGCACCCCGTTCCTGAATGACGATATTGAAACTAGGCAATCGAAACAGCCGCGATCAAAATTATAAGCAACCCAAAACATTCTATGATGAAAAAAAAAATACCTCCATCTTAGATGGATCCGCCATTAATACATAAAGAGGTTCAGCAAGTGACCCTGGACCAACACACTGCAAGGCTACTGAAGTGTGGATAACTATTTCTGCTAACACGTGTTCCTGTGGACTCTTTCCAGGAAACACTTGAAGCCCCCCGAATTGGCCTCCCTGGCTATTTTCGAGAAGTTGTCTGGCAAGAGGTCGAGCCTTCAAAGATGGAACACAGCACTAATGTTACTATCAAGCAATAAGTCAGATTGGGCGAAGACTTTATAATACTTCATTACCAAATGAAGAATTTTTTTCATTTAGACAGGGAAAAAAAGGCAACAAAATAGTAGATTATAATATTCGTAGAGTAGGTTTATCAGTTGAAAACCTGAATTCTGCGTTTACCCTCATAAGTAAATGTCTGATATTTGAGGAGAGATAAAACTGACAAAAAGGAAAATATTAAAAATAGAAAATTACTACAAATTTCAAAGGAAACGGAAGATTACCTAAATTCTAACGTTATACTAACTTTATGTACATGAGTATTATAAAATAGGTCTTCTGCAGGGGGTTGTTTATCTCACCGTCGAGGAAACATTTTCTCCATTCTGGATAAAATCATCCAACTTTTCCTTGACCTAAAGTGTTGAACAAGAAGAGATAAGTCAGAAACATTCAAATCAACACAAACATCCTAAAAATGAGTTTGACGACCTGTTGAGAAAGCCGAAATCCCGTGGGCGGTAAAATGCCGTTTGCAGGGTGTAGTACTGTATGTTGATCCACATACAGTGAGGAAAAGATCAATGCTTTTCACTGATGAAGAAGGTTGTAGTATTTCACCAAAAACTGCCACAGAGGTTAGAAACGGTGGTGGCCTAGAGTTTGTATTTAAATCAATAGTGTAGGACACTCGCTTGGCTTAACAGAGAGGCACCAGAAATCTTTGTAGCTTTTTTATTCTTTAAGCACTGGTTCTTCACTACATCAACTCTACAACAATTCTACTCAATTTTACGTCTACTCTACAAGTATCACTCAAATCACGCCTTACTTTATAGTGTTTTGTAAACATGTTTACGACTGCAATTCAACCAAGGCCGGGTGGTCCCAACCAGAGATAGGAATTGGTTTTTTCAAAAATACACTAACAGGAAAGAACAAGACAACTGTTCTAAGAAATAGACAGAAAGTGTTTTGCCTTTATTTCAACCTTCGAGGAGGCCCAAGCCAAGGTTAAAGGAAGTAGGCAAACCTGTCCACAGCACAACTGTTAAAAGGGAAGTATCACGGGGTTTTTGATCTCTTTTGTTAAAAATGGTGTAAAAGACCTACAAAATAATTCTAAAACAACGAGAGGGGAGAAATCAACTCAATTCTTGACAGGAACATCTTATACTCTGTTCTAACGCATTTTCGAAACAAAAATACGAAAACTTGAAAAACATTAACCGTACATTTTTCAAGTTTCGATCCCTTCTGACCTAGCCTTTATCTGGCCAGGCAGAGGCAGTAATCGACATTTTTATTGCGCTGCGGTGATAACTTATAACAAACTAGACAATTGTTGTTTTGTTTCTGTTGTCAGACAAAAATTTTTGAGTTTTGAAATGAAATGAAATTTTCGTGATACTTCCCCTTTAATTCTAATCTTTGAACAAGAGGAAAATGTCAAATAATCTGGAGAATATCCATCAAAACTACCGAAAGGAAATAACAACTGTATCGTAAAATTAAAGTTGAAAGCACACCCTTACATTAGCTTCACAACAATGGTTCAGTTTTACCTCGGATTTACCGAATTTAATTTTCTTTTCTGTTCGAAATTCCACTTGGATTCTAGGGAAGGGTCGTCAACCATTTCGTTTATGGTAAAGTTCCCCGGATATGAAAAAACTTTCCTTCCCTTTTTCTTTTTGGATGGCCGTTGGATAGCAGCTGTAAAGCACTATTCCAGTTTTGAACAACCGAGACAACAACTGATATTGGACAGACTGTATTCGATGAATAAGAATTATTAGCTCTTTGTTAAACAAAGAAAATTGGTTTTCCCCTCCAAGCTTTTGGATTCCATCTATCGTGAGAGTCAGCGGAGTCGTGGACCTTGATCCAGGTCCCCTAAGTTGTCATCCACACTGAAATGGCGTTCATACTTGGCTGTTTCATCGTGTCACGCATAAATGACTTCCAGCAGTTCCCATTCCCCTAGGGCATTAACGGGGCATTTTTCAACATTGTCCGTACTTGGAGCCGGGCATTAGCCTACCCTCGGGCATTTGATGACCTCGTGATTTTCACCTCAAACTGTTCTCACTTTGTTTGAATGATAGGTTCACCAGTAAAGGCAATAGATTCTTGATTAACTACGTCTGAAGACGGCACATCAACAGAACGATCTCTGCCACAACTGAGAAATATTACTTATCCGAGACTTAGTTTGGCGTCAATGGCTTATTTGAATAAAGGTAAGCTCAAAGGCGAATATATCAACGTCTTTTTTAAACTGCACCGTAGGGCATTTGACCAGCTCGTTTGTCTCGGCCTCGGGGCATTTGCCAGTTTATTGTCAAAAAATGCTTATGCCCGGGGGCACTGAACCGGGGGGAAGGAACTCTTGGAATTGACTGATCTATGAAAACTTGGATAAAAATGTTTTTTTCTAACGCAAACCGTTTTATTCAACATTTTGCATGGTGCAAATGTCGTTTAACTGGTTAATGCAGAACGATGCTGAGTGAAATAGATGTTTAGTCCCTACCTCTCCAGGAACGTTCTGTTGTTGAAAAAACGCATAGGCCAACGTTATTTCACGGTAGAATGCCAGGAGAAGAAGAACGTCTTTGTAGACACCTTGAACTTCACTCTTCTGCAAAGACGGTCAGGGACAAAAACGTTTGAATGACTAATATCAATCAAAACAGAGCGCATTGTTTGGTCTACTCGAAAATATACTCTAATCTTAAACTCCGCTAAACTAATCAATTTTCACTGTTCACTGTCACCTAACTGCCGTTGCAGGCTAAAAGTGTGTCACTTAAAGGCCAGCGAACGACATTTTTTTACGAATGAAGTACTGGGAAGGGATAGTGCATTGACGAGGTAACAATGAGATCTGGTTTACCACAATATAAACATTCATCATCATTTCTGATTCTAAGTGTAGAAAAAAAAGTTCCGTCCTACGAATGGTGATTCTTACCGTGATGGCAGTGACAAGGTCTTCGGTATTCCCTCTGATCACTGCTTTTGCCAGTCCTTCACGAATGTCACGATACTGATCCTCATGAACAACAAACCTGTCCTGGATGACATCTTCCTCCTGAAAATAAAATCCTTTTTGATGACGAAGTTTGAGGTCACTTGAGCTACATTCGCTTGATGATGATGATGATGATGATGATGATGATGATGATGATGATGATGATGATGATGATGATGATGATGATGATAATGGCGATCAGGTGATAGAAGTGATGAACGTGACTGATGGTGATGGTGGCGGTGCTTGGTGATTATGGTGGGTATGGCAAGGGTGACGTTGATTGTGGTTACGGTTATATGTGATTTATTGAGAACATTTTCTTCACGTGAAAATCAGATTTCAGTTTAAAGTCTAAGTATGCTCAATGATACAGACGTTTTTACGCTATTTATTTATATATTTATTTATTTATTTATTTATTTTTCTGGTTCTTACCTGTCTAGCCTCAGGTGGTACAATCCACTCCAGCTCCTGGTACCCAACAAGAGACCTGATGCAATCAAAGCCATAACGTCTGACAAGCTGCTTTACAAGGAATAGCTGGGGTGTTCTGCTGGAGCCTTCAATACAAAGTCGTTTAGCAGAATGTAGTAGTGACATCAGCTCCCTCTTTGCATCAAGATCTACAGAATTGCTTGCGCCTCCTTCGATGAAAAACTTGTAAAGGTAATCTGCTACTAGCGTAAGTACGTAGCGCCCTTTGGCAACGCTTTCCAGTAAACTGGCGTTCATCTCAAAAAGGCCGTCATCATTGATTGCAACAGTCTCAGTCTTGAAAGCAGTGAACACTTCATCGCAAATCTTTTTGGCGTGTTTGAGTTTAACCGTCAACTTCGAATCGACAATTTTTGCTTGGTACCGACTTATCATTGTGTCCTGAAATTAAATAAAAGCAAATACGAAAACATAAAATTGCTGGCATAACCCTTTTATCAAAATTAAATTAGAACCACATACAAAGCCACCATATCAGACAGTTTAAAAGGTGCAGTAATGGTCTTGCTATATTACATCTTCACAGAACCAGCAAAGCAAGAAAAACACTTACCTCCATACACTGAACGCAAAGGAAGCAAACTTCTTTAATGTGCTGGGGTTCGGGCCTCAAGCTCTGAGCTTCGTGCAAGAAAACGTCCAAATGTTGCTTCACTAACTTCGTGCTAAAGCAAGACCAGAAAACAAAATTCACTTCAGATATACATCTTCAAACGTGGTATCCACTTCACTCAGGATATGCTACAAAAAAATGGGGGGCCAAAAGAATTCATGATAAAGGTAAACTATTTTATAACATTATTATAACGATTATAACAATATCGCTTAGTTCAATTGGAATTTTGAGTTCATCACAGCATTTCCTTTGATAAAAAAAAGAGTTACCCGGGAATTAGCTGTGACACGGAGGGAGCTAAAAGCAGCATCTTTTTCGTAATTTTACTAGACGTGCTGTGTTTCTTATAATAAAGCATAACAACCATAAATTCCAGCTTACATATTGGTTTACCTTGAGCGTAGAAGTTGCTGGAGAAGAAAAGAACGCACCACAGGGGTGGGGTCGATACCATAATCGGGAAAAGGTGAGAAATCTTTAGTCTGTGCTGACTGCCGACCAATCACATAGCGCATTAGGAGGGAAAGAGCGTCTTCTTCAAGATCTTTGGATGATTCACCAAAGCAAAACAACGATACCACCTCCATGAAAAAGGCATTGCATCGACGACGTAGCTCAGAATCAATTTTTTCATCGCCCCTTTAACAGGAAAAAGCTCTTTAAATTGTTTTTCTTCGGATAAATTAAGTTGACAATAGGGACCTCACGCAACCACTTAAACTACTTCTCGATTATTCCAGATAGGTCAAATTATAAAATGTGGCCCAGCTGTCCAGGTATAGCATTATTGAGAACGGCGTTCAAGTTCAAAAAGAGGATAAAAAATTTACCGCCGTGTGCTCACGTTCTCCATTAAACATTGAACTTGGCCCTTTCACGTTATTTCGCAGAGAACGGGAAAAAAAAACTACGAAACGTTATGACACACCAGGAGAACAATAGCTCATGATTGTTGCTCGTACGATTGTATTGTTTTTGGGTGTACTGGTTACTATCGCCTTAGTAGCTGCTTAACTTAAACCTTATTCTCTCACATGCTTCGCAGGTTGGCCGCTCTCTTATAACTTCAGACCAAGTAGTGTGCACTTAACTAATTTCAAAGTCCCTAAAAGGACAACTTCCCCAGAACAAAAAGTCAGATACTTTTTCGCACACTTATACCATTTTACCTCCTCTGGACCTCTTCGATGTAATTAATCAGGAATTTCTCGATGGTCTGTAAAGACGTCAGTAGTGAGAAGTCTGCCTCCTCTCCCAGAGCCTTCACAAATACAAAACATGAAAATTTTTACATGTTACTTTCTACAGGGAACTGGTTCGGCCAAAACGTTTCATGACACCACAGAACTATTTCAAGAAATGATATTAAGAAATCCCCAAGCGCTTTACATTTTGAGAATTTTAGAAAAGTTCAAAAATTCGCTAAAAATACATTTTTTTATTTGGGAAATGGGTGCAAATTTCAACAATTTTTATCGAAACAGTACAAGAGCGCGGAAGCTCCTATTGACTTGATATTACTCATGTATTTAGCAGACAACCAAAGCTTTAAAACCTAATAAAAAGGTTTTGCAAAATGACTATTGTAATATAGTTTCTGGCTTTTATTGTGTGCACCCTGATTGTGTGTTGTTTTGGCAGTCAAAATAACGCCCAGCTTCAATCGTCAAAAGTCGATCCTGGTATGTCACAATTGAAAAATGTACTATACTAAACGAACGAACTGTTATTATATTATTTATACCTGAAGTTTCAGCTCTGCAAATTAAAACGTTTATGAGTAATAAAATTTTAACTTGAGTCCCCCAAGTCGCCGTGCGCGACAAGAACGTGGAATGTAAACAAAGGAAAACATATGCAAATCGAGGAGAAAATCACACGGAAGTTTTAACTAGACCATCAAAGCGCAAGGAATTGATGAAAATTCTGTTATCTAAGTATTGCTACCTGGGAAGCTAATAAAGCGAAAGTGTTCGTCGAATAATCTAAAACAAGGAAAAATCCTAAAACCAAGTAATAAAAAAACAGCGATTGGCTTTGCACGGTCACGAAATTCCCTGTTCCGAAGTAACAGGCGTTCGGTCTATCAATCATTTCATCTTCAAAACCCCATCGGCAAACTGTGTATTTTTATTTTATTTTATTAGCTTCGCCAACAGATAATAAATTAACTTAGAAAAAAATGAACTATGAAATGAAAGTCAAAATTATTGTAAATGACCTCTCAACAAAATGGAATGACAGCGGCTATCAAGGCCACAAACAAAACGGTCCGTAATAGTTGTATCCCAAATTAAATAAACTATAATTGTTTGTGTTCGAAGCCAAAAAGCATCAAGATGCAGGTATATCAAAGCAAACATTTACAACAATGATGAACACACCTTCCAGGTAGGGTTTTCTACAGACGTCCATCTCCTCCAAGCCGGCTTTGAGATACTCTTACGAAATAATTGGTTTTCGATGTTCGTCCAGGATTTTTAGAAGCTAATACCCTCCACCCAGTCACAGTCTTAGCAAGTGTTCATCATCTTTCTCGTGATGTAAGGCTCTGTAGCTCATCTGATCGAATAAAATGACTTAAAAACTAGCGAGTAACTGAAATTGTAACATATGTCCGTACAAAGGTTTCGGCGCCAAATGCTGGTTCTTTAATTTGGTGTCAAGTTACATGTATGGTCAGTGATTTGAATAAATTACCCTTCAGCCCCTCATGCAACATTCCTCGTGTACAAGTAATCACCTGATTCTGTACAGTATTTCGAAATCCAAACAAACTACATTGCATAAGCGACACATGGTATAAATCTGCAGCGTTTATAACGCTATGTGTGGAAAGAAAAAATGTTGTGCAGTTTTTTTACTCTTGTTGATGGAAATTTTAAATGCGATGTTAGCCAGGAATATCCTGGTCAATGCGAATGTATACCTCTTCTTAAATATGAACGAGACATCAAGAGAAATCTGGAAAGTATGGCCTTAGTGAAGATCCATCGTAAGAAAGTGAGATGAAACTGCTACTTGCTCGTGCAGGTAAACGACATTTGGTTTAATTT
The DNA here is from genome assembly GCF_977016875.1 of Pavona decussata. Classification (NCBI taxonomy): domain Eukaryota; kingdom Metazoa; phylum Cnidaria; class Anthozoa; order Scleractinia; family Agariciidae; genus Pavona; species Pavona decussata. Next base: position 1,598,951 of record NW_028145482.1, read on the forward strand.
TTACTTTGTTTTTAATCTTGTTGCGTGATTATCGCGTGAGAGTACCATAACGAAGGGTTTTTTTTTTAATCAGGAATTTTTTCGCCGGATCGATAACTCATGGGAAAAGAAATCAAGGCCGATACCTTGACAACAGGTAACGCTCAGTCTTGAAGTTTTTGTTGTTGTTGTTGTTTGTATTTGGGACACTCGACTATTTTAAAATTTTCATTAAAAAAAAATTAAGGATGGCTGAGAAAACCCCTACGTAATCGGAAAGATCAACTCAAAACTAATAAGAGCAATGGAAAAAATAATACCAATATAGCAATATATAAAGCTCTTTTAAAACTAAAACATAATACACTGAATTTATTCGTTTTACCCATCGTTTTGACAATTATAAATTTCCCTATTTACAGAATCCGAAAACAGGTGGTTAGAATCTACATTTTCTCCGGGGAAATTCAAGTCTCTCGGCCATAAAGACAGAAAGCATGTTGACGACGACAAGTCTCCCAAAACAGAGGAGAGTTCCAGTGACATTCAGGAGAGTCAGACCAAGCATGGTGTATACATTTGCCTAGAGAGTGGATGTACAAGGGTTTTCCAGAGACATTCGGCATTGACGAAACATCTATCCTCTGAGAAATGCTTACGGTCCCCGGAAAAACACACTCTTATGGATCTTGCCAAGCTTGGCTATCAGCAGGTTTTAGAAGAGGGCGTCGGTGTTGTGCCAACCTTAAGAACCAGCAGTGTTGCAAGCAAAAAATCCAGGGAACGTTTAACAGAGGGATGGGTGTTGCGACCAGCTAAGAAGGCGTATCGTTTTAATGAAAAGCAGAAGGCCTACCTCACTGCTAAATTCAACATTGGTCAGTCCACTGGACGGAAAATCGACGCAAGTCTTCTAGCACGTGATATGAGACGTGCCCATAGTTCGAATGGCGAGCGGCTTTTTTTTAAAATCAACTGAGTTTCTGACCTCTCAGCAGATATCTTCATATTTCTCCCGCCTTTCTGCGCTAACTCGCCAGCAGACCCATGAAGTCGACCTTGCAGCTATTGAAGAAGAAATAAACTGGGGAGTCTCTCCTGGCGCCCACCCGCTGACCAAAAAGCCTGAGGACTCTGGGTATGAGATTGGTCCTGTCCCTTAACATCGAGAAGGAGACCTCCTTTTTTACTTCCACCAGTCTGTCGGTCATTTCTTTAAGTAATATTTTATGTAAGTAAAGTAAAGAAAACTAAGTGGAGATCTAAGCCTCGGTTTTCGCCGCTCTCTCGGGTTCGATCTTGTCCTTCCCCGAGAAGAGACTTTCGGGGGAGGAGCGCGGGCTCATTGCACAGTCCTCCTTATTTAGTCACGATTGTGCGATGTTTTGCTGGTGGTTACCCTCAAAGGAATAACAAAAGAATATGTTATATTTTATTTTCACAATACCGTGTACAGCAACACGTGACTTGAAAAATGTGACAGGCCGTTAACACAACACCAAAGTGGCTTCTTCGTTTTCTGTGTTTATGCGATGATTATTTACTCCCTATCTATAAATAGTTCTAATGGACAAATAAGTTAGTCTCTTATTATGAAATATTTAAACAAGACGGAGGGTTTTACTCTCGTGAGAACTGTGCACACTTGGAACACGGAACACGACATAAGGTCAGTGAGTAAACAATCCTAAAATGTTTTTAATTATAAATTTGCGATGCAGGAAATCTAATTCCCAAGTAAGTATTATACTTTTCTAAGATTAATTTAAACTCTGATTTATTTTGTTGGATCTCGTTACTTTTTGGACTTAATATCGCGTAGTATAGCCAAGGGACGGACGACTTAAAATGGAATCGTCGATGGCCCGTTATAGCCTCTGTCATTTCTTTATATTCTAAAAATAAACTTATATTTTATGGTTCATTTCTATCAGACCTCAATATATCTACTTTTACTAACATTGTTTGTTTGCTCCATGGTGCATTTTGAAGGCTTCTTTAGAAGCGTTTGGACTTAAAATGATTGAATTTTTTAACTTGGAACCATTCGCGCGAGTTCATCCGACCCGAGTTCATGAGCCCTCCAGCCCTAAAATAGCTTTTTCAGTATTATTATTATTATTATTATTGGACGGATAATTTCGCTTTATTAGTCTCTAAGATAGCAATACTTGTTTAGATAACAGAATTTCCATCAACTCTTTGCGCTTTGATGGGCTAGTTATAACTTCCGTGTAATTTTCTCCTCGATTTGCATATGTTTTCCTTTCTTTGCATTCCACGTTCTTGTCGCGCACGGCGACTTGGGGGACTCAAGTTAAAATTTTATTACTCGCAAGCATTTTAATTTGCAGAGCTGAAACTTCAGGTATAATTAATAAAATAACAGTTCTTTCGTTTAGTATAGTATTTGTTTCAATCTGTGACATACCAGGATCGGCTTTTGACGATTGAAGTTGGGCGTTATTTTGACTGCCAAAACAACACACAATCAGGGTGCACACAATAAAAGCCAGAAACTATATTACAATAGTCATTTTGCAAAACCTTTTTATTAGGTTTTAAAGCTTTGGTTGTCTGCTAAATACATGAGTAATATCAAGTCAACAGGAGCTAATGCGCGCTTGTATTGTTTCGATGAAAATTGTTGAAATTTGCACCCATTTCCCGAATAAAACAATGTATTTTTATCGAATTTTCGAACTTTTCTAAAATTCTCAAAATGTAAAGCGCTTGGGGATTTCTTAATATCATTTCTTGAAATAGTTCACCCACAGGGATGTTTGGGTAGTATCAGCCAAAATTCGAATTTTTAGAACTGATTTGAGATTCTCGATATTTTCCGACATTGGCTCTAAAGATTCTTCCAAAAGATTTCTGGGCTCAGTTTTGACTAACCCTTTTCTTTACCTCTAGCCTCCAATAATTTTAAACCATTTTTAACGAGCGGGATGAAAACATCGATTAACTTTTAATCGGAGATTAACGTTAATCGGCTTTCGAACAATCTGGCCCAGTACATTAGGGCTATGTGGAAGCTCTATTGTCTCGAATCCCCGCTATCAGAAGCCCCGGCTACCTCGAATCCCTCATTATCTACAATAGAAAATGAAACCACGGGATGATTATATTGGAACTAGATAGGCGACGTAATAATCACAGGCTGCCCAAGCTCAAGCTGTGAGCGATGATCGTCTTGCGTAATAGCGGTCACCGCTAAAATATAAGAGTTTGTATGGGAATATTTACGATCGGGTTTAGGAGGTACAAATACTAGAAATTTCTTAATAAAAATGACATACCTTGCTTCTAATGTGTATTACGGATTGTCTTTGTTCGATTTTGTGCTGATTCGAGGCCATTTTAGCGAGTTTTCAATTCCTAGGTTTCCCACTCCGGCTAAGGAAGTGATATAACGCTAAAATGGCCTCGAATCAGCACAAAATGGCAAAAAGACAATCGGTAATACACCTTAGAAGCAGGCTATGTCATTTTTATTAAGAACATTCCAGTATTTGTGCCTCCTAAATCCGACCGTAAATATTCCCATACAAACTCATATTTTCGCGGTGACCGCTATTATGCAAGATTGGGCCGCCTGTGTAATAATGGACATTGTGTTTTGTCTGGTCACATACCCCTCTGTTTATTTGTTTGCTTTTTGTACTTTTTTGCATATGTTTGGATAAATAGACATAACGAACTCTGTACCTTCCACAGCCGGACCACGCTTTCCAAATTAAAGCCATCGTCTTGTTCATTGAATAAAATCACATGTTCTACAAACAGCCTGACCGCTCCTGCTCTCTGCCATATCAACCTGATAAAAACGAAGAGAAAAAACACATGTAGTGGACTGGAGGACATCATATTCGTTATTCTTTTAATAAATTTGAGTTAATTTTGAAAGCTAGTGAATAAAACACCGGCACGAGAAAATTGAAACACTGCACTCTTTAAGTAAGAGAATATCTCTTGAATAACTAGCGTCTTGGAAAAGGCCTGAACTTGTCATAGGCATCAACGCTAAGTAAAATATTGCAGTATTGGAGTGCTTAGGAAAGGATTGCTTTACGGCAAAGTCAACACCTGTAAACTTTGCAACATTTCCTTAATTTTTATCAGGGGCCTCAAAAACTTGGCCACTTTGCTAATTTTTTCACACTTCACCCATTGCTGGTATTCCTTAAGTTTAAGGTCATATTTTCGCAAACACATTAACAATTAGTGAAGAGAAAACAAAAGGAAATCTAGGAAGTTTGGATATGGGATGAAACGCTTGTCCTTGTGTTTGATATATCACATTAAAAATCTAGTGAAAACTATGTCACATCCACACAGCTGCAAAGGGCGTATTGAAGGATATTTTCCCAGGAGTATTTTACTCACAGTGCTTGAGGGTATGGCGGAGTTTTCAAGAATTCGATTCCCGTCAAACAGCATTCGGTTGCTATATAGCTATACAAAAGTCTGCAAGCGTTCAAGCTTTTGAAGTAACTTATATCAAACACGACCTGAGGAAAAGTTAATCGGAGAGCTGAGTTAAAAAAACGAAGCGCAGCTGTCGAGTGTTTGATTTAGCTTCTCAAACGATTAATAATTCTTGGAGAATTGAAAGCAAAAGTTGCCAAACTTTATGATAATCAAGATCACATTTCCAAACCTACTTCCTGCTAATGATTTCCTTTGTTTTCTTTTCATGAATTATTAATGATATGAGAATTTAAAGTCCACTAAGCTTTCGCTCTAACTCTTGACAAACTGACAGAAGTGTTATAATAAAAGTTGCTAATCAGTGAATTCTGATTTTGCTATTCCGTTATTGATAAAGCGGTGACTTCATTTTACTTTACCTGCAGCGATGAAGCAATATCTTGGCTTTCTCTCCGTAATTAGAAATCTCCTCGGTAACAGCCTGAAACCTCTCTTTTCTCATCATGTCGTCAACTGCTTGTCTAATAGACAGCACTCGATCACACCATGTTCGACGGTTGTCTGGGCGCAGTAAAACTTTCTCGGGCAGATTCAATTCCTCGAGACAAACTTGCAATGCAACAATGTCTAGGAGCTGGTTGACAAAAAGGCAGTGATAACAGTTATGTTTACTTCAATGTCAAATTAAATGTATTTAAGGATCATTCGTATTAAGTACATAAGTTACATCTTTAGGGTCAGTAGTCAGGAAACCCACACTTTCAAAAAGTATCATTCATTTTATCAGTTCACTTCGCTTGAATTGCAGTTATTTACACAAACGAGACAAAACACGAATTTTAAGTCCAAATTGAATACCTGGTAGAAAATTAGTAATGCACGTTCTTAGTTGTCGCGCAGTCCTTTGCCCGAGGGAACAAAAGAACCACCAAATTAATTAACCAAATTAATCAGTAACCCAAAAAAATAAAAAAGGAATACCATATCAAGTGTCAGTAGGGCTTTCCACAAGTTGCTCGGCAACTTTTTGGCAACTTCTCGTATTTCGAGCAACTTTTTTCGTTTCGAGCAACGTTTTGCGTTCGGAGTAATTTCTAGTTTTCTACAAGTTACACTCACTTTTCCCAAACTGAACAATTAGGGTCAAGAGGCGACTTCCATCTTCCCTCTAATTCCCCACCCATTGGTAGGGTAAACCCTTGTCGATTTACATTCACTTTTCAACCATTCGTTTCTATTTTACTTGCGTTGCCATACGCCGAGGGACGTTTCTACGCGCAAAAAATTGATTTTGGTCTTTTAAGTGAGCTGGACGGTCTGCAATGAGTCACATTAACATTCTTATCTTTTCATCGGCACAAGTAGGCCGACCAACTTAAAAAAAATGGTGAACTCTTCCCTTACCACTTCACTTTCTTTCGCTGTAAACACTTCTTTCAATCTTGGCACAACATTAGGCTGGGCTTGTACAAGTTTTGCAAAGCACCTTAATCGTGACTGGATCCTACCGTGTGCCACATGGATTAGTGCAATATCAAACAATTCGTTTCCATCTTCGTCTTCTTCGACCTCAAGCTCTCTCGCTGAGGAGAGAATGGCTTCGCATACAAGCTGCAAAAACGAAGAAAAGACCAAGGTTACCAAACTTTATTAGCGGCACTATGATCACAAAAGTACCATTTCGTATTTTCTTTATTAATTTTACTTATTATTAAGTTTCTTGAACAAACACATTCGGAAAGAGAATTATTAATTTATTCCTTCTCCAAGCGAATTAGGGAGAGTTTAATAAGTGTAACCTTGTTAGTTAGGGTCAAACAATGATAAAGTAGTAACCTCGTGTTCGTTTACGCTTGAAGGCTTGTACACCATGTGGACAAAATCCGATAGATATGCTAACATCATTGGGAAGTATTGATGACGTAATTCACCGAAAAGGGGTCCTATCTCCGAATTGTCAATCAATTTTTGTAAAGACTCCACCACTGTAGCACTGGACTGGGCTGAAATATTAAGAGTAAGTTTAGCTTGAGGATTAAATTTAACAGTATTGACTGATAGTTCTTTAAGGTAATTTTAACATTCAATGAGTTATCACAAGAAATTTGACTGAACATGCAATTTCAGAGTATGATATTAATGACAGAGCTTTTATTCGCAAGAACTTTTCCAAAGTTTGCTCAATTAAACCTAGGCGTTACGCCTTAAAACGCCCTTCATAATTTCTAATTATGATTAATGTCTACCTCAGAGAATGCACTGGGCCACCCTTTTTTTTCCTAGATCAATTGATGGCTCGACCGACCAGCTAGGAGTATGAAGTAACTTTTAAAACCAAAGAGTCCGACGTATAAACAATAAACAAGGGGTAGCCATACAATCCTTATCCTAATTTCAATATAATAACCATGGTATACTTTTTGTTAATAAAATGACATGGCAACAAGAGTCACCAATTACCTGCCACGCTGAATGCGTCTTTCAAAAGTTTCTCCACCCGTTGCTTGATAAGGAACGAAAACGGAAGCTTGCCCTGAAAGACGTGACCTCCAGCACCAGATCCAAGAACTTGCACACGCTCACGAACAGAATTTCGGACAGGTGAAATCATCTTGCTGTATTTTAGCTCGGAAATGTTAGGGTTTGCTAAGATATTCAGCCAGAACGTAGAAACCCAAGCATTGCCATTGTTCATCAAATCCAAATTGTTGTTTCTGTCAGCGAAAGCGATGATCTCAGCCAGGATGGGAACAACTGCAGAGTAAACTCTTTTCCAAAGTGCCTTTCTAAAGGTACCCCACTCCTGCACACCTGTACCTGACAGAGCTTCCGCATAGAGCCATTCGTTTGCGCTGAAGGCATTGCTTTCACGTTCCTTCAAAAGGTAGTATGTCCTCTGGGTCAAGACGCTGGCAAATGTCATCTCGCCTTAAAAAAGAACAGAAAAATGTCCTCATATCACATGCCCAACCTATTAACCTAGTTTAATAACCTAGTTCACAACAGTCTCCTATAGCTTAGTGGTAGAACGTCCGCACTTGCCGATCGGAAGGTCATAGATTCAATTCCTGTTGATAGAACTAGGATTTTCTTTTTGCGAGTTTGCCTGTTTCACTAACTGCAACAGATACATCTTTTATACACCAGGCTTAACTTACACCATCATATTTACTCCATTGCATATATTCCACACAGACATTTAAATCATAGCAGTGTCCAGGATTTTTGTCCCATAAACCTACTTTAATGGCCTTAGCTCCCATGAGTCTTCTTTACTTCAGTGGTAGAGCATCCGAATTAGTAATCGGAAGGTCATGGGTTCGATTCCTAAAAGACTCTTTTCGACATAGCTGGATGAGATTTGTTTAAAAAAAAACAAGCCTAGAAGGATTTTGTATGCAGCAGTATACAGGTCCTTTAATGTTTCAACTAACCTTGCAGACCATCACAATGATCAGGTAACAAGTTTAAAATAATTTCTATTCTCTGGGTAGATCGTTCAGGTGTTCCGGCTTCGTTGTCGACTCTACAAGCTGCGGCTTGCACACAGTTGCGCAAGAGATTCACAGCCAGCATCTGTGCGCTGCTATTTATGTCTGGTTGTCTTTCACTTCCGCTTCCAAATAAATCACTGATTGGTCTGTCAGTAAGCTGCTCAATGGAAGGGGTGTGTTTGCGAGGTGGACGAAGCTCGTCGATGTGAGTGGATATCCACTTTCCACCTTGGAAGCCGACAAAATTACGACATCCACCGGCAACTCTAGGCAGCTGTACCACCAGGGCAATATGGACTGGTTCAGTTGTAGAAAGATTGAGCAGCTCTGGCACGTTCCTTCGTTCCTCCATCAGAATATGTCTTGCACCCGCAATCAGATTGAAATTGTCATCTCCTGAATCACACTGGACAATTAGAATGCCAGGACAATCGCCTCCAAGGTGCTCAAAAAACGTTCTGTCCAAAAAATATGTTAAAAATTGATGTTATACATAATGCTCTGTTTGTTCGTTTGTTGGTTTGCTAGCTGATTTGTCTCCAATAAAAGATAAACAAAATGTTAGATCTTCATAAACCCTAGAGGCCGATAACAACAAGAGTCTAACCTGGTATTCGTTCCATGAAAAAACGTAGATCTTAACTAGTCCTCCTGATGAGATGCTGGTGTATCGTTGGATTACCTCCCTAATACTACAATCGGTTTCCCAATCGGTTCGCTGGTGCACATGTACATGTATATGTAGATGACAGAAAAAGATTTTGTGGTGTAGACCAGCATTAAAACACCGCCTTTTGCATCGAAAAGGCAACGCGATGAGGGGATAATAAATATCTCACCGTCTTTATTTCACGGATTTGATCTGTTCCTCATATGAAGGAAAAAATCATTTTACCTGAGCAATGATCTGAATTGCTGTTCTGTCTGGAGCTGTTGCAGGGACAATAAATCCACAGTTGACGAATGGAAACCCGTTTGGTCACATAAATCAGCTAGATCTTTGTCAGTCAGCAGCCGTGAATGAGTGGTAATCTAATTAACAGTGAGACAAGTTGTTAATAGTTAGGCTATTATCGCTCACTTACTAATCCACATCCCCCTTATGAGGCATAAGGCCACGACCAAATGGCTCTGTAAAATAATAAAAGCAAACACAATAGATAGTTATACTTACCTGTATGAACAATCCTTTTTTTCTCTTCTCACCAAGATGAAATTCGTCGAAAGTAAGGACATGTCTCATGAACGCTGCTAAACTAGAATGCCGTTGCTTGTGAAAGTAGATGTCCCAGATCTCGCGGGCTTCAACTTTTAAGCCACTGGCTGGAAGACGAGCAATCGCATCCGGAGTGGCCGTTTCCAAAAGCATGTCCTTACATCTTCGCCTCACCTTTACAAATGAAAATAAAGCTGAGTTGAGCTGTTGCATTTAACATCACATTTTAAAATTGATCACGCTTGTTAACACCCAAAGAATAGCACCGAGATTTGTAGTGAAACTAGAACGTTTTTCCGTTAAGAAACCTTTGGCTTATGGGAGGCGAGAAAGTCTAATGACTGTGTATAAGCTGTGCCTGGTGTCATCAAGTCTTTAAGAGCAATTCTCCAGGAAAGTGAAGCAAAGTTGGAAATAAAAAAATTTTAACCCCCTTTCAATTTTTGTGTGGAGGTAGGTTACCTTGGGGGATAAACAAAAACAATCATATTTAGATCGCGGATGTATCGTTGCCATGGTAACCGCACTAGATGACGTCGGCCTTAAAACCATGTTTTGAGCAGAAGTTCCATTCTCAAAAAGTAAAAGTAAACGAGTCTGGTTCTCGGGTGCATGTGAACCAATTCAAATAAAATTCATACAGATGGTAGAGCCACTCTTCCAGTTTATAAAATTTGCCGTTAAAATAATTTGGGTTTTATAAACAAGAAGAAAATGCTCGTCTTACTATGTTCCCTGTCAGCTATTTAAACAAACAGGAAAAACAAGCATAACCATATTCGTAATTTCTCTGAAAGTACTCTTTCCACATAAACCAAATTAGCAGCAGAGATTACACAGATATTGACTTTTCTAAATATCATAAAATCAATTTGGGGAAAACTATATTCTAGCCATGAGTGCTGAAGACACCTGGGACAAATTGCAAAAAATTGCAAAATTGGTAATTTTGAGGGCTCTAGTATTTGGCTCAAACAGGCTTTAGAGAGAGAAAATCAGCTTCAAAAGTATCTTTTATCATCTTTTATGCTACCTACATTTAGTAAAATAGGTTTTGGCCAACAAATTTGATAAAATATAAATTGATACAAAACCTACCTTGAAAGTTTTGGGAATTTCTTCAGGATGCTTTCGTTGTGTGGTTCTCTCCAGTGTCTCTCCTTCGCACGCTCCGTTTTTTTTACCAATTCTAGCGCAGACTCTAATCTAACAGTTTCTCCCATTAAATATCCAGTTTGCCGTGTTTCAGACCAGAGATGATGATACAAGTACCCTGCATACACTTGACAAAGAATAGTTAACAAGGTCCAAAACATGGTCGTAATACTTGCGATTTCTACCGTCGAGCACCTAAATTCATCAATATTATCCAAACCAGGAAGTAAAGTAAATGTGTCGAAATCAATGTATAAAGCAAATGCATGCCTTTGAACAATCCAAAGTAACGTCTTGGGCTAAAATCGAGTCAGATATTGCGATAGTCGACAAGCCAAGAATGGTGAATAAACTAAACGCATAGGCCGGAAGTCCGAGAAGCACGACTGCTGACCGGATGTAACACAATGTAATGGGATGTAACACCGGATATCCTCTTTTATTGGGGTTGTTTTACAATGGCAATGGTGAAGAAAGCCAAAACAAAAAAAAAACGAAAACCGAAAAACCGAATGAAAACAAAGGAAATGAAGCTGGACTGAAGCTTGGGTGAAAATTGAACGCATGATCATACTAGCCGCACCTCAAAAAAAATTGCTTTTTAGACTGTGAAAATGCAATAACAAATTCAGTTATGATTAACTATTCGTGACAAGAGAAGGAAAAATTCGCACGTTACATGTAACATTTAGTTACGTACCTGCACGGCAAAGAATAAGATCCATTTCGTCGCTGATTTCATCACGGTTTACACCAAGTCCGTAGGCTTGCA